>NC_034590.1:68497805-68544222 GCF_900095145.1 Mus pahari
ATAGCCCTGGCTGTCCTGGAACTCACTCTGTAGACCAGGCTGGCCTCGAACTCAGAAATCCACCTGCCTCTGCCTCCCAAATGCTGGGATTAAAGGCGTGCGCCACCACTGCCCAGCTTTGTATGTATTTTTTATATTAACATGTTTTATTTTATATATATGTCATATACATATTAAAATATATGATAGCCTTTTGTTTTTAGTATAGCCTTGTTTTGAATAGTAATGAACAGAATACAGTTTTGACCTGTGAAAGCAGGGTAGGCACAGAGTATGTCCTTTTTTCGTTTGTTTTTTGTAATGGTTTGTTTGGCTGACATACTTTTTTATAGACGTACCCTGCTTATCTTCTGTTAAGTGGATCCTGGAGCACCTTTTAAAACAAAGTGTGTTTCAATATTCATTCACCATGTAGTCATTTTCAGCTTATGGCTTCATAGCCTTAAGCTTAATATTAAGCATGTGATGTATGGTTGTATTCTGGTATGAAAAATAACACATATATTGCTTTGTCAGAAACTACTTTGTGAAAAATTAGAAGAACAGTTGCAAGATTTGGATGTTGCCTTAAAGAAGAAAGAGCGTGCAGAGCGAAGGTAAATTGATATATGTGTCAGTGCTCTCCTTGGGAATTTGGCAGTAACATTTTCTTGCAGTTTTAGATGAACACATCCTTCTAAATCAAGGACTGGCAAGCTGCAGCAGGTAACTCTGACTTCTCGTGCACTGCTTACCTAGAAACACTACAAAATCATTTCATAACGTTGGAAATCTACATGATATTCACGTTTTGTATCCGATAAAGTAAACAAACTTTACTAGAACAGTTTTTTGTGTGCTTAGCTGAACTGTGTCATAATGCCGTTAAAATACACTGTTTTCATTATGCCACTGCAATGTAGACTAAAACAGTTAAAGTAGTTCGTAGAGCACGTAGGGTTGCCCTTGAGCCTAAGATTTACTAGGGATTCAGAATACAATGTTTATGTTCATTTGTACACTCTTTGATCATTCCACTTCTAAACATTCCTTCAAATGTACTGCATGCTCAACAGAATAGAACAGATTAATAAATAAGTCTGTTTCCATTGAACTCACACTCTGCTAGAGAATGCAGATATAGAGAATAGAGACCCATTGGGGGGGTGCATTTGCGTGAGGGAGAGAGAGAGGGAGGGGGGAGGGAGAGAGAGAGAGAGAGAGAAATTGGGTTTATGTAGGTAGACATAGAAGACACAGTTCCAGTTGATGTTCAGAGATCCCATGAGCAAGGGGAGAGTGGAAAACAGTAGAAAAATGGGATGGGACAGAACTCGAGGAAAGCAGAGGAAGTCTGAATTGCAAACAGCTTTGTATACCTGTCTAGGGAATTCCAGGTGTTCTCTGTAGGTAGTGGTAGAGTCATAAAAGGAGATGCTCTTCTTTTTCAAGAAATGTGCCCTGTAAGTCAGAGGAATGAATGAGAATTGGAATGTTGCAATGAGAAGTCTGGAAGTAGGGCAACCCTTGTAATGGTAGAGTAGAGTTGGCTTCATGTAGTCTCTGAAATATTCATCTGGCTCTCATCCATCTTCAAAGAACAAAAGTACCCATTCCCTAATCCCACTGTTTTCTCCTTTGTATCCAGCATTTAAGCAACATTTTTCGAGTGCTTGTTTTATATGAGGCAGTGTGTTCAACTTGAGAAAGCACATACTTTTTCTACCTTAAATGGCTGTGCAGTCTGTAGAAAAGAGGATTCTGACAATGAGTAGTGACTACCTAGCAAGTGTCTACAGATCTGCAGTGTGGCTTTGTGGAATTTGCTGGTTTTGAAACCTGTTTTGTGGTTTGTTAATGTTAATGACACCTAGTGGTGTCAGAGATGGTTTAGGAATTCAGAAATCTGTTCTTCCAAACTACAGTTACTAGTGTTTGCTTAGTAGAGAGTTGAATTTAATTAGGGATTGGATTTTCCAGGTTAGAACAGTATGAAAGAGAAAAAGAGACAAGGAGTTTGAAAGTGTATGCAAAGGAGTATTTACCGGGCTGGACTGTGGAGTATCAGCCAGGTAACAGGGCTAGTGAAGTTTAGTACTCAATAGGGACCCACATAAGCGGAAGTTCTACTAGAGTACAAAAATTGTAGAAATTAGTCTATAAAGTAGAGTAACTTGGAAATTGAGTCAGTGGAGTCAGACAATACGATGTGTAAAACTGCAATTTTTGAAAGAGTGGAGTTGTTAGTAATGATAAGGTCTGCGGTGTCACTCATCTAGGTGGTGAGATGGGATGGACAGCATCCTGCCAAAGAGGACTAACAAGAGACTTGGATGAGCAACCATGTCTACCTTCCAGATTCTGTACAACAGCGAATCCATTTAAAGCCATAATTCCTCTGTTCAGATGAAATTATACCTTTTCATGTTTCTAGTAGAGTTGGAAGTGGTCTATAGTAAGCAAAAACCATAACTTACGTTATCTATGGATTTCAAAGCTTGGTATAAATCTGTCCATGATGAACATGAGCAAATATCTCTTCAATTGAATTAAGAAGAGAAATAGTAGGCAAATGAAAGCAATTTCAAGGTTTAAAGGAGAAAATTAGTTTTCAGTGAATGTGATTACTGTAAGAAGAGATGAATATCCCATATACTTAATATCAGAGACTGTTCAAACCATGAAATACAGTCTTTTTTTTTTTAAGATTGATTTATTTATTATATGTAAGTACACTGTAGCTGTCTTCAGACAATCCAGAAGAGGGCGTCAGATCTTGTTACGGATGGTTATGAGCCACCATGTGGTTGCTGGGATTTGAACTCCAGACCTTTGGAAGAGCAGTTGGGTGCTCTTACCCACTGAGCCATCTCACTAGCCCTGTCTTGGTCATTATTAATTATATCTTTTTCTTTTCTTTTAAAAAAAGAATTATTTATTTTATGTTTATGAATACACTCTTATCTGTCTTCAGACACACCAGAAAGGGCATTATATCCCATTACAGGTGGTTGTGAGCCACTATGTGTTTGCTGGGGATTGAACTCAGGACCTCTGAAAGAGCAGTTAGTGTTTCTAACCTCTGCGCCATCTCTCCACTCCTACTATCTGAAATCTTACAAAGTTTTAATCAAAGTTATTTTATCATTTTCATAAATGTAATAGCTTCACTGCCTAATTATAAGATTCTTGTTCTCAGAGCCAGGAGTTCATAGCACATTAGAAGTTTCATTTCAAAGGCTCTAGACAAGTAAATGCATTAATTTCCTTTCAGAAGGAACATTACAATAAACCAGAAAGAACAGTTTCTCTAGTTCAGTTTAATGTACTTTGGTATTCAGAGCAAACACCTATTGTATGGAGTTTGGTATTCAGAGCAAACACCTATTGTATAGAGCTGTTTGTTATTGTTTTTTTAATTAAAACACACAGTTTTGTGGTTTATGTTTTTCTTGCAAACAGAACCATGGAGATGTCATTAAGCAGCTGCATTCTTGTTTTCTGGCTCTATGGGTATCTTAATTTGCATTGTTGAAGCATAGCCATGTGTTTCCATTGCAGTTTTTCATCTCCAGACCAAGAAATAAGTGGCTTTATTGTCATTCTCTGGAGCCTTGAGATGATTTTTGTTATATATTATTAGTGATTATTTTATAGTGATGTTTATTATCATAGTCTTGTAATTTATACTACATTCATAACATTACCCAAGACATCTAATATGCAAAGATCTAGTTAGATTTTTATTCAATCACATTGTCAATTCACAGTTTGAAATTTCTTTGTTTATTTCAGTTCAAAAGTACAGCTTTCATATATGTAAGAAAGTTTGTGCTTTTCATCTATTCTAATTCTCTATTAATAGGGTTTAACTTTAATATTGGTAACAGCCTCCTAAGTACCATGAAATTATAATTTTATTACTATCAGGAATGATATTTACATATGAATTTTATTTTTAGCTAATCTTATTTTATACTTTTGATCTTGATTTTAAGGAAAGAACGCTTGGTGTATGTTGGCATCAGTATTGAAAACATCATTCCTCCACAAGTAAGTTTCTAGTTGGTAGGTTTTTGTTTTTGTTTTGTTTAATTTAAAATCATATGTGTATGCATGTTTTCCCTGTATGTCTATGTACCTCCTGTATAGCTATTGCCTACAGAGGTCAGAAGAGGGTGCTGGGTTCCCTGAAGCTGGAGTTGCATATGGTTGTGAGCCACTCGGTGCTGAGCGTGGAACCTGAGTACCCTGCAGAGCAGCCATCCTTAACCACTGAGCTATTTCCAGTCTAAGTTTATATAGCATTTGTGGAAGAGATGTTGTGTGCTTTCTCAAGTTTAATGGAATTATGTGTCTTGTTTTAATATTTAACATTCCTATTTTATTAAGGCTAGACATTTTAAGCATTTGGAGAAAGAACTATTGAAATTATTACATATAAATAGATAACCCAAAAATGTGATTATTGTATTTAAACTCAATTTATAGCTCATTGCTTTGGGGTAATATTCTATTGTTTCTATTGTAAATAGGGCAATTTGTGGTTAGCTTTATAATGTGTTATTTGCATAAAATAACTAAAGAATAGCTTGGGAATAAATTACTTTTAAACTAGCCCTTACTGAAAATTTAATTTCTATTATAAGTTAATTTCTTTGAAGAACTACCATTATTTAACATTTGTTAGTCTATAATTAAGGGTACCTCATCAGTGAATGTTCAGTAATTTCCAACTTGATTTTGTTGTGAGTTTTGTTACTGTAGCTGATTTTTGGCGGGGTATATAGCCCTGGCGGGCCTGAAATTCAGGGACCCACGCCTTTACCTCTTGAGTGCTGGTTTTGAAGGTTAGGCTTAGAGCTGTGAGCCATCACAGCCAGCAGGTTCCAAACAAAGTTTTACTGTTTTATTCTTTTCACATTTTTTTTTAAAGATTTTTTTATTTAAGTATATGTGTACACTGTCATGTCTTCAGATACATGAGAAGAGAGCATCAGATCCCATCACAGATGGTTGTGAGCCACCATGTGGTTGCTAGGAATTGAACTCAGGACCTCAGGAAGAGCAGCCAGTGCTTTTAACCATTGAGCCATCCCTCTAGCCCATCTTTTCACAATTACATCACAGCTTTAAGTAGCTTACTAAGTTGTTGTTGTTCTTCTTCAGTTTAAATCAAATCATCTCACAAATTGAGCATATATAATGTATTCAGAGTTTTCTGTGTATCATGTAATTATTGGTTAACTGATTGAAACTGTAGAAAAACTTCACTCTCGATATTTTAATACACTTATAAACTCACAGAAGTAAAAGAAAATCAATAGAAATATTTCATTTATTGATCTCTCTCTTTTTTTTTTTTTTTGTTTTGTTTTGTTTTGTTTTGTTTTTCGAGACAGGGTTTTTCTGTGTAGCTCTGGCTGTCCACTCACTTTGTAGACCAGGCTGGCCTCGAACTCAGTAATCCATCTGCCTCTGCCTCCCAAGTGCTGGGATTAAAGGCATGCACCACCACGCCCGGCTCAATTTTTTAATTTGTGTAAGTAGTTTTGCTGTGTATGTTCATCGTGATAGATAATCTCAGAAATTCAAACCTTTCATGTATGCTGCCTAGGTAGAATGTGAAAGCTGCTCATTCCAGGAACTGTTTCCTGGTCATACCTGTACACTTTTATCTTTAAAGGAGCCTGAGTTTTCTGAAGATCAAGAAGAAAAGAAAAAAGATGCAAAAAAATCCAAAGCAAATGTACTTGAAAGGAGATCAACAAGAACAAGAAAATGTATTAGCTACAGGTATGAAGGAAGAGAAAGCTGTTATAGTAAAAGAGTCTGGTTTTTTTTCCAGTTAGACAAGATACAAGTGAATGGTTTTCCCAACTTAGTGATTTTTAAGTATTACATTTATGTCACTTGGTATCCTTGGGTATTGAGCTCCAACACTAAAAGGCCACACTGTAGCTCAGAAGTAGTAGAGCCCTTCCTTAGCTTGAGTAAGGTCATATGTTCAATCCACACACCAGGCACACACTTGCATGCACTTGTATGCACAAGATTCCAAGCAGAGATTATTTGTATAATCAGTGTGGCTGAGTTCATCTTAGATCACCTGAGCCCCAAACTAAGATGAGTCTTCCATATAAAGCAATCATAGAGATCTTTTTTTTCTTGTTTCTTGTCTTTAAATCCAAAAAAATGGTTTTTTGAGCAAAAGCACATTTATCTAGTTGTAAAATTTGATCATTTGTATATGAATTTAACAATACACTTATTTTCAATAGTAATTGTATAATAATCTAAAGAATCTAAAACTTTACTGATTCTTTGAAATTTTTACTTGTTTATTGTCTAGAGTGGGTGTGGGTGTATGGGTGTGGTAATGTACCTACTTCACATATACTGATATTGTATGAATCCTTCTGCTTTCCTGTGTAGAAATATTATCAACTGGATAGCTTTCAAAAAGCATATGTTGATTTCTCACAGTTCTAGAGGCTTTATAAAGTCATGATGAAAGTACCAACAGATTTGGGAGTCAGATTTCAGAGCCTGTTTCTGGCTTATCAGTGGCACCTGCATGCTTTGTGCTTACAGGATAGAAGTTCTTGTGATCTAGTGTGTGGTGTAGGTCTACTTCAATAGATAGATAGATAGATAGATAGATAGAAGTTCTTGTGATCTAGTGTGTGGTGTAGGTCTACTTCAATAGATAGATAGATAGATAGATAGATAGATAGATAGATAGATAGATAGACAGACAGCTGTACTCCTGTTTTATTGTCACGTGGCAGAAGATGCCAAGAGATTTTTGTTTTCTCTTATTTAGTCCTGTTTAATGAGGACATTAATCACATTCTTGCTTGAACCATACCTTAAGGTTGTCACATGTGAGTTGGAATGGGACAAAACTAGACTAATGCAGCCACTTTTTGTATGTATTCTATAGAAATCAAACATATACAGCTTAGGGTCTGATCACTGTGCTTCTTTTAGATTTGATGAATTTGATGAAGCGATTGATGAAGCTATAGAAGATGATATTAAAGAGGCTGATGGAGGAGGTATGTGTTTATCTGTTATTCTTTTCACATAATTCTACCAGCATATTATTGTTCTCTCCAAGGCTAACACTGAGCAAAATGTCTCATATTTAACATAATCTGTTGCCATAGTGTTAGTGTATTAAGTCAGAACTTTGTAATTATTAATTTTTATATGATATAATATAGAAATTAATTTCCTTTATTGATCAAATACTCAGTAAACTTTCCTATTGTCTTTATAACTACAAAGCCTCAAATATATGGATAATTCAAATTTTAATGACTGGTATAACTTAAAAATCAATTTACTCACTTAATTACCTTCTCTCTCTCTCTCTCTTCCTTCCTTCCTTCTTTCCTTTTCTTCCTTTCCATTTCATTTCGCTTTATTTGAGACAGGGTCTCTCTCTTGTGGTTCTAGTTGTCCTGAACTTGCTGTGTTGACAAGACTGTCCTTTAACTCACAGAGGTCCTCCTGCTTCTACCTCCTGAGTGCTGGGATTAAAGGCATGCACTACTGTGGCTAACCTTTAATTGCCTTTCAAAACAGCATTATAGAAACATCTGAAGGTTGTTTAAGGCATTATATAGCCAGTTACTAATGCTCTGATGTAAGAACCTTCTGCTTTCTACTTGTTACTGTGAAATATTAAGAGTGGATGAGTAAGCCTTTTGTTTTGTTTTGTTTTGTTTTAAAGCAACTAACATTATAGCCTTTCAGAATTGTGTCTTTTATTTACATCTTTATCAACTTTTTTTCTGTCCTTATTCAAGAATATTTTTGAGCAACTGCTAACAGGAATGAAGTTTCGTTTTCAGGGTGAGGAGAGTGGTCTCAGATTGGCTAGTGTTGACAGTTGGACAACTTTATGGCTAAATCAGAAAACTCCAAGTTACTTTCTTTAAAAGATGGGTCTGGAGAGATGATTCAGCAGTTCGGAGCAACTGCTTCTCTTTCATAGGACTAGAGTTTGGTTCAGCACATGCATGCCTGATACCCGGTGTCAGAAGGTCCAATATCTAACTTAACAGGTGTGCCTTAACCCACTGAGTGACCCAGCTATTCAATTCTCCTGGCTTTTAAGATGTTAAAAATTCACATGTTGTGTATGTATGCTTTTTAAGTGAATGTCACATGAGTCTGAGTATGAGCAGAGTCCAGATAAGGGAATGAGATCTCTAAGAAGCACAGTTAATTGCAGTTGTAAGTTATTTTCAGTTGAAGCAGAAAGTTCTACAACAGAGCATTTGTTGCTCTTACAAATGACCTGTGTTCAGCTCCCAGTATCTACTTCATAGCTCCTAACCATACTAACTGCAGCTCCATGGAGCTGAACCGGGTATCAGGCATGCATGTGCTGTACATACATAAACACTCATACAAATAGAGTACTGAGCAGGTATGGTAATACAAATCTCTAATTCAGAAAGCTGAGGCACAAGGAGTTTAGAGCCAACCTGGGCTGCACAGAGAGATTTCTAAACAGTCTTCCACCAAATAAAAGGCAGTGAGAAAAAGAGGAGGTGGGGTGGGGATCACTTGGTGGTATAGCAAGTCAAATGTAAACTAGGAGTCTCTGCCCTCTGAACTTGTACATAGTAAGAGAGGCACATTAACCCTTTCTTTAGAGCATTATCAGCTGATGCTGTAAGGAGCCTGCATTGTTCTAAGATAAATTAAGCAAAGAAATGGCTGCTGCTCTGAAAAGTTATGGGGAAGGTTCAATAAACATGTAGTTACCTCTTCCTTTCAGGAGTTGGCCGAGGAAAAGATATCTCCACCATCACAGGTCACCGTGGGAAAGACATTTCTACTATTTTAGATGAAGAAAGAAAGGAAAATAAACGGCCCCAGAGGGCAGCTGCTGCTCGCAGGAAGAAACGCCGGCGACTTAATGATCTTGATAGTGATAGCAACCTAGATGAAGAAGAGAGTGAGGATGAATTCAAGATCAGTGACGGGTATGTGTGTAGGGGTCAGCGTACAAAGTGCTGTGTCCTCGGAGAGCCTTGGTTGTACTATGCTGTGGCTTTTCTTCATCTATATGGATTTGCAGGATATTTAAAGCAAATTTGAGATCACTGATTTTGATTCATTTTTAGATTAAAATTAAAGCTATGTTTATACTAGTTTATTATTTAAATTTGATTAACTGCAATTGAAGCTTTATTTATTGAAAGCTTTCTCTATACAACCTTCTACCAAGCTCTTCAGTAGTTTTTAATCAAGTATGGTAAATTATAAAGTATCACCTCCCTCTGGCGCTCTCTAGAGGTTGGCTAAGGGTAACTAATCCAATATTAGCATTACTTCCATTTATACAGACCAAGTATAAACAGTATTGTGGAGTTGTTCCTTTTGGTTTGTTAATGGGAGTACAGAAGATAGTTGATCAGGGAAACCACATGATAAAGAAGTTAGAGTTGACATGTGTAGAATGGGTATTTTGGGCAGTCTTGTAAATTTAGAATTAGAGGCAATATGAGATAAGAAAACAACCAAAACAAAGAAGCCACATGTTCAAATGTCAAGGCATATTTAGGAAACTCCCAGAAAAGTAAGAATATGGGGATAAGAAAGAACAAAATCACTGAGTGGGGTTTTTCTTTTTCTCTTTTGTCATGCATATAATTTTGAACTTTGTCCTGAAAATGGATTTAACAAAAATCCCCAAAGGGTTGAGGCATGAGATGAAAGGGAAAACTCGGCCACTGGCTGGGTGACAGACTCTCGGTACCAGGCTAACTAGCTGAGCAGGGAGACGTGTTTGCTCCCTAAGCCTGGCAACCTTTTCTTTAGAAGCCATGTAAAGGTGGAAGGACAGAACCAACTCTGCAAGTTGCCCTCGGAATATGCAGGCACAAGGCCTCTATTTCTACTCATAATAAGAAGTCAAAGTTTTGTATTAAAGATATCTGGCTGGCTGACAGAAGAAGAGTAGTAAGTTAAGAAATAATGAGCCTTTTCAGATGTGTTGGATTTAAGATGTACCCAAAGAGGTCAGTGCAATTCGTGTGTGAATTACAGCATTTATTTTCACAGCTTCTTCAATGAGAGGGATAGATGGTAGAACATACATTTTATCGGCAAAGTTGACATAATTTTCCAAATATATCTTCAAATTTACTTAACGTTTTACTGGATTCTTTACAATGTGTTTGGAACTTTGAAAAACTGGTTATCACTTCTGAATGTACCAAAACAAAACAAACACTTAAGTGTACCATCGTGATGTATCTGGCTTTTCCTGGACAGATCTCAGGATGAGTTTGTTGTGTCTGATGAAAATCCAGATGAAAGTGAAGAAGAGCCACCATCCAATGAGGACAGCGACACTGACTTCTGCAGCCGAAGACTGAGGCGGCATCCTTCTCGGCCAATGAGACAGAGCAGGCGTTTGCGGAGAAAGACCCCGAAGAAGAAGTACTCTGATGACGATGAAGAGGAGGAAGAAGAATCCGAGGAGAACAGCAGGGACTCTGGTAAAAATCCTTCAGTCTGTATCAGAGCAACTCAGCTACTTCCTATGACTTCTTGGGTCACAAGGTGTTGGAATTATTCAGCTGTGACATGTCCTGATGAGACTTTGAAATCCTTTTCTTATGACTTACTGGTAGCTTTTCTCATACAGAGCTATGTGAGAAAATTTACACAAATTAATATGCCAAACTCTTCATGCCATATTCCTTCATGCCAAACTCTTTTAGAATGATAAATTGTGATAAATCCTTCTGGTGCCACATATTTCTGAGCATATTTTGAGAAGTTGGAAAATGAATAACCAGATAACCTAACACATAGCAGGATTTCTTAGCTTTTCTACTCATAACATTTATTCCCGAGAAGATTTTACAGGACTTCCAGTACATACACAAACATTTACTGATAATGAATCATAAAAATATTTTTAATGTTTTTTTCTGTGC
Source organism: Mus pahari (assembly GCF_900095145.1). Taxonomy (NCBI): domain Eukaryota; kingdom Metazoa; phylum Chordata; class Mammalia; order Rodentia; family Muridae; genus Mus; species Mus pahari. The sequence goes on from NC_034590.1 coordinate 68,508,755, forward strand.
ATTGTTGTTGTATCTGTGCAAGGGTATCAGATCCCCTGCAACTTGAGTTGCAGACACTTGTGAGCTGACATGACATGGGGTGCTGGGAACTTGACCCAGGTCCTCTGAAAGAACAGCCAGTGCTCTTAATTCCATCCCCAAATACATTTATTTTTAAAGCAGTTCTTTAGGTCTGGACATCATGGCCCATACCTATAATCCCAGCAAAATTAGGAGGGAGGGAGGGCAGCAGGCAGAGAGACAGAGATCTGCCTGTCTCTGCCTCCCAAATGCTGGAATTAAAAGTGTACCACCATCACCTGGCTCTGAATTTTATTTTAAAAGAAAAAAAAGATTTATATACCTTACTGAACTAAATTTTTACAACTAAATTCTAGTAACCTCCTATTTTTATAGTGTTAGCTAAGTATACGTCTACCAATGAATTTAAATTTTGTAATTTTTTTATTTCCCTCCTTTTTTTTTTTTTTTACAGAAAGTGACTTTAGCGATGATTTTAGTGATGATTTTATAGAAACTCGGCGAAGGCGATCAAGAAGGAACCAAAAAAGACAAATTAACTATAAAGAAGATTCAGAAAGTGATGGTTCCCAGAAAAGTCTGCGACGTGGTAAAGAAATCAGGCGAGTTCACAAGCGCAGACTTTCCAGCTCGGAGAGTGAAGGTAAATGGTGTCCTGTGTGCGGGAGCAGGGCATGGCAGAAATAGACACTGCACAGAAAGAGTGGCTCAAGCTTTACTTTATTTAAAATACATACAATCATTAGTGTCAGTAAGATGACTCTTAGATTTTTTTCTATTTATTATAATTGAAGTAAATGACTCAATAGAATGCTAATTTTTAAAGGTTTCATTGTATTAAGTTCTTAATACAATGTGATTTATTCTGCTCCTTTTGTTTTGTTCCAGTTTGAAATCACTTCCTAAGTTCTGAGTAGATAAGCAGTTTCAAGCCAAGTTATCTATTGTCCTTCAGTATTTTCAGTATGAATTTCAGCTGAGATCTGTTTTATGTAATGGCTTGAGTTGTTTTATACCAGAAGTGTAGAAAAAGTTTTAAACATTCATAGCCAGGCAGTGGTAATGTATGCCTTTAATCCCAGCATTTGTGAGGCAGAGATAGGTGGATCTCTGAGTTCAAGGCCAACCTAGTCTATAGAGTGAGTTCCAAAACAGCCAAGGCTACACACACAAACACACACACACACACACACACACACACACACAGAAAAAGCTGTCTCAAATACCTCCCTCCCCAAATTCATTTGTAGGGGCTGGAGAGGTTGCTCAGTGGTTAAGAGAATTTCTTGTTCTTTCAGAGGATCAAGGTTTAGTTCCTAACACCCACAGTAGGTAGGCAGCTCACAACCACACATAACTCCAAGTTCATGGACTCTGATGCCTTCTGATGTTTGTAAACACTGGCATACACAGACATGCATACATATACATAAAAATAAGGTAAATCTTTTAAAAATTCTAATAGGAATGTATGATACCCATTTCATTGTTAATTCAAACCTCTAAGTTCATTTTGAAAGATGCTATTTTTTTTTCAGATTTATTTTTTATTATTATTCATAAGTACACTGTAGCTGTCTTCAGACACACCAGAAGAGGGCATCAGATCTAATTACGTGTGGTTGTGTGCCACCATGTGGTTGCTGGGATTTGAACTCAGGACCTTCAGAAGAGCAGTCTGTGCTCTTAACCACTGAGCCATCTCTCCAGCCCGATGCTGACTCTTTTTTTTTTAAAGCATAATCTGTCATTGTTTATGATCTACTTTGAATATTGCTTTTATAAATTAAACATCAAATAAATGATTGAAAGTATGAGACCAGAAAAAAAAAATGTGAATGTAGGAGACTAAAGGTAAATTTCCCTTGAGTATCTTCAAATGTCATAAAGAAAAACCATGAATCCAGCTATTAAATGTCAGTATTGATTGGACAAGCCCTTGATGTAAGCACTAGGAATGGGACAGAACAGCCCTCGTGTAGGTAGATGGAATGGTAATAAAAGAAATGTTAGAATATAAGCTATTAGAAGGAGAAAAGAGGATTAGAAAAATACCCTTCCAATTTCTGATTTCTTCATTGAGAAAGGCAGCATTTAGGGAGCAAAGTTAGGAATTTCTGGTGAGATATTTGCCTAGCATGCCTGAGACTCTTAGATTGGGGATTCGGTTCTAAATACATACAAACATATATTTGCAACACATGTTCCCCCACCCATGCTCATACATACTCTTTCATACACACAGGCGTGACATTTAAGATCTGAAAGAAACATAGGGGAGCCAGGCGTGTTGGTGTACGCCTTTAATCCCAGCACTTGGGAGGCAGAGGCAGGCGGATTTCTGAGTTCGAGGCCAGCCTGGTCTACAGAGTGAATTCCAGGACAGCCAGGGCTACACAGAGAAACCCTGTCTCGAAAAACCAGAGGAAAAAAGAAAAGAAACATAGGGTACGCATTCTCATTCGCTGAAGGAAGAGTGGCACCAACTGAAGGAATGTCTACCTCAGAGCCTGAGCTGACTGTGCCCAGCATAATCAGGGAACAGAAGGAAGGTTGGGGTTGTTAAAACTGAAGGTGTCATGAAGATGTCAGCTAGCTACAGTGTACCTGCTGACATAACAGTGTTGCAGATCAGGTTTTATTGGAAGATGGTCATGTCTGTTTGTTTACATATGACTTCGTTCTTAAAAAATGAGTAGTTCTGATAGAACATGAGGTCTCTCCTGATCTAAATAAATAAATAGTAATCTCAGATAATCTCAAAGCTGTCTAGCTTGTTTTCTACAATAATTAGAATATTCTGTGTTAGTGCTGATTAATTCAGTGATAGTATCCTCATGTGACTGTGAAACACTTAAAGTTTAGCTGGCTTGAGCATGGAACTAAATGCTGTTTAATTTTAATTAATTTAAATTTACCACATGACTAGTGTCTATTAAAGAGACTTGCTTTGTGTGATATGGGAAGTGCAGTGGAGTGGTATGATCTCAATGTGGGTTCTAGTTTGCTAGAGTACCTATAATACCAATAAGTTGAAGAGGGAGAACAAGTCAGTAGTTTGGAGACCAGTAGTCCCAGGATGAGATGATGGGGTGAAGCTAGGTCTGTACTTGTAAGAATAAAAATCAACTTAACATATAACCACAAAGAAGAAACAAAGGATCCATTATGGGATTTTCTGTTCTGTCTGCTTCCATTCCATTTCATTAATAAAAACGTGCTGGTTGAAAACCTTCCAAAAAAAAAAAATCAAGTTGTGGATAGTTTGTACTTTAAGATATAGTTTTAGATTTGTGTGTGTGTGAGTGCGTGTGTGCACTACTTGGATGCCTAGTGTCTGAGTGCCAAAAGAGGGTGACAGTTCCTCTGGAACTAGAATTACATGTGGTCATCATTCCTCTGAAATGGGTGCTGGGAACTGAACTCTGGTCTTCATCAAGAGCAGCATGTGCTCTTAACTGCTAAGCCATTTCTCCAGCTTTCCAAGGATCAGTTTTGTTAGAGCAAAAGCATTTACTGATTTGATGAATGAGAAATCAAGGAGAACTAAGCAGCTTTAAGAACAAAACTGCCGGGCTGGAGAGATGCCTCAGTGGTTAAGAGCGCTGATGCTCTTCCGGAGGGAGTTCAAATCCCAGCAACCACTTGGTGGCTCACAACCATTTGTAATGAGATCTGATGCCCTCTTCTGGTGTGTCTGAAGACAGCTACAATGTACTTACATATAATAAATCTATTTTTTTTTTTTTTTTTTGGTTTTTCGAGACAGGGTTTCTCTGTATAGCCCTGGCTGTCCTGGAACTCACTCTGTAGACCAGGCTGGCCTCGAACTCAGAAATCCACCTGCCTCTGCCTCCCGAGTGCTGGGATTAAAGGCATGCGCCACCATGCCCGGCTAATAAATCAATTTTTTAAAAAAAGAACAAAACTGCCATACGACATTTAAGAGCTTTTTTATTCACACTAGATTTAAGATGCCTCTTTAACTATCTAAACATACATGTTAAAGACTAATCTGGAATTTAGTTTGCCTAAACCAGCAGCCTTGTAAGTTTGTAAATGTATGTGTAGCCCAAAGACTCAGTGAAATGATTCACAGAGTCAGCACAGATAACAGTAAGACATTCCCAGTTTACAGTTTACCAGAGGAGGTTACTATTCTCAAAGGTTATATGGAGTACAGAGTGATGCCCAGACATTTGCTTTTGGTTTTTGGCGTTTTGAAAAGGATTTCATATAACCCAGGCTAGCCTTGAACTTTTGATCTTCCCATACTTCCCAAGTATAGGGATTATAGGTGTATTCCACCTTCCTTCACTTTTAATATTTCCTTATTAATACATTTATATGACTCCCCAATTTTAGGACTAAGGAAAGGAGTTTCCCAGTTTGTGGCCAACTTATCTTCCCTTAGTTTAAGAGCCATCAGATGCCCCTCTTCTCTCACTCCCAAGAAACCTAGTGTTCCTTAAATCAGAAGTAAAATATACAATAGACCTCACTAAACATTGTTATAGATGATGGTAGGAGTTAGATGTCTATCATATCAGTCTATTTATTACAGAGCAATATTTTCATAAGAGCAGAGGATGGGATAGATAGGGAAAGAAAGAAGTACTTGAATGTGTTTATGTCAACTATGCCAACAGCTTAAATGTTTGTTTATTCTAGAGAGCTATATGTCCAAGAACTCTGAAGATGATGAGCTAACAAAAGAATCGAAACGATCTGTTCGAAAACGGGGCCGAAGCACAGATGAATATTCAGAAGCAGATGAAGATGATGAAGAGGAAGGCAAACCATCCCGCAAGCGGCTACACCGGATTGAGACGGATGAGGAAAGCTGTGACAATGCTCATGGGGATGCAGACCAGCCTGCCCGTGACAGCCAGCCCAGTGCCCTGCCCTTAGAGCAGGAGAGCGGCAAGAAGCCCTACCGAATAGAGAGTGATGAGGAAGAGGACTTCGAAAACGTGGGCAAAGTAGGAAGCCCATTGGACTACAGCCTAGTAGACTTGCCTTCCACCAATGGACAGAGCCCTGGCAAGGCCATTGAGAACTTGATGGGCAAAGCAACTGAAAAGTCCCAGACCTCCAAGGACAATGGCACAGCCAGTGCAAGTCTAGCCCCCAATGGGACAAGTGGTGGACAGGAGGTGGGGGCACCAGAAGAAGATGAAGATGAGCTTTTGCGAGTAACTGACCTTGTTGATTATGTCTGTAACAGTGAACAGTTATAAGACTTCTTTCCATTTTTGTGCTAATTTATTCCACGGTAGCTCTCACACCAGCGGGCCAGTTAGTAAAGCTGTTTAATTTTTCCTAGAAAACTCCACTACAGAACGACTTTTTAGAAGAAAAATTTCAACAAATCTTGAAGTCTTTCTGGGAAGTGACCAGTTTTGAACTTTGAAGATTAATAATTGCTGTAAATTCCTTTTGATTTTCTTTTTCCAAGTTCATGGTCCTTGGTAATTTCATTCATGGGAAAAAATCTTATTATAATAACAACAAAGATTTGTATATTTTTGACTTTATATTTCCTGAGCTCTCCTGACTTTGTGAAAAGGGTGGATATGAATGCATTCCAAATCTGTGAGGGCCCAAAACAGAATTTAGGGTGGGAGAAAGCACTTGTGCTTTAGCTTTTCATATTAAATATATATTATATTTAAACATTCATGGCATAGATGATGATTAACGAACTGTTTAAAAGTTCATGTCTGTACTGTTGCAGTTTGAGTATTGTAGATAACATCACACAAGCATCACTTAGTAATAGCTTTTGTGACATCAGTTGGTTTACTATTGGAGTTACCACACTTTAAATAAAAAAAGAGACCCTGGAAGCACCATCATAAAAACATTTTAACCTAAGTTTCTTGTTATAAAAAAAAAAAAATCATCTGGAAAGTATTTGTATAGTAAAATGTATAATGAAGCTTTGACAACCAGATTGTGCTAAAAGAATCTTTTCAATAGCTTTTAAGCTTTTGTAATAAATTAGATGGCCTCTACATGCTGGGCCAGGTGAGCAGTTAGTGAAATGAGTGGTCTTTCCTAAAATCTAGGTACACTATAAACTTGACAGCAGTGTTAACTCTTCGGGCCACATCGTGTTCACCATCTGGGATGCCATTTTGAATATAATACATCTAATATAACATGGAGATGCTAAGCTGAGTATTTTAGCACATTTGAAGACTAAGAAGGGATTTTCAGGGGAATTTTAACTGGTTTATTCTTGCCCTTACTATCTACTTCAAATTGAAGTCTACAAACAAAGCAGTTCCTTTGGGAGGTTTTTAGTTTTTAGTTTAAGCATGTGTATGGTGTGTGATTTGTATGGTGTGTGTGTGTGTGTGTGTGTGTGTATTTTCTATCTGCCTAGATATATTAGCAGGGTTTGAATGTAGTTTTGGCCTTTGGCCATTATATACTTCTATTAAAATCTATTAATAGTCACACAACCAACAGAATTGAATGAGAACCGCTGATATACTTAATAAGTATAATTTCCATTGTAAACATCTCAACACTTTAAGGATAAGCCCTTTGCTTCAAGAATAGGCGGTTTTTAAATCAATGTAACATAGCTGACACTAAAATACGGAGTTGTATCTTTCTGTTACAGTTGTGAAGTTTCTGGCCCAGCCCTAACCCTAACAGCTGTAGCACTTGTGATCCGCCTTGCCTGGCCCATCTGAAGCCTTCAGCATTGCTTCAGTGTGTGCTTTTGCCCTGATATTCGGGTTTTCTGTTCCAGTGTTGTCTGTTGCCGGCAATAGACATGCTGTATCTGCTGCTGGCTCAAGGAATTTCACTTTTCTTTTAAGATTAAGCATTATATGTAGTCAGTGTACAGTAAACCACTTTTATTATTATTATTATTGAAAGCTGGCATTAGACTTGTGTCATAAAAACCTCTGGACACTTTATGCTCCTACTTTCTGTTCTTTGACAGATACTCTTAAATCTTATCTCCTGGCCTTTAAATTTTAATGCTGAGGTTTTTTGTTTTTTCAGTTATTTGATTTTTCGTTTCACTTTAGTTCCATAGAACTTGAGTGTTAGTGTTTGCTTTGATTGTAGCAGTGAACTTACATTTGTGTAACAATAAAACAATGAAAGCAGCCTAAGAAAACAAAGATGCAGCAGCCACTGCAGAGCCAGCTATGGCTTCATCTTGACATAGTGTTGTGCTAGAAGGACAGGGCGGGCTTACAGTCACAGGCAGTGAAGGACTAAGAGGCACCAGTTACTTGTATAACTTCCTTTCTAGCTGTTATGTTACTTGAAAATCAGCTAAGGAAGTTTTTCACTGTCTAGAACAGACAGGCAGAAGGATTCCTACTACTGTGTGATAAGTGGTTCTTCCTACACTGTCTCAGAAGGGTTCAGTCCTGCAACCAGGTAAAGCCACTGTGGTGTAGAAAATGTCCTATGTGCCTGTCTCTACCTCTGCACACACCAGCTCTTGCGACCACCTATTGCAATTCTATTCATCATTTACACAGATGATTAGAAGTAGTAAATGGGTAGCTAACTCAACAGCATGCAGAATGTGAAGTAACTTCTTATTCTTCTGCTATGGAAAACCCACAGTAATTTTTATAGTAAAGACTGAGTATTCCACTTAGCAAATGTCCCACTGACTTGGGTTTCAAAACCACTTGTGCTACCTGATCTTACTAAACTTGAGTGTCAACTTCATAATGAGTGTCTCCTTTCTAACTTTACATTCTCATTAGACCAACTAGCTATAAAGAGTAATCCAGGCAGCTAATATATACCAATTCTTAGTATCCAGCTATTTCTGCTTGGCTTTTTTGTTGTCCCTGTTCATGCTGGAGATGGAATCCAGGGCCTCATGCATACTGGGTAAGTGTTTTAACGCTGGGCTAGAACTCTTGCCCTGCTTAGTGTTCAGATTCAGTCCCTCAGAGTCTGTTATTTCTCAGAAATCCTTACTTGGAAGATGTTCTCAATGAGGTTTCTGTTGCTGCTGTCAAAAATGTTCTGTATCAAAAATTCTGATAAATCCATTAAGAACTGGTGGATAGAAAGAAAAACAGGCATGTAGACTATCTTCAATCCTTGATAGATTCAGATTTATAATAGATTTTTAGAGTTTTTCCCTTTAATAATTTCAGTGACCATCTTCTACCTTTTGAGATACAAATGTTGAACTTGTATCAAAGGGCTCCCAGTGTCAGACTCCTAGTCTACAGCATTTGCATTAGGGAGATACAGTGTAATATTCAAAGGGTTTAGTTTGCGATTTCAGTAAAGTTTAAGAGCTAGCCAGATTTTTACAGTTCCAGAACTTAGAATTGAAATAGTATATGAAAATGATTCAGACTGGTTTGTCCATGTGTGATGATACAGTGTTTGTTGTAGAATGTAACTGCAGAGTCATGTGTTTGCAACAATACACATGCTACACTGAGGTGGTTTCCTTGACATCTTCCAGTTGGTCAAGGGTGTAGAGTGAGAGGATAAAAAGTTGCATTGAGAATAAATTCATGTTTACTGGTAACTCATTTTTTAAAAAGTGATCTGCCAAAGAACCAAGAACTTCAGATACTAGTGAAATTGTTGTGGGGAAAAAGATTTTTAAAAGGATATTATTACTTTTCACTTTCTAGTTGATAGAACTTATCCCACATAATAAACATTGAAGCAAAGTGCATATATATATTAAGAAAAATGTGGACACTTACTTGTTTGTTTAAATAGAGAGTTAAAATTATGGAGAATGTGTCAGTAATTTTAATGTGGGGTGAGTAGAGTTTCCTTTGTTTCAAGAATACCCATTTAGCCTCGGTAAGCATGAGGTGTTAGTCCTCACTAGTTCTTCTGCCAGAAGACAGAAAACACCAAACAGATCTGTAACTGTCAGAAAATGCTGTGACTCCACTGCCAGCTGCCACAGTGGAGCAGGTCTTTAGTTCAGGGTGGTGTCTTAGCTTTAGAACAGATGCTCAACGATATTTCTTATGAGGAGATGTGTACATACACACATTCTGGGTAACCACTAGAATGCTGAATGCATCATGAACTGAGTTTTACTAAATGTATAAGGCAAATAATTGTGACAAAATTTTGAATATGATTCAACTATAGGTTTAAAGAAAAAACAGTTTTTCTTGATGGTTTGACATTCTCAAGACAGTTCTGGTTCTCTTAGCAGAGAATGCCAAGACCACATGTATGCTGTAGTCTACATAGTCCTAGTCTGTTAACATGATCCATTAGTGAACTCTCAGAACAAAATCATTCCTGTTTTATCTGCCATTCTCAGAGAAACCCTGGAAATGACAAGCAAGCTAGCTGCTGTTTTAGTTCCTCACTGTTTTTAGCCTGATCCTGAAAGAAAGAAAGAAAGAAAGAAAGAAAGAAAGAAAGAAAGAAAGAAAGAAAGAAAGAAAGAAAGAAAGAAAGAAAAAACCTTTGTTCTCATCCAGTTTTATACTGGATTGTTATGCTTCCATTTAATTTCCAAATATTTTGCTCCAACTTAAATGAGGTAACTTTTTCTTTTGAGTGCCAAGGTTTGCTAGATAACTGGCTGCACAACACTGAGGACAAGCCATTCCCATGTAAACAGTCGTAAGCCAAAATGAGGTAGCCTTGGTGGTGAGGCACATTAGACTGCACACTCAGCCCTTGTTGCTCACACAGACCCTCTCAGAGGCTGACTAATCAGAACAGGGGTCCCTGCAGGTCCCCACTCCTGGGCATGCACACAGCTCCCTACCCTATCTCACAGGTCTCCTCTCCTGGTCATGCACACAGCTCCCTGCCCTGTCTTGCAAGTCCCCACTCCTGGTCATGGACACAGCTCCCTGCCCTGTCTCACACTTTGCTCTAGGAGACTCTTCTGGCACACTCACCATAGGGGTTTCAGTTCCTGGAGGTGTTCTGATCTTAATAATGTTTTAGATACATCTATCCCATACACAAGGTATGTGATAGAATGTAACAAATTACCAGTGAGTAGGGATTTATTAAGCTCTAGATATTTCGAATGAGAGAAAAACTAAGGAACTATATTTGTGGGTTTATTTGTTTTGTTTTTTGTTTGTTTGTTTGTTTTTTGCCAAACTGGCACAAGCTAGAAAATGTGCAAAGGACTGAATAAGCTCCCTGTTCTTTTTGCCACTGGATGATGGAAGAATGAGCTTGTTTAGCTATATATTTTCTTGACTTTCATCAGTTTCAGAAGGAGTCTAACTTAAACATTTGGGGTTTGTTTGATCTGTATTTATTGCATCCTTGGCCATAGGCCAGGAGCCTGCATGTTACCTTTATGGACAGTTAGAACACAGCCATGTGGAAGGAACTTAATGGCTCAAGATCTTCTAAATAATTTAACTTATTTTGTATGTTGCAAAAAAGAAAAAAAAAGTTTATTTTGCTCGAGAGTCACATTTTTTATAACTGTACAGCTTTTAAGGGATGGGAGGTGGGGAAACACCCTAAAATAGGATGTAGATTTTTACAGTTGTGTTTATGCTAGAACATCTATGGGAGCATTATGTAATTAAACCTCGAATTGTTTCAAACCTTGTGCCATGGTCTTTTTCATTATATTGCCCTTTAGCAAGAGTTGGTGCATGTCAATAGTGCACTGCTATGTGGACAGGCCTTGAGATTAGATTAATACCTGTTTCCAAAGCTTTTATCTATTGCATGAATTACCTCCCTACACACACGCACACATGCACACACAGAGATACAGTTCCTCGCAGTGTAAATGCATCTTCAGGATCAGTATAACTTAACTTGCAGACCCTGGCAACCAGCAGCATTATTCTTTCCGTGCATGACTTTGTGGTGTTGTCTAAGGTGTTACTGATGTTGGTGTGTTTTGTTCTCTTATCAAAGTGGCTTCTTGGTCATGTTGTCTGGATAGTACCTTGCCCAAGACCCCCATTGGGTTTCACGTGCACTTTAAGAAGGGATGTCCTATGTTGAGATGGAGATGGGAATGGGGCAGGGTCAGTTTCTTATGTGTAAGAGAAAGAAAAACTAGAATTGTTGACTGTTCTGTAGACTTACCTAACTTCACACAAATAACTTGCTGAAACTTGGCAGGAAAAGAAATCACATTAAATTTTCTATCCCTCCTTATTGGTAAGTAATTTTGTAATCTATTAGAAGTACTGCTGCTGGCAGTCTTCCCGGGCACATTTTCCCATGCTATAGCCACACCTTTTTAAATATCAGTACTCCCCCCACCCCCACTCCCGCTATCTGGTAATTTCACCATTCTGATTTACTACCTGGATAGCACAACTGTATTCTTATAAGTAATTAAATTCATCTAAATGTGTCAATTTCTAAGTAACCTTCATCTGCTGGCAATTAATTTGGGACATAATTTTCTTTGCTATTTTTATCCATTTAGAAGCTTAGGGACGGTGGATTTCAATGTGAAGAGTATAAATTCCAGCTAAGAGTTTGTAAATTGTCTTATCTTAGAATCTCACTTCAATTTTAAAGTAGTGACTAAGTTCCAGGAAGCACCTAATCAGAACATGTCTTGGATTTTAAGATGTGTTTATTTGGAATACTTTATTTTCCCTATGCATAAAAGAAAAATATTGCTGGAATAGTTCTCCAACTACTGTTTTTAGATGAGAGCTGAAGCAGAAGCTCCAAGACTATTAATCAAAGTAACTCTTGAGGTAATTAGGATCATGTCAAAGAGAATTAGGAGTGCACTGTCACATAATAATGTACTGCACATGTGAATGAGGTGCACAAAGATCTGCAATGGTGCCTCTGATAACACAAGTGAAGTTTGTGTATGGAGAGTATGGCAGGTCCTGAGAGCTTCAAGCTTCAGGAGTGTTAGAACTATAGTTCAATAGTTGTTTAAATATAATATTTCTTGTGACAACCAAAATATGTTGTGGCTGGTGCCAATATTTTCGTTAATGAAATGTTGAATGTCGCATTACAGTCTGATCAGAATTCTCAGTGTAATAAGCCAGGCCTAAGCCATTTTATAGCTATTGGCCTAACTGTGTAACTTTTTTTTTCAAAATGTTTTATTATAATACTTGTCATTTCTTTCACTTAATATATGTTAATTGTCATAATAAAAAGTTTAAATAAGTTGATGTACTTAGCATTGTGTTTGAAAATGTAGTTTATGTTACATTTTGTGGCATTATAGAAAGCTCGGAATTTTGAATAATTGGTTTGTAAAAAGTTAAGAAGCTCTGTATCACCCAGGAATAGGCAGTTATTTCATGATCTAGAAAACAAATGTGTAAGGAGATTGACTCCCTCAAAATCGTTTCTAAGGCTGCCTGTCAACTAGATATACCCGAGAGCACTATTCTATTCTTGGTTTTTATTACTTATCCTCTGGAGAACTGACACATTAGAACCCAGGCCTTCCTTCCAAACAGCCCTCTGGACACAACTACACTACAAATCAGCAGCATAGGCAAAGGTTTTCTGTTCCTTTTGTGTGTGAGTGTGTGTGTCTGTGTGTGTGTGTTTGTGTGTCTGTGTGTGTATGTGTCTGTGTGTCTGTGTATGTGACTGTGTGTGTGTCTGTGTGTGTGTGTGTCTGTGTGTGTGTATATATATATATAAGTTTTGTTTTAGCCAGCAAGCTAGCAGAGTTGATCAGTACTTGAAATTCTAACCTGAAACTATCAACTAACATTTAGATGAAGAAAGAATGTGAATCAAGATTTCACTTTATGGAATGAATGCTGGTTTCTGGTCTGTCATAATGTTTATGAACAATTTGAGATTTTAAAACAATCAGCTAAAAAAATGACGGTGTCATGACAGGTTTAATAGTTTTTCTTGTTTTTTTATCTTTTTAAAAATCTTTTTGTATATGGGTATTTTATCTACATGTATGCCTATTTAACGATATACACACATGGTGTACTTGGAGGTCCTAAGAGGGCAGTGGATCCCCTATACTAGACAGGTATGAGCCACCATGTAGGTGCTGGGATTAGAGCCCTTGTCATCTGAAAGATTGGCTTCTACTCTTAATTGCTAAACCGCCTTTCCAAATCACAGCCCTAACAATTTAAGAATCTTAGCTGAGCATGGGGCTAGAACTTAGCTGTCAACTTGTATCTTAGATTAAGAGACCTGAGGATGGTTCATTTTAAAAACTAAGATTTAAAGCATTAAACGGTGATCATTTAGTTGGTGTGGGATTATAATAAAACTATTTCAATGAAATTAAATGTTAGATGTTAGGACCCTTCTGGATGAGATAAATCCTTAAGTAATTCTGACAATGAGTTTAAGGTTATTCAAAATCTAAATGACAATCAGAGAAAGAGCACTAAGAGGATGTGACCTAGTATATACATCATTAGTGCATATAGTCACCTCCTATAGGAAAAGTTAGCTGGAACACCTTCCTTGTCCAGTAACTCTTGCCCATTTCAGAGCCACCTGACTCAGTTTCCATCTTTCTAGCCTAACTCCAAGAAGACTCTGCACTAACACCCGTCTGTGTCTGTGACCTGGTAGCTTTTTAACACCCGTCTGTGTCTGTGACCTGGTAGCTTTTCTATTGCCTTTGGGCCTTTTTTTTTTTTTTAAGATTTATTTATTTATTATATGTAAGTACACTGTAGCTGTCTTCAGACACTCCAGAAGAGGGATTCAGATCTTGTTATGGATGGTTATGAGCCACCATGTGGTTGCTGGGATTTGAACTCTGGACCTTCGGAAGAGCAGTCGGGTGCTCTTACCCACTGAGCCATCTCACCAGCCCCCTGGGCCTTTCTTCTTTCAGTTCTCGTCTCTGATCTCCATCCTTCTGAGTATTCTTCTTTATATAATGTTCTTCTCTGAAGCATGAAAAAGATGGGTCTGTTCCTATTTAATGTATCTTCTAATTATTTCTTGCTCGACTTTCAGGGTTTAAAATGAACAGGTCATGGAATTATTAAACTATATTTAAAAGTTATTACAAAAAAAGTCTTCTTGGAAGCCAACAGGCTCTGTGGCAACAACTGAATTCCACCGCCAGAAGCTGTTACAGAAAGCTGACACAGCAGGAGACAACAGCCCTCACACTTTGGTTCTGATTTTCTAGTGTAAGCCTATTTTGTCTGTTCTTTAACATTTTATTTTCTAGTGGGACACCTGTCGTTGTACTATGACCTCTCCAAACAAAACATTTTATTCTATTATAGGGGCCAAAAAATAACATAATAATGATTAAAACCTCATTAGAACACGTGCCTGAGTTCTAATAGTAATTCTGGTCTAGTAAGAATGGGTTTGTAAGCCTAACTCTTACTGCTACCAAAAGGTAGGAACCCTTACAACCTCTTATCTTTCCAGGGCTCCATCAGTTGTTTCCAGGTGATGGTTTACACTGGCACCCAGTGCTTGAAGGGGTCTTCCTCACAGCTAAGGTCTCTTTCTTCCCTTAGCATTGGCCTATTACAACATAAATGACTCTGAAGACTTAAGACAAATTGATGAGAAATTACTATACTGGTTCTAGCCAGGTGACATACATGGGGGCTCCATTTCTGAAACAAGCACTGTTTGTTTCACCAAATAAATGTCTTAGGGAACGTCTCAGATTAACCATTTCTCCAATCAGACTCATAGGCTACTCTTTTTTTTTTTTTTTTTTTAAAGATTTTAAAGAGGCTACTCTTCTTAAGTACAGAGGATTCAACCCAAGCTAGTCCAGCGCTCTGCAAGAACTCTATCTACTACCCTTGGAACCTACCTTGAAAACCTCTTTCTGAAATCTACAACTTAGAAAACACACCTACTCACCTACTCAACTTTTTAAACTGGAAATTTAGAAACAATATTCAACCTCTCTTCTTTGTCTATTCTTGTCTTCATCTTCACAAATTCTTCCTCTCTATCTACATCCACATGATGAGGATTTTAACCTTCAGAGAGTTCTAGAATCTTTCCTCATCCCCACCCTTACTCCACTCCCACATTCTCATTCCTGTTCAGGAGACCTGTCTCCTAGTTTCACTAACGACCAACTGGCCAAATTTTAAAACGTAACCCTTGGAACTGGAGACATGGGTCAGCTTTTGAGAATGCCAGATGCTTTTGCAGATAGGGTCACTGCGCCCAGGCAGGGTAGCTCACACCTGACTGAAACTTGAGTTTCAGGAGACCCAATGCCTGCTTCTGGAGTCTGTGGCCACCTGCAGTCACATGTACACAGAATCTATCTATCTATCTATCTATCTATCTATCTATCTATCTATCTATCTATATCTCATAAGGAAAAAGTCTAAAGATTCCTCTGTTGAGAAGATTTCAAAAAGAAAAAAAAGAGGAAGAGGAGGAGGAAAGACAAAACTCCCATCACATCCTCCATGGTATGTTACCCAACCTAAACAGCCTTATCCCCATAGATAATACAATTCTACAGCCAAAAAAGGGGGCGTCTAGAGGTCAACTGATGGAATTCCGTCCACCGACTCTAACTTGTGAGTTTAATGCCTCAGGTCCCATCTGTTAAAATGGGTAATAGAAAATGTGTTCATATTGTTTATCATAAAGAAAAAACATTAATTGAGCAAGTGTGGTGATGGATGCTCATAGTAGTACCAGTAAACTGGAGTACGGTGCAAATCGATTATGTATTGGAAGCCAGCCTAGGCTACATAAAGAAGCCCTGTCTCAAAAACCATGAAGGAATGAATCCATGAAGAAAAGAGGTAAAGTCCTTATGCTGTGTGGTCTATAGGTCTCTGTTATGGGTTTCTATTCACCAAACCTGTAGGTTTTCACTGCTCTTATTCGCTGGGACCTTGCGAGCAGAGACAGCAAGGGTTCCTAACCAGTGGCCTACCTTTCCCTCGGACAGTCTTTTGACTGTCTTGCTGCGCACTGCCCATCATTAATGTAACCTTTTGTGCTCGCGGCGTGACTCGTGGGGATGGGACGCTCGATCTCTCCGGCGACGTGGGGACTAAAAGGTCTCTCCGGCGACGTGGGGACTAAAAGGTCTGGTAAATGGCTGTGTGAACCCAAGGTGAACAGGCCTGACGAGGCGGAAGCAGGGAAGACTCGTGCACCCAGCCCGGAGACTGCTGATCTCCAGATGCGTGTGGATTTTATTTCTGTGAGTCGTCCTTCAGTGAGGGACTCCCGGGGCCTGGGCCCCTTCCCGCTTTTTGCTGGGAAAGGCTTGGTATTCCTTATACATCCTCTCTCGGGGTTTGCTGCTACGACCGTCAAGGAGAACCACAGAGAAAACACTGGGTCATTCTAAGCATCCTTAGAGGAGCGGGAAGGCGGAACCAGTGCCACGTGACAAAAGCCAGCGGGCTCGCCGCGGACCTCTGAGTTGCCTAGAACCTCCCGTCTCTATGGTCAACAGCATCCCAAGGCCCTCGCTGAGAAAGTTGTTCTTCCGGGTTACGGCTACTGCTTCCGGGGCAGCTCCCTGCGAGCCGCGGTTGCGGTTCTCGCTTCTCTCGGTTCGCGTGGGGCGATGCTTTCGCCGGCGATGAGCTTCCTCAAGAGCTTCCCGCCGCCTGGGTCGGCAGACGGGCTCCGACTGCAGCAGCCGGACACCGAGGCTGTGCTGAACGGGAAGGGGCTCGGCACCGGCACGCTTTACATCGCGGAGAGGTAGGGTTGGGGGGCGCCCCGACCGGCGCTATTGTGCGGGCAGGGTGGGACTGTCCCCATCTCGAGCTCGGCTGGCTCTGTCCCCTAGCCCGCGTTTCTCCCTAACGACCTGTGCGAACCGGCCTGTCTCCTGAAAGTCTGGCGCGTGGTCACGTTTAGTTTGGAGTCTGCAGAGCTTCGGTTAGTTTTTTTCGATGGGCCTGGCTTTCTGAATGGTCGTGTGAACTAGACGATTGCCCTGCGTGGGTTATGGAGCTCAGATTGTGACGGGCTTCGGACGTTTGGTTAATGAACTGGGATGTTCCGCTCCAAGTGTGTGTCGTGGGGCGAGGGGGGAAGGACCATCTTCGGACCCACGCAGGGCGGAGTCATAACCAGCCGAACCCGACTCCTGAATGTGCAGATCCTGGAGGGAATTCTTCTATTTCACTACCTGCAGGACTTGGTACTTTCACAATAATATAGACATGCCACTAAAATACACACTACACACACGCTCATACCCTCCTACACCCAACCCATACCTTCCTGTCCGTCCACCCGCCCTCCGTTCTCTTCCTCCCTCCTCACCCTCCTACCCCCGCTTTCTTTTCTCATTCCTTCCTGTCCTTCAGAGTCTCTGGTTTACCTTTTGCTATATTCCATTTGTTGGTCACAAAGGAAATCCTCTGCTTTTAAGAGCTCGTGTTATAACACTGGGCCTGCCTAGAAAATCCAGGGTAGCCCATTTATTTATTCCGCCGTCAGTTGATTAGTAATCTTAATTGCATTCAGAGTTCCTCTATCACGGCACTGGAAAACAAATCTCTCGGGGACCAAGATTATGCCTACTACAGAGTCCAGGATATAAACGTGTAAAAAGTTATTTGTTTAGAGAACAGTGTGGATAGTAGGGCAAAGCCTGGGTGTTTAGACACCGACTAGAAATACATATGTGGTGTGCGCAGTTTGGTTGGTATATAAGTTTGGAGTAGTCAGGAGGGAGAAAGAAAAGGGGCGGGAGGGAAGAAGTTGTAAGACTCATTATTCATTCTGTAAGTTCTATTACTCTAGAGAACCCTGACTAATACACGTGGGTAAATAAAATGGATCTTGTCAAAGTTAGGAATATATCTGTGTTCCACAACTCCACATGCAGAAGAAATTGTTGAGCTCACCAAAGATCTTACTGCTTATACCCAACAGATGTTTTCCAGTTTACAGTCTATTTCTTCCATTCCTTCTCCTAAGTTTTTTCAAAAGACTTGAAGACTCTTGAAGCATGTGTTTCTCTAAGGTCCTTTTCCTGGCCCCTCTTCTGGGCTATATAGCTTACTACAATGAGTATATAAACACCTACTCATTGATTCCAAATCTGCCTTGTGTTGCAGGATATTTGATCACACTGTAAACCCTGAGATTGTGTACTAGATAAAACCCTTTTTCTAGTTGTGGTGTGGCACAGCCTTTAGTACACACCTGTATTGCCTCTGGCTGGAATACAGACAAGGCCTTAGTACACCCCTTGAATCCCAAATAGTGAAGGTAAAGTTAGTTTGTGGAAGGAAGCACCATGATTGAAAGTGATGTCTAATTGAGTGGCAGAAAAAGTGATCAAATCCGAGAAAGATTTGACCAAATAGGATACGCCCAACCTTCGGGAGGAAAGAGGAAAGGAAAGCTACTGAAGAGCGTTCAGAGAGGAAGGAGGCAGGTTTACAGGGACGGTTGTACCGAGACAGGTTAGAGAAAAAGGAGCCAGAGGAGAAGGAAACAGAAGATCAGAACAGAGTGCTAGAGCTACTTTGATGTCAAGCAAAACAATTCAGTCAGAAGCTGAGAGAAACCAGATTGAATCAGTCAGCTTGGAGAGGAATTTGCACCAGAACAGCTGAGTTAAACCAGCCAGTTAAGAGCGCAGAAAGAACAGGAAAGGGTGAGTTTATTCAGCAGTAAGTCTAAGTCTGTAAATAGTCTAGGCCTAGATTAGATTGTATGGAGGCTAGAAGCTTCCAGGACTCAGCCTAGGTTAGCAGACAGGAATTAAAACTTCAGAGATGACAATTACTACAGGAGAATAAGAGATACTTTTATGCCCTTTGACACCACTCTCCTCAGATACAATCTCAGAAGCCCAACTACTCCTCACATCCACCAACCAAACTCATCGCCCCTCTTCATACCAAGCTTGTTTTCCTTCATATTCACTGTGTAAACACCCAGGCTTTGTCCACTATCAAAATTGCTCTCTAAATCAAGAGGGTTTTGTTTTTGTAAACACATTTACACCCTGAACTCTTGAGTAGGCATAATCCCTGCCCCTGTCTCTGTCTTTTGAGAACGGGGATTTGTTAGGATGACTTACAGGCTGTAGTAAGTCTAACATTAATCTAACAGTGGCTGGCTGGCTGTGAAGGGGAAGTCCAGGAATCCAGAGGCTGCTCTTAGTCCAAGGGGCTGGAGGTCTCAGCTGGTCTCAGTAGATGGCCTGGACTGAGTCTTCCTGACTCAGGATTGGGATTAGAAGTGGATCTTCCGACTTCAAATTAAAAACCCCATACTATTGTGCCCTCCATTTTTGAATTTTTAGTTAATTCCAGATGTAGTCAAGTTGACAACCAAGGATGGCCATCATAGCAGGGCAGTGGTGGCGCATGCCTTTAATCCCAGCACTCGGGAGGCAGAGGCAGGTGGATTTCTGAGTTTGAGGCCGGCCTGGTCTACAGAGTGAGTTCCAGGACAGCCAAGGCTACACAGAGAAACCCTCTCTTGAAAAAAAAAAAAAAAATGGCTGTCATACTATGTAAAATGGGTTTTGTTTGTTTTGGTTTTGGTTTTTTTTGTTGTTTTTTTGTTTGTTTGTTTGATTTTGGAACTCAGAAATCCACCTAGGAAGTGCTGGGATTAAAGGCATGCACCACCTCTGCTGGCTGTTTCTGTTTTTGCTTAAGACAGGTCTCTATAGTCCTGGCTTACCTGGAACTCACAGAGATCCTCCCGCCTTTGCCTCTAGAGTGCTGGGACTAAAGGTGTATGCTGCCACCACGCCCAGTGAGTCTTTCTGTAATTCTTTGGGGGAGGGGAGGCTTCTTGTGTGTGCTTTTCCTTTTTGGAAAGTTTACAGCTTAAAAGGTACAAATGGGTACAAGTGTTGTTAGTACCTTATAAAGATTCATTCATTGAGGGCTAGAGAGGTGGCTCCAAGTTGAAGGGCATTTGTTGCTCTTGCAGAGGCCTCTGGTTTGGTTCTCACATGCTGGCTCACAAAGATCCCTAACTTGACTTCTAGGTCTGCTATCCTATCTGACCTATGTGGGCACCAGGCACACCGATAGTGCACATGCATGTAGCCAAAACGTGTTTTTTATCTTAAAGAGTCATTAATAGTTAACATTTTGCCTTGTTTCTTAAGCTGTTTGAGAGTTACAGACATCTCTTAAATTCACATGTGAATATCTTAACATGTTCTTCAGAAGATACACTTTACCATATACAGAAAGTATATCTCATTTTATGATTTTGAGTTTGTTTTTTTTTTTTTTTTTTAAGATTTCTTTATTTCATTTATATGAGTACACTGTAGTTATCTTCAGCCCCTTATTTTAAGTTTTTATTGGTGGACTCTTAATGTTTTTTTAAGAAAACATTTTTGGAAATGTCCCAAATTATAGGTTACATATGTATGAATTAAGAATTAATTAAATCGGGGCCTGGACAGATGGCTCAGTGGTTAAGAGCACTGACTGCTCTTCCAGAGGTCCTGAGTTCAATTCCCAGCACCCACATGGTGGCTCACAACCATCTGTAATGGGATCTGATGCCCTCTTCTGGTGTACTGACAGCTACAGTGTACTCATATAAATAACATAAATAAATAAATCTTTAAAGAATTAATTAAATCAGCTGGGCGTGGTGGCACACGCCTTTAATCCCAGCACTGGGGAGGCAGAGGCAGGCGGATTTCTGAGTTTGAGGCCAGCCTGATCTACAAAGTGAGTTCCAGGACAGCCAGGGCTACACAGAGAAACCCTGTCTCGAAAAAAAAGAAAAGAAAAAAAAAAGAATTAATTAAATCAGCATTGCATTTCTGTCTTGTACATCTCTAGATACCCTCTTTCCTCGTTTCTTTGGTCTGATCATCCTTTGTAGTTTTTGTTGTTGTTGTTGTTGTTGTTGTTGTTGTTTTGGTTTTTTCTCACTTGGCATTTCCAAGTCATGAGATTCAATAACTGGCACTTTCTCCAAATTTATGACAACTGGTGACTAGCATTCAGGTCAATGGCAGTGTGTGTGTGTTCTAATTAAAAGAAGTAGGGTACTTAGGTGAAATGGTGAAAACCAGTATATTTTGGTTCAGGACATGCATGTATTTTACACATGCATACACGGCATATATAGAAATGCTCTTTAGGAGTTTTTCATCTGAGGAAATGAAGGAGAATGTGGAAAGACCCAAAGCTGGAACAGGTAAGAGCACGCCCATGGACTTGGCAGTACTACATTGTAGCCTTTGGGGAAGCTTTTAGGATGGAAGCCAGAAGAGAACAGTATAGAATTTGTCACTAAGGAAATAGCTTGTGTGTGCCTTTAGAGACACACAACTCCTGGTCTTAGTTTGAGTTGAAAGGCTGTTTTGTTTTCGGGTTTATTTTATTCCATGTGTATGGATGTTTTGCCTGCATATATGTAGGTGCACCACATGGATGCCTTGCACTCCAAGAGGTCGGAAGAGGGCAGTGGATGCTCTGGTCTTAAAGCTGTGTGCACCTATATATATAGATACTGAGGCTGGACTGTGGTCCCCTGCCAAGAGCAGCAAGTGCTTGTGAGCACTCATCTCCCCAGACCCAGAGCTTAGTTTTTATAATAAGTTGAGTTCTTATCCAAGTAAGGAAGATTAAAAGGCATAAGTAGTTCAAAAGAAGTCATTTAAGACTGGTAAACTTTGTACTTAAATTAAAAATGGGTACTTTGAGCTTAGAAACAATGCTTTTTACATATCATTCTCAAAACAATGTTAAACCAGTTAAGCCAACAGAGATTCCTTTCCCTGCCTGTGCTGCTTTATTTAACACTTTCCCAGTCATAAAAGACACTGATTGCACTTATTCCCAAATCTCGGGTTTGACCAAACATGACTTGTCTGTGTTCACTGCACTCCTAGTCCTTGTCCTTGCATTTATGACTCATGTCGCTTTGGCTTTGGTTTTTATGACTGGTCATAGATAATTACATATTTTTGTTTTGAAGTGCTTTATGTGAGAAGAGACTTAAAAATAGAGCCTAAAGTCAAGTAAGTATTGCTCCAAGTACCAGACTGGTTTCCCTTAGTTCCTCTGAGCCACAGGGACGTTGTTGAGACAGCATGCTGGCGTCCTGAGGGCCTACAGCATGATTTCAGCCTTTAAACGAAAGGCACTGATTCTCTGTAGATGCCAGCCTTTTTGACTGCCCAGGTTTTGTGGCTTTGAATATTGAAATTATTTTGGACTTCACTTTTTGGGGTGTTCTATTCTAAATTGTGGTCCTATCAAGAGATTTTGGAGGTGAGAAAGGAAGCAGTTTGATTGGGCTATTCTTAGTATCAATGAGCACTGTTTCATCCCCACACTGAGAGGAACTAGATGGGAAAGGTGCGTGCAGCACACACTTCCTCACGTAAGAAACGCATTGCTTTAGAAGCTGGGATGATGAAGTAATTCCTTAGACTGCTGTCATTTTGCTATTTAAAGTTTATTGCCTTAGCCTCCTTTTTTATTCTAAATAAGCCTAGTGAGTAAAATTCTTTCCAATAACTGCATCTTTTCTTGCTTTTATTGTTTAAGTATACCATTAAATCATAACTAGAAGCAGGTGATACCCACCTTTAATCCTGCCACTCAGGAGGCAGAGGCAAGTGGATCTCTGAGTTTGAGGCCAGCTAGGGCTACACAGAGAAACCCTGTTTCAAAATCATCATCATCGTTGTCATAGTTTACAGAGTTGTGCTTCACCACCACAGTCTAACATACACCTTTCGGTGGTGCTTTCGCTGAGGATTGGGTTATACCGTTAGACATTGATTCCTTGCTGGTGGTCAGTTCCTGAGGCATAGAATTTAGTGTCCTCTTAAACTGACCATGAATAGTTTTAGAATGCTACTCTATCACTGTTTCTCCTCTTGGCTCTCCAGTTGTATAGTTGTGTTGTGTTGTGTTTGTTTTGTTGTTGTTTTAGACAGGGTCTTGTGATGTAGCATTGATTGACTTGGAACTGCTATGCAGACCAGGCTGGGTTTGAACTCACAGAGATCTGCCTGCCTCTGCCTTCCAAATGATGGGATTAAAAGTATATGTCACCACCTGGGGTTTTGTTGTTGTTGTTGTTTGTTTTTTGTTTTGAGACTGTCTATAGACCAGACTGTCTATAGACCAGACTGTCCTGGGCTTTATTATGTGAATTCCATATCAGTCTTGAACTTACAGCAGTTGTCCTAACTCAGCCTCTGGGGAGCTCATATTATAGTTGTGAGCTCTATATAGAGCTGACTTTCTATACTCTAGGAAGCAGGATGAAGCTGGGCGTGGGGTCACAGGCTTGGAATGCCAGCACTTGCATTTAGGATGTGGAGTCAGGAAAAGCAAGAAGAGTACCAAGAGGCTGTGGCTGTGGCCTGTTATGGTAAAGCACAACTTTAATCCAGCACTGGAGGCAGAGGCAGGCTGATCTCAGTGAGTTCCAGGACAGCCAGAGCTATGTTGAGAGACACTGGCTCAAAGGAAAAAAATTCATGGCCAACCTGGGTAGTTGAGGCCAACATGGACTAAGTATTGAAACTGTCTCAAAATAAGAGGGAATAGGGAGATGGGGGCTGGGAGAGAGGAAGGAGGAGAAGAAAGTGGAGAGGATATAGAATATGCATGTGTTCTGCAGAGCCACACCCCCGTTCCCTTCTATGCTTAAAGTCCATTAGTGTATAGTAGTTGTATAAAAAATAATGACTTTCAGCCGGGCGTGGTGGCGCACGCCTTTAATCCCAGCACTCGGGAGGCAGAGGCAGGAGGATTTCTGAGTTCGAGGCCAGCCTGGTCTACAAAGTGAGTTCCAGGACAGCCAGGGCTATACAGAGAAACCCTGTCTCGAAAAAAAAAAGAAAAAGAAAAAAAAATGACTTTTATTGTGACATTCCTCTTTAAAATCACATTTATTTTACATATCTGAGTTCACTGTCACTCTCTTCAAACACACCAGAAGAGGGCATCAAATCCCGTTACAGGTGACCGTGAGCCGCCATGTGGTTGCTGGGAATTGGACTTAGGGCCTCTGGGAGAGCAACCAGTGTCCTTAACTGCTGAGCCTAAAATAACATTATTTATTGACATGATTTACATAGTACAACTTGCCCATTTTACTCATAGAAGTTGATGATTTTCACCATGCATTCATATCTACACTCAATTTTAGAACATTTTGTCATTGTCCCCCCCCCCCCAAACCAACCCAGTGCTCATTAGTAGTCATTTCCTTTTTCTTTTCAGCCCTGAAAATATTTTGTGGCTTCTTTAGGCTCTTGCCCCCTGCCAAGGTGTTTTCACTGGCTTTTCTGTTAAAAAAAAAAAAAAAGTTCATGTTGGGGAATATTCCCAGTAAAAATTAGGCATTACCTGTCAAAATGCAGCATCCTGGGTTTGGCGATGTGTTTCCTTTGTTATACCAATAAAATATTGTGTTTGTGCACTTTAAGGTGAGAGTATTTTGTGTTGTGTTTTTTCTTTTTCTTTTATTTGCATGGTGTTTTACCTGCATGTATGTCTGTGTATCACCTTTGTCTCTGGTGCCTAAGGAGGCCAGAAGAGGGTGTCAGATCTTTTGCACTTAGAGTTACACATCTTTGTGAGCTGCCATGTGGGTGCTTGGAATCTAACTTGGGTCTTTTGGAAGTGCTCTTAACACTGAGCCATGTCTCCAGCCCCTGTGGCTTTTCCTTAAAGCTGGTAATAAGTGGGAACTCTACCTTGTCTCCTAAGGAAATAGTTATTTTTTGTAATTATAATTGTAACCTCAGCTGTTTTGTGTGTACAAAATTTAATGTATGATGAGTAGAAAGGTTGATTACCAGATATCAGTGCTTGCTTACCTACTGAGAACTGTGCTGACATTCTTGAAGAATGTTAAATGAAGTGATGGAAGTAGCAGACCGACAGACATGCTCTATTAACATACATATGCTAGTGTGTGATGCTGAGCTGTAGTTTGAAACAGAAGAGGCCCCTGTGGATAAGAGGGCTGATGGAGTTATTTAGAACTTGTCTAGATGAAAAGATCTGCACAGCAAAGAGGCTAACTGAAGACATTCTAAACAGGGGTACCCGTAGAAGACAGACACACACACAAGTGAGGGCCAGAAGCTCTTAAGAGCACGAGCTGCTGCTTTGGAAGACCAGAGCTAGATGCCAGTAACCACACTGGAGCTCACAGCCTCCTACCACTCGAGTTCCAGCGGTCTGATGCTCTCCTCTGGCCTCTGCCAGTACACACGTGTGCACATAGAGGAAAAATAAACACAGGTGACCTGAAATAGCCTGCCTCTCAAATTGTTTGAATTTATATCTAGAGGAAAAGAAACCATAGAAGAGAAAATTCAGTTCTTGTTACAAAATTTTCTTATTTTAGGAATATTTCTAATATTGTTAATAAACTTAAATTTCTATACATAAAACTGTCCGGGTTGAACCTTTATAAACTTTGGAATATTAGATTAGGATTTAATTTCTAAAACTAATCTGCCTAAAACATGTTTTTCAGCCGCCTGTCCTGGTTGGATGGTTCAGGATTAGGATTCTCACTGGAATACCCCACCATTAGTCTACATGCAGTGTCAAGGGATCCAAACGCTTATCCTCAAGAGCATTTGTATGTTATGGTGAACGCCAAGCTCGGAGGTATGTATGTCTAACTCAGTCTGGTGCTTCCTCTGGTAGCGGCGTGTACTTTAAGGGCAGTGTTTGTTTGTTTGTTTGAGATGAGGTCTTCAGGTTGCTCAGGTTGGCCCTGACCTCCCGGGCTTGATCCTCCCAGATGTTGACACTTCAGGTGTGTGCATGCTGCTATCTAAAAAGCAATCTTTGGTGATACTCAGTGTAAAACTTAAGCCATTGGTCCACATTGGATAATAGTGTATTAAGCTGAAGTAATTATCTAAAATAATTTGACCACTTGAATTTCTTCTAATGGGCATTGGCTTTCTATGTATCTGCATATATGTACACTTAGAAGTCTTCTGTTAATACGGTTATCTTCCTATTTTTTAACTGCCTATTCCTTCTTCTAAAGGCATTTCGGAGATGTGAACCAGTATATTCTGTCTTTCCAAAAATTTATGATAGATTATATTTATTTATTTATTTTATTTTAGATATGTGTATTTGGGCAAGGGTTGTTGACTGCATTTATGTCTGTGTACTTCTGCGTGTGTGACTGAGGCCAGAAGAGGGTGACAGTCCTCTATAACTGGAGTTACAGACTATATGCATGTTTCTGTGTGTGAATATATGCTACGTGTGTGGATGCCTGCAGAGGACAGAAGAGGATTGGATTACTTGGAGCTTGAGTTACTTCAAAAACAGAATTTCTAGAGCAGCTTATTAGCGACTTTTCTGTTGCTGTGCCAGAGCACCATGACAAACAACTAAAGAAAAAGGTGTTCCAGGGGCTCGAGGCAGTGATGGCAGAGCAGGGCATGCGGCAGAGACAGTCCCTACAACTGAGGACCAAGGATACAAGCATAGGAGCTTATGACGGCCATTCTCATTCAAACCGCCACAAGCAACGAGCACTCTTAACCACTGAGTTGTGTCTCTGGGCCCAGAATTGTTTTTATTTTGTTGCAGTAATGGTTCTCAGTGGTGGCAGGGAGAATTTAATGTATTTTCACTCATTCCTTTATATGCTGCCATTGGTCGGTGAGATTTTCATTGGAGGAGGAGGGGGTGGGTGCTGCTGGCATCTAAGGGATGCCAGATTCCCTGCAGTAAAAATGGTGCAGTACAAATGTCAGTGGTGCCATGGTTCAGAAGTCCGCATTACACGGTTTCCAAGTTTTACTGTTCATGAAAATATAACAAAGTTAATTTTAAGATAATGGGTAGCTTTTGTTCCTGACACCATTAAGTTGGGTTTTCATTTGGTTCCAGCTCTAATTATTTATATTTAGTTGTGAACACTAGTTACTAATTTTTAGAACTCTGGCAAGTCATGCCTTATTAAGTGATACTGACTGACCCAGCTATCCAAAGAAATCATTAAAAGTTCCTCAGACCTTGGAGTGTAGCATGATTTCTTACTGAGGTATTAAGCACAAAGGTCACGGACTTGACAGAAAGAAGAAAGGTTTGTTTGTTTGTTTGTTTGTTTGTTTGTTTTGTTCACAATTTCAGAGATATTTCAGTCCATCGTGGTGAAGAACATGCAACATGGTAGCAGGTGTGTGGGCAGCAGCTGTCCACTTGGCAGAGGACCAGGGTGCAGGATGCATGGGTGGAACCTTCAAAGGCCTGCCTGTGGCAGCAAGTGTTCAAAACATGAGTCTCTGGAGACATTTTAGAATCCAACCATAACACTAAGTAAATTCAACTGTGATTTTTTTTATAACTGCTAGTTAGCGTACTATTGCTGTGACAAGAGAGCTTAGATAATCAATTTAGTAAGAGCTTTATTTTGGCTTATGAGTCACAAATCTTGGCTTATTTTCATCTGGTTTCCAAACAGGTTTCTTTGGACCTGTGTTGGCACAGCGTATCATAGCCAGAGCACATGGTTGAGGAGGGTTTTTTGTTGTTGTGTTGTTGTTGTTGTTGTTGTTGTTGTTTGTTGTTTTTGTTTTTTGTTTTTTTTTCGAGACAGGGTTTCTCTGTATAGCCCTGGCTGTCCTGGAACTCACTTTGTAGACCAGGCTGGCCTCGAACTCAGTTGAGGAGATTTTAAGGTAACAAATAGAAGCATTATGACAGCCAGGAAGCAAAACTTAGAGGGCCCCATTCCCCTTGAGGATAACCTCCACATGCCCTCACTTCCTAAAGATTCTAACTCCCACTAGCACCACAGACTGGCGACACTCAAGATACCAACCATAGCTAAGATAATTATTAGGTGGTATCTGAAATAGAAAACTTTTAAAGTATTCTTGTCAATTCCAAATGCTGATGGGTTGGAGCTAAAGGTGTGACTCAGAGGTATACTTTGTTCAAGCATCTGAATTCAAACTCCAAAACCAAAATAGATGCTGCTGCAGAATGCCCTAAAGCTTGTCTGGCATTGGCACTGAGCAAAGGTACTAGTTTGTCCAGCCCACAAAAATCTAGTGAGGCGGGGCTTCAGTAACAGTAGGTACAAGGACCAAGCCCCCATAAGGAAGCAGTGCCTTATATGCCAGGCAAGTCACTTTCTTAGGAGTCTCAGTTTTCTTACAGAACTAAATCACTAGAGGATTATGTTAGTCTCACTTTCCACATGACTTCATCGCTGAAAGATTCTTCTAACTCCCTGTAGCACCACTGGGTGGTGAGTGAACCTTTAACATGTGGTAAGGTTATAGTCACTTGGAAGCCCTGAGTGCTGCTGTTCATTGTTTATGCTGATGCTTAAACCCAGGGAGGGCCTCGTGTACTGGATGGGGTTGTACCTGGCAGTACCAATAGTTTCCTACAGTTCTTTCCATCCATGGCCTTAAAGGAGGTTCCTGAGACTATAAGAAATTGTTAATAGTGATAATTTCCAGAATATAGATGGCTCAGTGGGTTCAGTTCAGCATACCCATGAAGATCTGGGGTCGGGTTCTCAGTACCCACATTAAAACTGCACCTTTTGCCCGAGCATTGCAGGAACATAGATAGGCAGACCCCAAGGACCAGCCATTCTCACCAAAACAGTGAGCTCCAGGTTCAGTGAGAGACCCTGTCTCCAAAACAAAACAAAACAAAACAAAAAGATCAGAGGCCTAGGTGCAACTTAGGGCACTTATATACCCGTATACAAGCAAGCATGCCAGTCATACCTCCTCACCTGCCCCCTCCCCTCTCTCTCTTTCTCCCACCCCCACACCAGTGGCTATTTATTTCTGGGAAAAGGATTTAGACACTAGGCACTATCCTCTGCACTTTGAATTATTGTTAATCTTGGGCTGTGTTATTCTTACACAATTACTACTGTACTGTAGTTACAATTACTACTGTACTTGTAGGATGGTGACACATTTTTTTAAAAATGCATTGGCAAAGTTTGGAGCTTGTGACTAATTCAGTGATTTAGAATTTTCCAGTATGTGTATTATTCTGCTTGATCACTAAAGATACATATATTAAATAATGTGCCATTGGAAACAGCACAGAAAATGAACTATGAAATTTGTTACTTAAAGGTATTCTCGGTGGCACAGTTTTTTTCTTTTGCTTGTCTGTCTTCATGCTCCTCTACACTGACCTTGTATTAAATAAGTGCTGCATTAGTGGATGCCCCCGCTTACCTTGTTAGCCTCACTGGATGGAGAATGCCCAGGGTAAAGTGTACTTCTGTGTATCTGTGAGGGTTTCCAGGGGCAGCTCACTCAGGGAGTTGAGGGGAGGAAGCCCCAAATGTGGATAGCGCCATCTGTAGCTGGTGCCCAGAGGGAAGGAAAGGAGGAGGCAGCAGCTGCAGTGTGGGCACTCCGACTTTCCCTCCCCTGCTCCTCTCCCCTAGTCCTTTCCTACGCCCTGCTTCCTGGTTGCATGAGGAGAGCGGCTCCTTCCCCTCACCCCTCCACCATGACTCAGTTCCCTAACAGTGGAGCCTGCTGCCCCTGTCAGCCTCTGACACCAGGAGACAAATCAGTTCTCCTTGTGTGATTGCTCAGCTCGGGGTTACAGGGAAGACTGACACACCTCTGCACGTAGATTTATACATTAACAAATGTCACTCCATTTTTGCTTCATATGCATGGTTGGTTAAAGGTTTTTTTTTAATGGTACCTTTAAATGTAAAATTTTACTTTTTTCTTCTTTGCCGTAGCTAAAGACTGAATCCAGGGCTGTGAACATGCTTGGTGCATGCAATCTGCCACTGAGTTGCATCCTAGCCCATCCCAGCTCATGTGTATCTTATCCAGCCCAGTTTGTGTTTATATTAGTGTGTGCAGTACATGTGGGTACATATGGATTTGGTTCTTTCCGCCTTTCGATGGCTCTGGGGATTGAACAGTGGTGTTGGGCATATGCAGCAAGTGCTTTACCTGCTGAGCCCCCTCACCAGCCCGTAATTTGTATTTTAAGATTGCTAATTTCAGCAAACATGTTCATTTTGTGGCGTCAGTTTTATTGATCTATTTTTTAACTATGTAGTGATTCAAACATAGAAAATATATATTCTATTTAGTATTCAGTATAAGTTCTATTACTTTTCCCAGATACTATAAGTTTTTAAGGGAAATTAACTGAATATTGTTAAAAGCTGCCCTTTTTTGAGGTGGAGGGGTGTCTCTCTGTATCCTGGCAGTCACTGTAGAGATAACACTGGTCTTGAACTCATAAAGATCTACCTGGCTGGAATTATAGATGTGTGCCACTATGCCCAATTCGAAAGCTGTTTTGTGGGGCTCCCCATTTCATCCTCTACTCCCTGACTCAAACAATACTGTAAAGGTAGCGTGTGTCCTTCCCGTATATGCTTTGTTTTGGTTTTTATTATTATTTCATGTATGTGAATGTTACGCCTGGTACCTGTCAAGGTCAGAAAGAGGCGGGTAGATCTCCTGACACTGGAGTTACGGACAGTTACGAGCTCCGGTGTGAGTGTCAGGAATTGAATCTGGGTTCTCTGCGAGAGTAACAAGTGCTCTAACCACTGAGCCAGCTCTCTGGCCCTTCTTTTAATCCTCACTGAATTATGTATATGCCTCCACCCGACATAATGGTTTTATGTTTAAAATTTTAATGTAAATGATACTGTATATTCTGCAACTAGCTTTTTCATTTAGTTCTTTTTTTAAATGTATCTGTCGATATATTTATATAATCAGTTTTCCAATGCAAAGACTTGAACCCAAGAGTTCCTGTGCAAAGTCACTACCACTAAGCCACTATTTTCAGCCCCTGTTCTCCTTGAACATTTTGTTTTATCTACAAACTCTTCGTTTATCTGAAATGTCTCAGTGCTCTTAGTGCAGTGCTCTCGGAGCGCTACAAGTGTGTTCCTGCTGAGCACCTTCTCCAGCTCTGAAATAACCACCAATAAAAATTGAATTGAATATTTAGATATACCAGTAAATATCTAGCCTGTTTGCTATATTTTTTGTGTATATATATTTGCTTCTCCTTCGCAAGTACAGCAAGTATTTCAGGATCTAGCTACCAGTATTGTTTAATTTGAGTCAGTATTGCCAGGATCTAGCTTCAGGGTCTTTATTACTTTTTTATTTAAAAGTTTCTATTCCTTGAGACGGAGAGTCAGACCAGCAGTTAAGAGCTCCTGCTGCTCTTTGAGACCAGAGTTAGGTTTCCAGGACCCACGTTAGGTGACTCTCAGTGCTTCTAACTCTGGCTCCAGGGGACTTAATGTCCTCTTGTGGTTCTCGCATGTGCTCTGTACATAAAAGCTTATACAGGCACGCAGAAGTAAAGCCTTAAAAAACAAAACCTTTAATGTCTAAAAAGCTTACTTTTATTTCTCTTATAGAAGAATCAAAAGAGCCTCTCTCCGACGAAGATGAGGAAGACAATGATGATGTCGAACCCATTTCTGAATTTAGATTTGTGCCCAGTGATAAGTCAGCATGTGAGTATTGTGTGACACTGATCTTTCTCTGCGTGCTCCCTTCTCCCACTGGCACACACACCTCACCTTCATTACGGTTACCTCCATTCTATTGCTTTATCTCCTTAAAGTCATTGAGCAGGTACTTACTACCGTCACAGGTTGTGAATAATAAAGAAAAAATACTGTGAACAGTGTGGTACCTGGTGCGTTTTGTGCACGGAGATTCTGGTCAGTCTTATTGGTTGATGTTGCTGACTCGGTGCAACTGCAGGAAGCTCTTTCAGAGTGAAGATGTGGAGACTGGAAAGTATGTCATGTGCAGAGGCTTTATCCTAATTAGCACTGTGACCGACAACTCTGACCTTTTTTTCTCCTGCCCTGCCCTGCCTGGCCTTTTTTTTTTTTTTTTAGATTTATTTATTTGTGTATTTATCATTTATTTTATATATGTGAGTGTACTGTAGCTGCACAGATGGTTGTGAGCCACCATGTGGTTGCTGGGATTTGAACTCTGGCCTTTTTTCTTAAATCCAACCACCCATAAAGAGATCTCATAATGTCTTAAACTCTTACTTTGTGACTTTTTCATTGTCTCAAATACTTTTCATGATCAATTTCTATTTGAATTTTGCAGATTTATGAATATAGTTATCCTATAAACCTGTCTGCTTTTAATTTTTTAAACTGGTTTATTGCAGTGGTTATATTTATTCTAAAATTCTGTGGTGCACTGGAAAAAGTATTAGTTACAGTTTAATGTCTTTCAGTGGAGGCGATGTTCACAGCAATGTGTGAGTGCCAGGCCTTGCATCCAGACCCTGAGGATGAAGACTCGGACGACTATGATGGAGAGGAATATGACGTGGAAGCACACGGTCAGTGTCTCGGGCCTCGCGGTGGCTTTCCTGTTTCATTTTAAGCATGTAGTTGTGCTAAGGGCATAAAATTTTACTTTCTTGTAACTCTATAAAGTAACCCATGTAAGATGGCATAAATAAAGGGAACGATCTGTTAGCGTACTGTGCCTAGGCCCTTTCAGCAGATAGATTGGGGGAATGAATGGATTTCTCAAGCTCAAATAAGAATAAGATATTAGGGGTAGGGATGGATAATAGAAACAAGTGGGACAGAAAAGGATCTCTAGAAAGTGGGTGGTCAAGAGCACACCTCAGGCTGAGCTGGCTGCCCCACCCTCCCCACTGAGAGCTCTGTTCATATAGACCTCTTTAAAGTTGTATTTAATGTGTTTATTTTACATGTATGAGTGTGTTGCCTGGATTCATATATGTGCACAGCATTGTGCCTGGTGCCCTCAGAGGCCAGAAAAGGATTTTAGAACCCCCTGAGCTAGAATTCTGGTGTGCACTGCTAGCTGGGTGCTGGGAACCAAACTCCAGTGCCCTGCACCCACTCTCTCTAGAGTTCTCTTGCTCTCGCACTTTAATTTCCTTTTCCCTAGAACCATTCTTCATTTATTTACAGTTATTTCCCCTTTCCTCCCCAGACAGGGATGGGCTCACTTGCCTGATAGTCTGCAGCCTCAGGCACAAATGGTTCCTTTTGCACTAATCTGGGTATCTAAAGTTCTTTCCTATATACGAATCCAGTTCCTGGCCTTAAGACTACCCATTTCTGGGATTATTCTTCATATACACAAATATGTTCTCATTTCTTAGAGATTTTAAAAGTGGTTTTATGTTTTATTCTTTATATATATACATATTAAGATTTTCTGATTTTTTTAAAAAGGAGCATATGTTAATTCAAAATTCTTTTAGTATCAAATTTTGTGTTCACTTATAAAATTCCTACCTTGGAATAATAAAGGATTCACTAATTTGAAAAATACCCTCTTTTCCTTCTGATCCCCTAGAAAGTCTGTTCTCTGGGAACTACTATGTTCTAGTTTATTATCTTTTGAATGTTTTCTCATTCTAGTAGGTAGGGACTCTTTTGTCTTGTCTTTTTAGAACTCTTAATAATGACCCTATCAATAAACACTGGAAGTTTTTGAAAGCCTATACCTCTCCAGCAAATACATTATTTATTATCCATTTTCTTTCCTACTGTTGAATAAAATAATTTAAAAGTGTTCTGTTTGTTTAGAACAAGGACAAGGGGACATCCCTACATTTTATACTTATGAAGAAGGACTATCCCATTTAACAGCGGAAGGGCAAGCCACGTTGGAGAGATTAGAAGGGATGCTTTCTCAGTCTGTGAGCAGCCAATATAATATGGCAGGCGTCCGAACAGAAGATTCAGTAAGAAACTATGAAGGTGAGTGTTCTTTCTCTTCAGACTGGGAAATCTTAAAGTAGCCAAGTTTTCTCTCAGAAGCCAGGAGACTGCAGTCATTGCTCCAGACTCTCTTACATAGTTTTGGCTCTGAAGGAGTGACATGTGGCAGTCCTGTGCTTTCTAACCCCGAACTGATTGTGTGCCACACCTGGATTTAAAGCACATCTCTAAATATTTACTCTTTTGGTGTGAGGGCAGGGTGTTTTCTTAGAGACAGGGATTCTCTGTGTAGCTTCAGGCTGTCCTGGAACTCACTCTGTAGACCAGGCAGGCCTCGAACTCAGAGATCCACCTGCCTCCGCCTTCCTACTACTGAGATTAAAGGTGTGCGTTCCCCCCCCCCCATATGTGCTCATGTAATTCCTTTTAAAACTCTGCTGGGTTGATTCATGATCAAATTTTACACATTAGACAGCTAAAGCAAGAAGGATTAAATTGCTTGAGGTCAAACAGCTGATAAGTGGCAAGAGGATTGAATGAACCATTGTATAAAAAATAATATGCCTACCACTGTCATAAACACCTCTTGCATTTTATATGTGTTTAATATAGATTAGTATTTTATGCCCTGGTAACATGGTAACACTTGGGAGTTTTGTTGTTGTTGTTGTTGTTTGGTTGGTTGGTTGGGGTTTTGAGGTTTTGGTTTGGTTTGGTTGGGTTTTTTTGTTTGTTTGTTTTTTTGGTTTTCGAGACAGGATTTCTCTGTGTAGCCCTGGCTGTCCTGGAACTCACTCTGTAGACCAGGCTGGCCTGGAACTCAGAAATCTGCCTGCCTCTGCCTCCCAAGTGCTGGGATTAAAGGCGTGCGCCACCCCTGCCGGGCTGGTAACACTTGTTTTTAATGACTACAGAACATTCATGAAGTGGCTTTAGTGTGTCTGATGTTGGTCCACTCTCACTTCTCTCGTGATGCTGTGATCTCCATGCATACTGCATACTGACCTGGGTTCCTGGAGTTCTGGGATATTGGCAAGGATGGGAATGCGGGGCAGGGATTGTATCTTACTGTATTGCCCATGCTAGACACAGACCAGTAAACTCAAGTAATTATCCTTCCTAGCATGCCTTATTCACACGTCCAGGGGGCTTCTGACAGAGGTTTGTGGCAGGTGACGAGTTGGGAGAGGGTCAGGAGTGAGAAAGTAAAGAAAACAGTTGTAGATGTTTCTTCTAGAGCACCTGTTTTTCTGTCCTCCCCTCATACCTTTTTTAAAACTTTAAAAACATGCATGGGTGTTTGCCTGCAAGGATGTCTGTGCTCTATTTGCATGATTGGTGCCCTTGGAAGCTGGACAAGGGTGTCAGACCTCCTGGAATTTAAATTGTAGACAGTTGTGATCTGCCATGTAGGTGCTGGGAATCAAACCTGGGTCCTGTGAAAGGTAGCCAGTGTGCGTATTCTTACCTGCTGAACTGTTCTTCAGCCTTCATCCCACACTGTTTTAGTGAGGTTATGGTAATAGGAAGATAAAATTTGTTGCTCTCTTTTGTTTTGTTTTCCTACTCTGTGGCTTAGGGTTTTTGGGTGTATTACAAAATCCCTTTAAATAACGTCTTAACGGTAAATATATCACACAGTTCTGTGAAGAGCAAACAGTTGGTGCTTAGTGCACTCGAAAATTCCTGGGAGCCGGGCGTGGGGGCGCACGCCTTTAATCCCAGCACTCGGGAGCCAGAGGCAGGCGGATTTCTGAGTTCGAGGCCAGCCTGGTCTACAAAGTGAGTTCCAGGACAGCCAGGGCTACACAGAAACCCTGTC
Source organism: Mus pahari (assembly GCF_900095145.1). Classification (NCBI taxonomy): domain Eukaryota; kingdom Metazoa; phylum Chordata; class Mammalia; order Rodentia; family Muridae; genus Mus; species Mus pahari. The sequence continues at coordinate 68,544,210 of NC_034590.1, forward strand.
TCCAAAACAAAAA
>NC_034590.1:68544352-68568317 GCF_900095145.1 Mus pahari
GAAAAGAAAAGAAAAGAAAGAAAACTCCTGGGGGCTAGAGAGATGGCTCAGTGGTTAAGAGCACTAACTGCTTTTCCTGAGGTCCTGAGTTCAATTCCCAGCAACTACATGGTGGCTCACAACCATCTGTAATGAGATCCGATGTCCTCTTCTGATGTGTCTGAAGACAGCTACAGTGTACTCACATAAAATAAATAAATAAATCTTTAAAAAAAAAAAATTTCCTGCCAGCCAGACATGATGGCACACATTTGTGATCCTGGTACTTGGAGGTGAGCTTGGACTACACGGTGACTTTGAGCCAGCCTAGGCTACATAGCAAAACATTCCAAATTTTTTTAAAGAAAAAAAGGAAGAAAAGGCATAAATTGACTCCTACCACAGTAGGCTATTTCACACCAGTCCCCATGTGCTGGGACTGCGGTGTCCTACCACTAGGATTTGTATGTATTTGTATTTGAACTATATTAGACCCTGTTTAAAAACAACAAAATGTCCAAACTTTAAAATCCAGTTATTTTTATTATACTTATTTGATTGGGTCTCACATGTAGCTTGGAAATTGCTACATAGACTAGGGTGCCCTCAAACTCATAGAGTTCTATTTGACTGCCTCCCAAGTGCTGGGACTAAAGGCAGGCACCGCCATGCTCAGACCTTGTTGAGTCTACCTATTCTGAAATACAATCCCTTTCTGTTCAGATGGCATGGAGGTAGAAACCACACCAACTGTTGCTGGACAGTTTGAGGATGCAGATGTTGATCACTGAAGATGACTTATCTGCTGTACAGTGAGTAGCTTATTCTCTCTTGTTACAACATGAAGATCCCTGAAATGATTGGTTTTAAAGTTTCATAATTCAAGAGAATTCTATAAAGGTAGCAGTTTAAAAAAATGTTGCCACCTCTGGTTACTGGAAATTACATGGGTTTTATCCTACAAACATCTCTGAGTTCAGTTCCAGAAAGATATGTCCTCTTCTTGCCTCCATAGGCAAAATACAACACAATACTAAATACTAATAATACTAAATACTAAAATAAATATAGATTTATGTTTTTTAATTTCAGTGTTTCCAAATTATTGCAGTTGTAAAACTAACTGAATGATAACATTGAGTCTCTGTTTTCTTCTAATGTGGCTATCAAAAAAATAACCTTAGAGAAATTCTGTGATTCTGTGATTTATATCTCTTCCTTGCACCGTTGTTGCTTTTGTGTAGTCTGTAGTTGGCAGTCTTTGCTGCTAACATCATTGGCTAGCTTTCCTGGTGCCCAGTTAGTTTTCAGCTCTCACAGGCCCAGATGTTGAAGTTCATCTTTCTACGTCATGGAGAACCACCTACCCAGACCTGTCACCTCCGTTACTTACCATCATGTTAGTGGTGGCTGCTTTTGGAGGGGAGGGGGCAGTAGCTGTCATTTGTGTGTTATTGGCCTGGACAGCAATTCTACCCTTGCTCTGGCTTTTCCATATTTCTCTGACAGTTCACTGTTGAGAGAGTCATTCTGTTTGCAGCGGGCATGAGAGACTCACTTGGCATCACTAATGTTTACACAGTGGGATGCTACTGCAATCCCTTGCAAAGATTCTTGGATTTTTTGTAATGGTAAAATAACCATAAAGTTGCTACAGATTTGAGTTCTTGATTTGTTTTCTGCTCATTTTCTCTGCTCAGTGGCAAAATAAAATAAAAATAAAATACTGTACTCATAAGTTTTATTCATGTTTGTCCGTCAGCTGACCTGATTTCTAAACAGTGTAATTTTTTATCATTTAAGATTGTATGTGCTTTTCAAGCCTGAAGAAGGTCTAGAGTGTTCATGTTCAAACCTGGATGCATGATAGGGTACACACCGATCATAGAATCACAGCTCACCATGCATGTGCACACACACAACCTGTGCTTCTCTGGAGATGGCATATATGTAACTTAACAAGTTTCTCAGTTTCCTCATCTGTAAGATGGAAACATAGTTACTTGTCAGGGATATTACAAGGCTTGAGATACAAGTGTGGAACCTGCAAGGCTTTACTAAATAGTGGCTATTAGTAATAATAACTGTGAACCCTTTGTCTTTCAGATTCTGCTCATAACTGTAGGCAAGAGCATGGTGCCTCTTCATTCCAGAACGGGGCTGGTGAAAGGCTCTTTTCTTCTCCAAAACTCATTTCTCAAGTCAAACTATAATGAGACAGCAAGCTGTCACCAGCAGAAGAGACTATGTATGGCCTCTATTAACAAAGGTGAATTAACTGAACGGGTATTTGTATTTTCTCATTTCCCCCTAGCTTCCTGTGTCTAGGTATGTTCTGAGAAGGCCTCTGAGTCCTGCCTTTGCTGTGTGTGTCTGTCAGCTGCAAGATTCACCTATGTGGTGAAATGCACAGAGCTCACACTGGGCGGAAAGACATGCTGAAGCTTAGATGTCTCTGGGACTTAGGAGAACTCTCTTATCCCTGAGATAAAAAGCAAAGGCCTCAGGGGGAGCAGCCTCTAGTATTTTCCACAGAGGCATGGGTCCTTGGGGCTCAGCCACATCTCGCAATACTTGTGTGCTAGCTCCTGTTACTCTTAATGTACCATCAGCTCTTGTTTTCCTAGGTTAGGTCCTTGACTTCCACCCTCTTAACGTTAGCTTTCTGTCACAGAATAAATCTGAAATGAAGTCTGCAAAGTACTCTTAATGATATTTTGTCTTTGTAATAGTCAACAAATAAACCTGGGATTTTCTATATCACTGTGATTTTGCTCTTGACTAAAACCATTAATGAGAAAAGATTAAGATATTTAAGTTGTACATGTGTGTTTTGCCTGTGTGTATATGTGTACATCATGTGCATGCCTGGTGCCCATGGAGGTCTGAAGAAGGTGTTGGAACCACAGGAACTGGAGTTCCAGATGTTTATGAACGGCCGTGAGGATGCTGGGAACTGACCCTAGGTCCTCTGCAAGAGCAGCAAGTATTCTTAACTGCTGAGCCCTCTCTCCAGCCCAGCACTTGCTGCTCTTTTAGAGGAGCTGAATGCAGTTCCTCTGCTTCTGTGTTGGGCAGCTCACAGCTGCTATACTGCTGGCTCCCAGGGATCTGAATAACCTCTTCTGGTTTCCCTGAGCACTCAGCTACACATGCAAACACATACACCCATACACATAAATAACAACGTTTTAAAGTAATGCTGCGGTTAGGGGTGTGAATTAGTTAATAAAGAGCTGGTCTAGCTGTATGAAGCCCTGGGTTTAGTCCCTACCACTTTATAAACTTGGCCTGGTTGTGTATGCCTATAAATACTAGTACTCGGGAGGTCGAGGCAAGAGATTCAGAAACTCAAGGTCACCCTCAACTAAGTATCACATGAACACATAAACAAAGTACTAGAGAAGGGAGCTCCCAACAAATGGAACTAAAATTGAGCTAGGGGGCTGGCTCAGTTTATAGATTGCCTTCCTTGCAAATGTAAGGACCCGAGTTTGGCTCCTACCACTCACACAATAGTGGGGCGCAGTGTCTATAATTTCACTGTTGAGAGGAGTAATGCCAACGGAGGGGCTGATGCCTGGAGCCTGCTGGTCAGCCAGTCCAGGTTCAGTGAGTTAACCTCATCTGAAATAGGTAGATGGGGCTCAGTGTTAAACCGCTGAGAGTATTGAAGAGGACCCAAGTTCAGTTCCCCAAACATCAATAGCCCAGGTCCAGGGGATCTGGACTCTCTGTGTCCCCGTAGGCACCTGCACTCTGTGTACACACCCATATGTATATACATAATTAAAAGTAAAAATGAGCATGGTGGCACATGCCTTGAATTCCAGCAGTAGGAGGGCAGAGCCAGGCAGATATCTGTAAATCCCAGGCCAGCATGGGCTACACACAGAGACTGTCTCTTCCACCAAAGCTCCCTTACAGTGTACTTACATATAATAAATAAATAAATCTTTTTTAAAAAAAAAATAAGTGCCAAAAGAAAAAAACATAAAAAGTTCCCCCTTTTGTATCTTTTTAAACAGGGTTTTCAGAAGTTCTGAATTTGTTAGTAAGCCAGGTGAGAGGAAACTAAACTTTTCTGAGGCCTCTTGAGTGGCAGCCACTGCCCTGGGTTCTTGTGTATGTGGTGTGTGCTGGGAACTGTTCCGGGAGGAGGCAGTGCTGCTCTCATCACACACTGAGAGGAGGTACCACTCAGGTTACATGGGTATTCAACTGTGGTTTCTAAGCCTGTTTTCCAAAACAGTACAGTCTCAGTACCTACGGCCGCTGGTACTAAGTACACACGCCCTTCTGCATGTTTCTCTGCTATCAGTCTAGGCACCCACAGTTATATTCTAGGGATATACTCATTAAATGGGGGCCAGCACCTCATGGGTTAACAGTAGGGATTTCCTTGCCTATCTTTCTGAAGGAACAGTTTTCAGGATCCTGTGGACTCTTCCTTCTGTGGGATTTGCTGTGTTTGCTCTGCTGCTAGAGGTGATTCAGTCAAGGCAAGGGACCAGGCATAACTGTCATTCTGCAGTGCTAGACAATTACAATTAAGTAGCTGTGAGGGGGAAAAGGTAAGATTGGACTCCTTAAAAATGAAACTCAGCCTGCCTGAGGAGGCAGAGGCAGAGGCAGGGGATCTCTGTGAGTTCACGGCCGTCAGTTCTACATTGTTCCAGGCTGGCCAGGGATGGAGACCCTGTTTCAAAAAAAAAAAAAAAAAAAAAANATGAAAATAAATTATTTTGTAATTACCAACAAGCCAGCATTTACTGATTGTATTTTAGCTTTATTTTTTCACTTTTGAGCTTAATTTTACTATTACTGGAATTGTACTGTTTGTATGATCTTATGGTCTTTCTTCCCTTCCAAGTTTGACTTGTTGAAATATCCCAAAAGAGTAGGGTTAGTAGTTTTGTTTTTTAATTCTATCATTAAAAAACAAACATACTGAGATTAGGAAAAAAAAAAAAAAAAAAAGACTTAGCATTTAAGAGTACTGGCTGCTTTCCCAGGGGTTTGACACCCCTCTTCTGCCTCTGAAGGAACTGCATACACTTGATGCACAAACACATACAGGCAAAACCCATACACATAATCTGGTATTATTTAAGATTCAAGATGAAAAGCGATACTAGGTATATGGGTGAAATGCCAACACTTAGAAGGAAAGTATACACAGGGTAATTGATACTGATTGGAATTTTTGGGTTGTTTTAGAGATTATTAATCATTAGTACATATGAATTGCTTATTACAGTGATGCCTAGAAAGTAGCTCAATAGCTGTTATCGGCAAGGTTAGTGCTGACTTCATTTATATATTTTGAAGCAGAATCTTATGAGGCCCCAACTGGGCTTGAATTTGCCATGTAGTTGAAGATGACTATGAACTTCACATCCTCCTGCCTCTACCTCTAAGCCTGGGGTTACCGACATGTGCCTTCACCCCCCAGTCTTATGTGGTTGCAGGGAACAAACTCAGGGCTCTTTGTGTTGTGGGCAAGTACTGCCAGCCTGGCTGCATCCTAGGCCTAGTACTGACTTCCTCAGACAGACTGTAACTAACCACCCGGCCCCACCCCTGACATTAGAATACGCCTGAGAAACTTGAAATAAAGACTCCTCTAAGCAGTTCAACGTCTCGGAGTGGGAGCTTTTCTTGTAGGCCCGCAGCCTTCAATGCAGGTTGTTGCTTGTGCTCTATGAACAGATTTAATGTACTGGAGTGTCTGCTTTCCCGTAGACCAGATGGGTAGGAGAGGGAAGCGACCATCAGTCCTAGCAACAGGAACAACGCATGGCTGACAGCATTGTGAAGAAAAGCAGGTCTTCCCGAATAAACAGCTGTTAAGTACACTGTGAGGAGCAGATAGTTAACCTGCTCACCATGAGGATGACATTCTAGTGGTGAGTCCATCCGAAGCCGTTGGAGAGATGCGGCTTAACCTCACACACACAAAGCCTGGGTTCATCCTCCACATCGCTCTCTAAAAAAAGTCAGTGGGAAAAAAATCGGACAGAAAGGCAAAAGTAAAACAGATCCACAAAGACAGCGAGGGCCCAGGGGTGCCTTACGGGGTGGGTGCTGCTTAGCTGTTGCGTTGTCTGCGCTCACTACATCCAAGACCACATTGGCTGGCCTCGTGTATGTATACATTGCAAAAAGCCAGAAATCATCTAGCCCTTCCTGCCTTTGTGATGGAAGCACACTGGCCCTGTCAAGTTCACACAGGGGGATTCATAGATGCTGGTTTGTGAGAAAGAAATGTACATTATCTACTGCAGCTGTGAAGCTAAAATATGTATATGGATTGTGTACTGGCTAGTTTTGTGTCAACTTGACACAGGCTGGAGTTATCACAGAGAAAGGAGCTTCCGTTAGGGAAATGGCTCCACGAGATCCAGCGGCAAGGCATTTTCTCAATTAGTAATCAAGGGGGGAGGTCCCCTTGTGGGTGGTGCCATCTCTGGGCTGGTAGTCTTGGGTTCTATAAGAGAGCAGGCTGAGCAAGCCAGGGGAAGCAAGCCAGTAAGAAACATCCCTCCATGGCCTCTGCATCAGCTCCTGCTTTCTGACCTGCTTGAGTTCCAGTCCTGACGTGGTGATCAACAGCATATGGAAGTGTAAGCCAAATAAACCCTTTCCTCCCCAACTTGCTTCTTGGTCATGATGTTTGTGCAGGGATAGAAACCCTGACTAACTAGACAGATGGATAGGCGTTAAAAAATAAGTGGACATTGTGTTCTGTTGCAAATAGAATAAACACAGTTGCATTTGATTTGGTTGTAGTGTGTGTTATTATGATAGAGGGGGGAAGGGAGTTAAGGATATAGCAGGCTTGTTTGTGACAGTGATTGTCCAAATGACTTAAGCTCCGAAAGTAGAAGAGAGGACCTGAGATCACTGGGGCTCATCTAGTGACTGACTAGTGAGGGAGCTGGAAGGAGGTTAGAAATGGAGCTTAGATTATTTGAACTCATAGATTTTGTTTGCTGGTAATGACAAGCTTGTAGTTAAGGTGGAACTTGGGCAGAACAAAAGACACAGCTATCAGAAGAGACAACCAAGGAACTCAGAGGCCAACACACTGGAAGGATCCTTGGGTTTCAGTTACCAAGACACAACTTGAGTTTGCTTCACAAAGAGGCAAGGACAAAGACCTTAAAGGGATGGGAGAGGTGGTTCAGTGGTTAGTGCACATACTGCTCTCTCAGAGGACCCAAGTTCTGAACTGCCTGGAGCTCTAGCTCTAGCCTCTTCCTGCCCTAGGCACCTGCACACTGCATACTTACACACACACACACACACACACACACACACACTTTCCAGGCCTCTTCCTGCCCCAGGCACCTGCACACTGCATACATACACACACACACACACACACACACACACACTTTCCAGGCCTCTTTTTGCCCCTGGCACCTGCACACTGCATACATTCACATACACACACACACACACACTTTCCAGGCCTCTTCCAGCCCCAGGCGCCTGTACACACTGCATACATTCACACACACACACACACTTTGCAGGCCTCTTCCAGCCCTAGGCACCTGCACACACTGCATACATTCACACACACACATACATACACACACAAACACACACACTTTCCAGTCCTCTTCCAGCCCCAGGTGCCTGCACACACTGCATACACACACACACACACACACACTTTCCAGGCCTCTTCCGGCCCCAGGCGCCTGCACACACTGCATATATTCACATACACACATACACATTAAATTAATTTCTTTACTGGAGGAAAGAGTTGTTTATTTTGGCTTAATGGTTCCAGAAGGACGAGAGTCCGTTATGACAAGTGGCAGACATGGTGGCAGGAACAAAAACTGACAGATTATATCTTTAACCACAGATGCACACCAGAGCAAAACAAGCAGGGCTAGGTTATGTACCCAGCCTACCCCAGTGACATACTTCTCCAGGTGTCAGCTCCTCCCAACCCTTCCCCAAAATAAGGTCTTAAAATAATAATAATAATCTTAGAAGAACACAAGCAACATGCAGCGGTGAGGACAGGCGAGAAGAGAGAAAAGTGCCACCCTGAGAGGGATGCAGGGCAAGCAGTAGAATCTGGGGACACAAACTCTGAGTCGCTGGGGTAGTTCAGAGTCGGCATCTTCACAGTGGCGACCCCTCCCCTCTCCGAGCCATGAAGCATGCATGGTCATGAAATGACTAAGTGGTTGTGTTCTATGAGAAGTCGTGCAACTAGAGAAAACTCAGCTTCGCTTTGGAAGACAAAGGGTTGTTTAAAGTCATTATTTGGTAGTGTTTTGAGAGCTGTGGAATCAAATTTGAAGAAGCTGAAAACATGAATTTTTGTGTAAAAAAAATTGTATGTGAAAGTAACTTTTGTTTTAAATACAAGCAGGCCGACTTCTGTTACAAGTAGTTATCTGTTGTCAGCCCTTTGAGTCCTCTTGTTAACGTTTTTTTAAAAAAAGATTTTACTTGGAGGCAGATTTAGGGGTGCACACATCCCTGGGGGAGGGCTTTGTGAATGTATCAGGTCACAGTCTGAAGCCTCACCCTTAAGTACTGTTGTGATTCATAGTACACGGCAGAGCTTCTGGTCACCTGACTGCAAGCTCATCCCGGCGCAGTGCATGTTACACAGTGCATGTTACGCAGTGCATGCCACTTACCTCTGATCCTCTACTCCCAACCCCTTTTAAAAACTAGTATTGTGGCCTGGACTTTTTGAAATTAGACTTCAGGCTGGTAAGATGGCCTAGCGGGATTAAGGCATTGCAACCCAAGCCTGGCAACCAAGTTCCATCACCAGAACCCACATAAAGACAGAACCGGCTCCGTGGAGATGTCATCTGATCTCTGTTGTATGCTGTGGCATGCATGCACCCATGCATTTTACACACAAAGTAATGAAATAAAATTAGAGTTGAACTGGACTTCAGTAAGGCTTGCAGTGGAGAAAGGGCTTTTTAAGCTTCAAAAGGTACTAGCAAGACTACTAGAGGATTGGAGAGAGCGCAGAGGTTCAGAGGATCTCTTCCTACAGATCCAAGTTTGGTTCCCAGCACCCAGGGCAGCTTATGATCACCTGTAACTCCAGCTACAGGGGACCCGGAGCCCTGTTGTGGCCTCCTTGGGTCCTGTATACACATGTGCACATAGATGCACTCATACACAAAGAAGAAAAAGAGAAAATACTGAGTTTTAAATTTTAATTGAGAAAGTTGAATGTTTTCTCCAGAACCTCTCTCCAGTCACTAATAACTGAAAAGGATTTTGTGCTGATGTGGAAGTGTAAAGCGTGCATCTGCCCCCGGTGTATGTGTGTGTGTGTGGGGGGGGGGGAAACAGTCACACAGCACACCTGCGCTCAGCATCTCATCTTGTAAAGTGGAGGGTAGAATCCATTTCCTCATTATGTCATTAGCTGTTCCTGAGCACTTCAGTGTATCATTACAAAAATAAAGGACACAGAAAGAACACCTACCTGCTTCTCCAGGTGGCGTACAGTTGGGAACATGGAAAGACCAGATCCTGGCTGTGTGTGTATTAAGACAGTTTGTCTGAAATTGTCTGCTTAAATATTTTAGGTATTAGAATATATTTAAAATCTAGGAAGACTGAGGTGGTTGGGGTAATACATATTTACAATCCAGCACTTGGAAGATGTGAGTTCAAGGGCAGCCTGGGCTACATTGTAAGTGTCTTTACTCCAAAATAAAAACAAAGCAGAAAACCCTTGTTGTGGTGGCGCATCCCTGCCTATAATCCCAGCACTTGGGAGGCAGAGGCAAAGGAGGCCAGCCAGGCTACTAGGAAGACCCTGTCAAACCAGTGGGAAACCTGTTGAAGATTAGTGGATATAAAAGGTTTTCCCCAAAACAAGTTTCCTGCTAAAAGATGCCACCACTGATGATGTCACTAAGAAGCTGTGGCTGGAAAGCACCTTGTGGAGCCTGTGAGTAAGCCCCTCCAGTTCTGGAGCCCACCTCCTTCAGAGGCCACCTTGATACAGAATTTCTTGTTTCTGCCCACCCAATGCCCCGCCTGCTTCACTTTATTTTCTCTTGTTCTTTTCATCACAGTTACTAATGACTTGGGATTTGTAGATGTTTAATGAATGAGCCTTTTCTAGCAGCATTTAATACATCACTCGAGAACAAGTCTTAACTGAGAAATACCGGCTACCTCATTTTCACAGTAATTTTAAGTCCAGGTAGTAAAAACATTAAGACACCTTCCACAGAGGAATCTGAAACAGGAGTCCAGAGTTTGGAGGATACTCAGATCATCACATCCAGCTTGAGTGTCCTGTGACTTTAGTTTGAGTCTTTGGGAGTAGTTATTCTTTTTTATTAGTCATTTGGTTGTTATGCAGCCACGGAAGGAAAAAACTGAACATGAGAATCATCATCAGCACACCTGGAAGACAAAATGCAGGAAAGTAAGCCAAAGCCCGGAGGGAGGCCGAGAAGGACCACGTGGGTGTGAATTACGGTTGCTTCTCGGGGCTCTCCTCTGTACACTCAGTAAGCATAGGGGCAGACACCTCACTTGGAGAGAACCCTTGGGCTTGAGTCATTTGTTCTGTAAAGTCGCAGGGCTTCTGCCATGCCTCAAAGGTGGCTTGGGAGGCAGGAGCTCACAGCATTTTGGGTTTTTTTTTTTTTTTTTTTTTTTTTTTTGTCGTTTTAAAGTGGAGCAAACAGAGATGAAGGAAAGGAACAAATCTCTGGAGAGCAGGAGGGGCTCCAAGGGAGGAGACCCTGACAGCTGTCTCAGTGTGCTCACCCAGAGCGTTTGACACACATCGGGCTCTTGCTCTTCCTGAGTCCCACTATAGTGGCTTTTACAGATGTATCACATAAAATACCTAAAACCATGCTTACATCTTTAAATATGGAATAGTTAAAAAAAAAAAAGTATATTAATAGTGCTTAACTGTGTTTGTTATTTTTGCAATGCTGTGACTCAGGTTCAGGCTCTGTGTGCATTAGATAAGCTGTCACCACTGCGTAACAACACCTCCAAACCTAAATCTTCATTCTTAATTTTCAAACCTAAATCTTCATTCTTAATTTTTATAAATTCTTTCTATTATATAGATGTTTTGCTGATTTTTATTTAGCTGATGTCTAAATAAAAGCAAGAAAGGCTGGTAACATGTCATCATTATAGTTACCTGATCTCCCTGTAAAAAGAGAGCTTTTCTTTTTCTGATACAGGGATGAAACCTACAGTGACATGCATACTAAGCAGGCACTTAGTGGGCCACACCCCCATCCTGATCTAGACTGTATTACTATGAATGGGACTTGGGAGTCATTTAGAGGCTCTATTGACCACAGAGCTGTTGCACAGGATGCTCTCTGGCAAATAGGAAAAGCGACCTAAAGGATTAAATAACATTTGGTTTGGGACTCACAAATTCATAGGGGAAATTACTTAGCAAAAAAAAATTTTTTTTGATCAATTGATTTTATTATTTTAAGGTAAGTCTCGTATACCACAGGCTGGTCTGAATTCACTAGGTAGTAATTATTTTGGTACCAAAAGTTTGTGGATGCTAGGCAGGTTTTCTACCACTAAGCTGTATCCCGTTCCCTCGACCCTTTTAACTTTATACTTTTAGACTCATATACTGGACTCAGTAAGTTGTCCAGGCCGGACTTAAAATTGCTTTGTGGCCTAAGCAGGCCTTATACTTGTAATCCTCCTGCCTCAGCCTCCTGAGTAACTAGAATTTCAGGCAGCACACCAGGCCCAACTAAAAGATTGTTTGTGGATGGAAATAATTACCCTTCACTGTCCCTGCCTATCAGGCAGGCAGGCACTAAGCTGTACCTGCAGCCTTGATTCAAACATAGCATCAGGAGCTGGGGAATTGGCTCATTGATGAGTGCTTGCTGTATAAGCATGAAGGCCTGAATTTGGGTCCTGACACCCTTGTAAAAGTCAGGCATGGCAGCATACGCCTTGTAACCCCAGCACGTGGAAGTGGGGGAGAGATGGATACACACTGCAGCTCGCCGGCCAGCCAGTCTAAACAGAAGAGCTCTGGGTCCAGTGAGAGACCCTGTCTTCAAAATAATGTGACAGATGTAAAAATCACCCTCTAGCCTCCTCTTGTGCACACACGGGCAAATGCACCCATGCACACATGGCTTCAAAGGACACACTGCACACAATTAAAATGCTTTTAAGCATGTTAACCAAGTGTTTTTGTTTTTCCTGTTTTATATCTTCTCTGGCTTTAGAAACTGACATAGTGAAATTCTTTTTTTTTTTTTTTCTGGTTTTTTTGAGACAGGGTTTCTCTGTGTAGCCCTGGCTATCCTGGAACTCACTCTGTAGACCAGGTTGGCCTTGAACTCAGAAATCCGCCTGCCTCTACCTCCTGAGTGCTAGGATTAAAGGCATGTGCCACCACGCCCGGGGCTGGAGAGATGGCTTGTCAGTTACAAGCACTGGTTGCTCTTCAGAGAAATTGGTTTCTATTCCCAGCACCTACATGGCAGCTCACACCCATCTATAGAACAGTTCCAAGGTATCCAGGGGCACTAGGCACACATACAGTGTGCACTCATGCATGCATAACACTCTACATAAATTAGGTTTTTACAAGCCATAACCTTTCAGACATAGTAAATGAAATATGCTTACCTACAGAAGGAGCAAGCCAGTATACTACAAAAAACTTAGAGAAGAGTTCGTCAAAGCACGGGAAGTGCAGAGAAAGGGCCAGTGCTGGGTTATACAAGGCTCCTGTGAGGCTCCCTCCTGTGAGCAAAGACAAGACAGAGGTCCATTACAAAGAAAGCAAGACAGATGAAGCAGCCTGCATGAGCCCAGTGGCCCAGGACCCTTGAGCGCACGCGCATACACACACACACACTCACCTACCTTTGAATTAAAGTGGAAAGTGAAATAGACAAAAACACATTACCATTGGGTCCCTGCTCATCAGCAGAGTCCCTAAGAAGCAATGGAATGGCAGAACTCAAAAGAGCAGTTAGACAAGTTAAGAAATGAGGGCTGGGGAGATAGCCTGCAGGGCCAGGGTGCTGCTGCTGCTGCTGCTGGAGTGTGAAAACCTGAGTGCAGATCCCCAGATGGCTATCGCTGCATGAGCTCATAACCACACATGCGGGGCGTGGAGACAGGTGGACCCTGGAAGCTCTCTGGCCAGCCAGCCTGCCTATCCAGAATGGCTCACTTCAGATTCAGTGCAAAACCCTGTCTGAAGGGAATCGGGAATCGGGTGGAAAGTGATCAAAGTGTACAGTCAGCATCCTCTGCCTTCTTCACGCACATACATGGATATGCACACACAGAAATAAACATTAAGAACATGACGCACAAAGCCCTACAGTGGATTCATGTTCCAGCTTAACATAGCTTAGGGGTTTATGGGTCTGACCACACAGCCCACAGGGAAAGGATGACTGATCAACACTACACCCCAGAGTTGTGGCAGTGCGTTTGCAAATACCCAGGACGTACCCCAAGACAGTGAGTGACATTTCTGTTCCTCCCAGTGGACAGACTTCTGTAGCATGTTAACTGTCTTGATAAAAGAGTAAACTAGAGTCGGGAATTAAGAGCTTTTCCTAGGATTTACTAGTGAGATTTCCTAGGCTGAGAGGAAGCTATTGAGCAAGAGACCAGACTCATCACCGGCTGTGTTCTCCAACCCTCCAGCTTGACAGCAGTTACTGCTCATGTCACAGCAGTAATCAACGGCGCCATCTGAGAACATTCCCTCGGTCTTGAACAGCCTTTTTGGAATGGTAAACCTAATGAGACTTGGCTACCGTACTTAGCGTTCAAGAAAACTGATTGGCAGCTGGTTATTTCCGTTTCCACGAAAACAAAAAGTAAATTGCGTTCCTTTGTACTAAACACCAAGGGCAGAAAGATAAAGACTCCCAGATCTTTGCAATGTTATGGCTTATGACCAGACAAGTGCCCTGGACAGTTATTAGGCATGGCCTGAGCCACAGCCCTCATGACTCCTTTACCTCAGTGTGCAGGCTGTGGCATATGAAGATGTCCAGCATCATGGAGTCGATTATATCCTAAAACTCAAGCTCGTCCACTTCCCTTACCCTCTAACCCTCCCAGCACGCGGGGCTCTTCAGATCCCCCTGGGAACTGCTACAGGACCATGATGTTCCTCAACTCAGGGTTGGCTCTGTGACTTGAATTGGCAAAGGGCAGCAGAGGTCAGAGGTTGTTCTGTGTTCTGAATGCAGCAATCTGAACTGGTGTCACATGGAAGCCTCACTGAATGCTCTCTTGGAACAACATCCTGAACCTGTAAGTAGTGGTGTAAGCTGCTGGAGGAGGAGAGGCCCCATGGGGGGGAACCAGGTCCTCCAGATGTCAGATGACAAGCGCTGGCAGCCAGCTGTGAGCCAGGGTTCTTTTGACCCCAGCTGAAACAAAGTAGCTACACAAGTGATCTCAGAGGGTTTGCCCATCGCACCCCCAAAATGAAGGCGTACATTCAACATCCTCTGGGTTCCTCACACTTATACCCGACAACACACGTGCACCTCCAACACACACAAACACACACAAATCATTAAGCAATTGGCTAGAATGCACAAAGAATCATGGTAATGATAAGTAGTTATTATTACTTTTAGAGTTTGGAGGTAGGTTGTTGCATACCAGCAACTATAACAACTAAAGCAGTAATGTGTTAAAAACCCAAACTGGGCACTGAGCTGTTTTACTATGTAATCCTCTGTTGTTAGAGGCTGCCCTGTGTACTCTAGGGCATTTAGTGACATCTTTGGCCTCTACCTACTAGATGCTGGTAGCCCTGCCCCTTGCCAACTTTGTAACTATCAAAAAGCCTCAAATATCACCAGATGTTCCCAGCTGAGAACAGTTGACCTAGAATAACAGTGATATTCATGTGTAAGAAGACACAGATAATGCTGTTAGTTCATAGCAAGGAACTAGGAAATCTAAATGTCCCGAAAGATGTAGACAAACTTATTTGGAATAACATGCACTGTTTTGAAGAAATTAGAGAACTTTTTATGAACATAAATCTCCAAGATAAACACGAAACAGCTACGAGAAAGAATACAGAGAGGAGATGTGGTGCTTTTTTATGTTTACATGAACACAATTATTAGTTTTGGTTTCATAAGCTATTACTTATGCATTCAATAAATAAATGAAAGACAGAATGAAGCAAAACCAATGGGTTTCTTCTGATTTTCGACAGTCCTATAGGAAAAGGGCGGGGCACAATCTTAGGACAGATGTGGGCTTCCCAGGAGACAGTCCTGCTTGGATGCTCTCATCGCTCTGTGGCTCTCTAAGCTCCATTTCACAAATGGGTGTCATTTACCAGCAGATCTATCTAAGAATTAGCAAAGTTGAAAAATTCAAGAGTTTAAGAAGGAAAGCTGGACGTGCTGCATACCATTGAAGCCAGCATAGTCTAGCTCTCCCTGAGAAGGCAGGGACCCTGGGCTGCCTGAGGTGTGGACTCCCCAGGGAGGGGATTCCTCCTCAGAGTGCTGCTGACTGTGTTGGGCTGTCATCAGGCTGCACTGCTGACTACAGGAGATGGAGTGTGGTTAGCAATCCTGCAAAAATGGCTGAGATCTGTGGGAAACTGCAGGGCGGAGGAATAAGGACAAATGCACATTTCCCCAGTTGCAGGAAGAACCGGCAAGTGTGAAACACAGTTCCTCGTACCCATTGAGGTGGTACTGTCCATCTTAAAGATAAGGACACTGAGGACTCAGCCTGGCCCCTTAACACCAAAGTACACGGGAAAGCAAAAGGTTTGGGCCCTTTGTTTAAGTTAGTTGTTGGTTTGTTTGATCACGTGTTTATTTGGTAAGAGGGATGTGGTGGTCAGAGGACACTTTAGGACTCGGGTCTCCTTCCACCAGGTGGGTCCCAGGGATCAAACTCTGGTCATAAGGCTTGGTGACAATCGACTTTACCCACTGAGCAATCTCACCTAAAACTAATTTTTATTTGTAGAAACTAATTTTTATTTATAAATTAGTGACTGTGTCCATTTACTATTTTACTTTTTACTTTATGTGTGAGTGCTCTATCTGCTTGCACACCTGTGTGCCAGAAAGGACATCAGTTCACATTATAGATGGTCGTGAGCCACCCTGGGTTGCTGGGAGTTGAGATCAGGACCTCAGGAAGAGCAGCCAGTGCTCTTAACCACTGAGTCATCTCTCCAGCCCCCATTTTCTATTTTAAATGAGACCATGTGCAATGCTCTTAGTTCTTTTTTGTTTTTTGTTTTTTGTTTTTGTTTTTGTTTTTGTTTTTGTTTTTTTGGACAAATAATCTCACCTACAGTTGTTGCTGGAAGAAGACGTAAAAAAAACCAAAAGGGGTAAGGGCATGAAGTAAATAAACACATCAATTCCTCCAGACGCTTACTGGAAGAGGGAGAGAAGGGGGAGGGGAGACCTGTCTAATAGTCTTACTTCTTGCTGTGGGTATGACTGTGCTGAGTCCTAGCTGATAGATTCTGGAAGGCACGTCTGACCTCTACTCATAGCTTCTCCTTATAGGTGGACAAAGACACTATGTCACAGACAGATAGTTAAAATTCTACACATGAGAAACATTACAACAATAAAGACAACTTACATGTTTAAAATGACATTTTAAAATATCTAATTATAGCCGGGCGTGGTGGTGCACGCCTTTAATCCCAGCACTCGGGAGGCAGAGGCAGGCGGATTTCTGAGTTCGAGGCCAGCCTGGTCTACAAAGTGAGTACCAGGACAGCCAGGGCTATACAGAGAAACCCTGTCTCGAAAAACAAAAACAAAAAAAATCTAATTATGCATAGAAAACGAACGCACAGCTCAATCACCTTGATTGCTGAAGAAAATCTCCCAAAACCCAAGTTAAGCAAGATTTGCTTACAGTCTTCATTACTAGCTCACAGCTCAACAATCCCAGGCCTGGTGTTGCAGGCCTGGAATCCCAGCTGGTCAGGAAGCAGAGGTAGGGCCAGCAAGATGGCTCCAAAGCTTAAGCCACTTGCTTGACAACTTGAGTTCAATCCAAAGGACACACATGGTGGAAGGGATATTTGTCTCTCTAAAGTTGTCCTCAGACCCCCTACACATGTGCTATAGCATGTGCTATAGCATGTACACATACCCATCCCCCACCCCACATTCACATACAAAATAAATACATTTAACTTCCTTAGAAGCTTGGAAGGATCAATCGAGTTTGAAAGCAGCCTCAATAGTGACAAAGCAAGAGAAGACTCCATCTTAAGAAATACTTCATAACTCTGCTCGAAAGCAGCCTCAATAGTGACAAAGCAACAGAAGACTCCATCTTAAGAAATACTTCATAACTCTGCTCAGCTACAGAGCTTTTCTCTTTCGTTAGAAAAGCCAATGCAGTCTATAATTGGTATCATATTGGTAGCCTTGGCTTACATATGAACATTCAGTGCTGGGCACAGCATGTGATTAACGTGTACCCAGCCATAGGCTTAGTTTCCACCCCTAAAAACGGGGTGCTAAGCAGTGAATGCACAGTCCTATGAGCCTGTCGTTCTGTTGCTCAAATCCTTATCAAGGCAGTCCATTCTCTTTGGAACAGTCATGACTTATTATCTGCAAAGTAACAGGAATGACAAGTCCAGGAGTGACCATTTCCAAGGTGGGTTCTCTTAGGCTACAGACTCTAGACAGAAAGGACCCCAAACCTGTTCCACATCCTCCTCTTGGGGTTTCACACTACATAGGAACAAAGTGATGTCTCTATAAGATCTTAACCTTAGAGACCTGTTTAATCCAGGGCTTAAGGGGTCATTGGCAGATCTTGTGTAGCCTAGGCTGGCCTCAAAGCCTCTACATAGCCCAGGCTTGCCTGAATTTCTGATCCCCTCCCCTTTGCTTCCTGAGTACTAAGTCACCACGCCTGACCCTAAGTTTTCATATAGTTTTTTTTTTCACTGCTGCCAACACAAATCCTATTCCTACTCAATAACGCATCCTCGCCCAGTCTACCCTCACCCCCTGCTCTCTTAGTCACTTCTATTTACTTTCTCAGTTTTTGAATTTGCCTGTTTTAGGTATTTCTTGGAAGCAGAGTCACACAATATTTATTTTTGTTTTTGTTTTTTTTTTTAAAGCCAGGCTTCTTTTGCTTAACATTACGTTCATCCATGTAGTGCATGTTTTGAACTTTACTCCCTTTTACAGCCAAGCAGTCTGTACTTGTGCGTGTGTAAAGGAGCACACTACGGAAGTGCTGATAAATTACATTGTTAAACTGATACCCAGCAGTGCGAGCCGAGCCGAGCTGCAGCCTGAGGCAGGTCACTTCGTTCCTGAGGGCCACTTGCTTTACTTAAAATGGGAAGAATAATAATGTGCCCATCACTGGGTAACTGTGAGAATTACGGTAACCCATGAATTCCTTGGCAAAGTGATTGGGTCTGTAACAGGTACCTAGGGAGTACTCGTATCTCCCTTATACTGGCAGAAAGGCAGTGGAAAAGTCATATGTAACAGACTGTGAGTTCATGTAGCTTTATAACCAGTGTATATTTGGTTCTAGCCCTGCATTGTCCAGCCCTGACCAATACGGGAGCCACCAGCTCCAGTGAAGTGAGGAGTGACGGAGGAATGCACAGACTGTCTGAAGTGCTGAAGTTTAACTTAAATCTAAATAGGCACCTGGAGCCAGTGGCTGCTGAGCAGGACAAAGCAGGTCCACTCTAGAGCATTGTTCAAAACCGGTTTCATAATCGGATCGCCTGGGGAGAACTTTAAACTCTGCCACTTCTTCCGCTCCTTCCCAGAGCAGTTAGATGCTGAGATCTGCACCAGAATGGGTGTGTTTTTAAAACTCCAGAGATTTGAAAACAGATTGTTGAGAACCTCTGCGTCAGAGATTGGTTTAGCCCCGAGTATTCACGTCAAGGAATCGGCCGAGCTTCAGACCCTTAAACTGACATCCTAGAGTCCTTCTCCATTAGCCTCTGGCTTAGGAATAACTCCAAGTGTCACTTTTCTTCCCTTTTGAAAGACGTTTTTAACCTCTCACAAGAGCCAAGGGCCATGTACATAAAGGCAAGTGAACTACATCCCCAGCTCAGGAATAGTTAGTAGTAAATACATTATTTATGGAGTCATAACTTGGTGCTAAGAGCATAAAAGTACAGGAAGAACACCAACTTCACAACCATCAACAGAGGCAGGAGGAACAATTCGGGGGTGAGAAAGATCTAGGTGTCCTTAAGTTCTTTTTAATTATAAAAACAATCTCAGATTTTTATTTTTTGTGTGCTTGTTTTTAAAGACTAGGTCTCATGTAGCCCAGGCTGGCCCAAAACCAATCAGTAGCAGAAGAAGACTTTATTCCTCCTGCCTCTACCGGTCCAGTGCTAGTATCACGGGCATGAATCACCTGCACAACTCTTTGCCGCTTTAATTGGCAAGCACAGAACTCTACTGTGGCATTAACTGCTCATGCACTGCTTTAGCTGAAATTCTCACTGGCCCCTCAAATAGCACGTGCCCATTCTCTTAGCGCACACAATGTGTTTTCCTGTGTGTCTACTAAAAAAACAATGCTAGATTCAAAGAAAGGCGACTCGTGAAGTCTTCCATGCTGCCCCAGGAAGTCAAGCATACACTGGAAGTCAAGGGATTTTGTTCACTGCGCCCTGGCTTGAGCCCAGAACCAGCAGTGCGAGGCAGGTTTTCCCCGGAGCTGCTTCCCTCAGTTTCTCTTTTAATGAGTACAAGGAGTAATAAGACTGTCACTAGGTGTCCTTTATTTATATTCATGCCTCTAAAACATTTTTTATAGTTCCACTATCATCCCAGTAAAAGTATTTCATTATTTTAAATGACACACTCTTTTAAAAGGCACATTTTATCATTAAACAATTTTTGAATTCCTATTGCAACTAAGCTTTGTCAAAGTAAATAAGTAAATAAGACTTTTGGAAGTTTTTTTTCTTCTGGTTTTTGTTTTGTTTTTCCTTAGACCGTGTTTCAGTACTTAGTACTGTCTGACCTCGAATTTAACATTATCCTCCTCCTCTGCTTCCAGAGTCAGGTGGGATTACAGGCCTGTGCCACCACACCCAGCTGAGAATTATTTGTTTTTAAAGAGCATCTTTAAGAACATTTTAAACTTGAGCCTGGCGGTGGTGTCACACGCCTTTAATCCCAGTACTTGGGAGGCAGAGACAGGCAGATTTCTGAGTTTGAGGCCAGCCTGGTCTACAGAGTGAGTTCCAGGACAGCCAGGGTTACACAGAGAAACCTTGTCTGGGGGCGGGGGACCATTTTAAACTTGAAACACACCTTTCATGGGAATCTACTTAAAAGTCCACGTGCAACTCAACATAAGGAACATGACAAGTAATTTGTAGGAAAAAAGTAGGTTAGTGAATGCAGCTACAGAACTGTTACTCCTCACGGTCAACTACTAACCAATCATGCACTTTAAGCTCGAAGGAACTTTTAGACAGGATCGTTTCTCAGTAAGAGTGTCAGAAGCAATCTATACCACCTTGGCATGAGAGCCGTAACTGATAAGCTGCCTTTCTAACATTAAAACAATCCCTCTGTGGGCTATTTAAGCCTTTGGCAGTAATCTGCCACGATCTTAGTTTCGGCACCGGAGTGTCTGCTTTCTCTGGGTGTTCAAAACAGCACTGAATGAAGATCTGTATGTTGGCTCCAACTGCTAGGCTGCAAGGTGGTTAGAATAATAAGTGGCCCAGGGTAGGGTGCAGGGGGTGCTCAAATGTATCGGTAAAGAACTTAGAACCTCGGGTCCTAGAGGCTCGGGATTGCCAAGTGTTTGGTAGGAATAACAAACCTGCATAGGCCAAAAAGGTGATGAGTGCAGCCAGCAGGTGGATGCGAAGCTTGGCTCGGACCTCCTGGAAGTGCAGTAGAGCGCTGTGGAAAATAAAGGAGCAGATGGCCTCTATGATGATCGCTTTGGACATGTCGGTGTGGATGGGATTCCTGCAAGCTAAGATCCTCTCGTCGTAATGGTACTTGGTCAGACTCAGGCTCCACAGGGCGCTTATGCAGTACCTGCTGCCCAGGGCGCTAACCAGCTGAGCCAACAACCTCACGGCACCCGTCTCGGGGGACATACCCCCCAGAATCATCTGCATCATCACGCCGCACGGGTTGCTAGCTGTGCCCACCAGGGTCAGGCCATGCACCAAGGAAAAGAAGTAGATCAGTGTCAGTGTCCAGGTGGGGTGCGCGGAGTCCTGCTCGCCCAGCACTTGGAGCTCGTGAGTGCAGCAGCAGAGCTGGAAGGTGGCTAGAAACTCCAGGACGAAGGCGTGGACCATGGGCCTGTGCAGCTGTTGCCGGGCGATCACGCGGGCCAGTCCCACCAACAGCACGACCAGCAGCATTAGTCCCAGCGAGATGCAGGTGTCCTGCACCTCGGGCCGGAGCCCCAGTAGCACGGACATGGCTCCCTCACCGCTGGGGGATGGCTGAGAGCGGCAGGGAAAGAGGAGCGTCGGGGGCTGGAGTCCGAAGTCCGCGGCCCCGCCCTCCCACGCCCCTCAGGGGCGGGCCGAGTGGAGAGCCCGGGTTCCGCGCTGGAGGGCTCCTCCCCTCCCCGGCTGAGCTGTGCAGATGTGACCTGAGCCGGGGAGGGGGGGCAGGGGAGAGGAGGCGGCGAGGGAGCTGTCCCTGGGCACTGGCGGAGGGGACAACGGTCAGCAGAGCCCCACGCGCACCCGCCTTCCGCCGCCTCCCTCGGCTCCCGAGACCACTGCGCACGCGCGCGGCGCCCGAGTTCTGGGTTCTCAGCGCCGGACCCCGAGCCTAAGACGGCGCCACGCTGGTGCTAGAGCCTGTGGCGATCGGAGCGTGGCTTGGGAACTCCGCCTTGATCTTTGCACACTCCGGGAACTGTACTCCACCGAGCCCCAAAGGTCTTCTTTGCAGCCACCCCGGTTTTACTAACGGAGAGACTGAGGTTGAGGAGCGAGGAGGTGACCCCTCAGGGAAGGAGCTGGGAGTGGGCATGAGAACCAATGTTTGACTGGTTTGACAGGGTGTTAGAGCTTTGGTTTTCTTCACCCACACTCGAACTTTTTTTGTAAGTGTGGGGAAAAAATATATATCCATTTTACGTGTAAAATTGACGTTAATCACATTCACACTATTATCCAGCTATTGCCACTATTAGCAAACTTTGGATGTTGTGTTTCATTTTTTATTGAATGCATTTGCTTAGTTACCTAATTGTCTTATTTATGTTTATATATGTGTATATATATATATATATATATATATATATATATATATATATAGGGGTCGCTGTGCCCAACGTCATGTGTTCCACGAGGTGGGTCCCAGGGATCAACCTGCCTGCAGGTGGTGGTTTAGGCATGAAGTCCTCAAAGTTTATAATGTTTATGTTATCTTCGTCATGAGATATTAAAATACTAAGAAAACATTGTTTGCTTGTTCCCATTGGCGTCCAGTGTGGGAAGGAAACCTTTGGATTGGTTGGCTTCCCAGAGTCTTGGGTCAACCTGAGGCAGGATGGAAAAAAGAGAGTTTGAGGGGCCGAGGGAAGAAAGCTGGAGCTGAAGTCTCGCACCAGCTGAGTCAAGTACACCAGCACAGTTAACATCTATTGTGAAGTTTGCCCTATAGGTATCCCAAATAAGAATACTAAAATAAGTGCTGGTGAGATGGCTTGGCGGTTAAGAGCACTGACTGCTCTTCCGGAGGTCATGAGTTCAAAATCCCAGCAATCACATGGTGGCTCACAGCCATCTTTAATGAAAAACAAACAAACAAAAAAAAACCTATGGGCCAGACCGAGTGGGGCTGGAGCAAAAGGGAAGGGGGGAAAAAGAAAAAAAAAAAAAAAAGGAATATTAAAATAGTTCTGGAAGTCACTTTCTGAGGCAACCTTCCTCCTAGGTGGTCTTTGTGACTTCCAACCATGACATACCAGGGCCATGGCCAGAAGGTTCGGAGGGTGATGGTGCAGTCCGCCAACCCCAAGTTCAGATACTTGCCAGGCAGGTTCCAGTGTGGCTGTGTGAGCACGTGAATATTTGGATAGAGGGACAGAGGGCTGCATTACTGGCATTGAAGAGTGCTCGAATCTCGTACAAGATTCACCGTAAAACAAGAAAAAAGCTGGGATGGATCATGCTGAAAGATTTCTGAGTTAGAGGCCAGCCTGGTCTACAGAGTGAGCTCCAGGATACACAGAGAAACTCTGTCTTGACCCCCCCCCCCAAAAAAAAAAGTCTTCTAATGGGAACACAGTCTGAAACATTTATTCATGTTGTTTTGGTGGCTCTTTTATTATTATATAACAGTAAGTGCTGTAATGTTGTTTTGTCACACACGCACACATAGAAAGAATGTTAGAATAGGGATTATGGAAATATAACCTTTACCCCAGTTTTCTAGTTTTCTCATGAGTGAAAGACATTTAGTGAAAGACATATCTAATCTCCCTTGAATAACCTCTGTGACCCAGGATTTACCTCATCAGATTGTAGTCATATCCAAGACATCTTATGACTCACTCTGTAGTCATATTTACCAAAAAGGATGTGTGTGTGTATGTGTTGTGTAAAAGGAAGGAGCCCTTAGAAAAACTTCCATCAATGAAATTCTAAAAGCTTCTAAAATCAACATGCAATTGTGTGCAGTTGTGGCCAAGCCACTTAACTACAATTCCTGAGAAGCCCACACCCAAACTTGGTTGTTTATTGTCCTGTCTGAGAGGGCCT
Source organism: Mus pahari (assembly GCF_900095145.1). Lineage (NCBI taxonomy): Eukaryota > Metazoa > Chordata > Mammalia > Rodentia > Muridae > Mus > Mus pahari. Next base: position 68,568,129 of record NC_034590.1, read on the forward strand.
TTCTATTGAAGTCTGTGTGTAAAGAAAATCTCTTCTTTGAGTTCAAATCCCAGCAACCACATGGTGGTTGCTTCACACCAATTCCTCCTGAAATTCTTTTCTGCACTGAAGTTAAGAATCCCAGATTTGGCTGGGCATGGTGGTGCACGCCTTTAATCCCAGCACTTGGGAGGCAGAGGCAGGTGGATT
>NC_034590.1:68568332-68571097 GCF_900095145.1 Mus pahari
AGTGAGTTCCAGGACAGCCAGGGCTATACAGAGAAACCCTGTCTCAAAAAACAAAACAAAACAAAACAAACAAAAGAATCCCAGATTTGAGCCAGTGTGGTAGCACATATCTTTTTTTTTTTTTTTTTTTCTTTTTTCTCTTAAATATTTACAGCCATTACAGATGGTTGTGAGCCACCATGTGGTTGCTGGGGATTGAACTCAGGATCTCTGGAAGAACAGTCAGTGCTCTTAACCACTGAGCCTTCTCTCCAGCCCCAGTAGCACACATCTTAATCTCTGCAAAGGCAGGCAGATCTCTGAGTTCAAAGTCAGCCTGGTCTACCTAGAGAAATCCTTCATTACTCTCCCCACATAATTCCAGAGTTGTCTCGTGGGAGTCTCTGGAAAGCAGCCCCCGGGCTTCTGTAGTCAGCAGTGCGGAGCGCTGTCTCCTGCACCTGATTGGTTTCAGAAATTATGGTAACTCCTAGCACAGGGCCCAGCACAGAGCAAGGCGTACTGAGTGAGTAGCTTGAAACTGAAACCCCATGTTCTAACTGCCTGGGTCCAAGAGCTCAAGGATAACACCGCACTCCTAAGAACTCACCCACGTGGGTTGCTCACAGTGAGCAGAGTGGGAACAGCTCCCGAGGCTCCTCTGACCTTGAGCCTAGCAGTGTTCTGAGCTGATGCGTGTCGCAACGCTTGTCTTAGTTCAGGGGGTGACTAAGCACCATCCTGTCTCGGTCTTGTCCCACATGGCTCTGTCACCCACAAGTCCGTCTCTTTCCTAGAGCTGAGAGGGCAGGGCAGCACAGAGGGTGAGCTTCTGCACAGTCCAGTCTCACTTCCCAGTCGCAACTGGCCCTTTTATAACCGTATGAAGATTCCCAGACTGTAGCTTCCATCTGTTACCCTACCATGCTGGTGGCTGAGGTAGGATTGCCCCAAATGTGAAGGAAAGTTCCTTTTTAATGCTAAGATTTCTGTAGTGCCGATAGTCAAAAAAGTTATTTCATAAAATATAAAGTATGTAAAGAAATGAAGCCCTTTCTCTTTGTCTATGTCAAGCAAAAGAATCTAGGTAAGCTAAAGCCATTTCTTAGCCATCACTGTTCAGAGAGATTGCTTTAAAACCAGTCCTGCGAGTGTAACTCCTTTCGTCAATCCTAGTTAACCAGAACTCAGTTGAGGATTAGTTAATACAAGTGTATCCATTTCCTGCTGTGCTAATAAGTCAGTTTTGTTAGTAAGAGCCATATAGAAAAATCTGTCTTTTGAACTTTGGTAAGGCTTTAAAAATCATCACAATATGCATTGTCATTAAGTAGACTTTGGACATTGCTTCAATTAGGAAGCAGGAGCCAAGCAAATGGTGCCCGGTAGGCTGAGCCCTGTTCTGAGCTATGTAAAACAATGGCTTTCAGGCTGTGCTTCCTCCTGGGTGACTGCATTCTACAAGCTCCCCTTGGCTCCATTGTGAGGGCAAATAGAGAAGTAAATGGCCCTGAACCTCATATCCACAGACCTATCCAGCAACAACCACGAGGCGCGGACTGATAAGCCTTTCTTTAAAATATTCATCTTTATGTTATGTATAGGACTGCTTGCCTGCGGTACGAGGCAGCAGATCCCTGGAGTTGGAGGTGTGCATGGGTGTAAGCCTCCGTGTAGGTCCTAGGAGTTAAACACATCCCAGTAAGAACAGGAAGTACACTTAACCATCGAGCCATTGCTCTAGCCCCTAAACATTTGTTCTTTTTTTCAATTTTTTGAGACAGGGTCTCTCTCTTACTGTCTCTGGATGTCCTGGAACTGTTATAGACCAGGCCGACCACAAACTTACACAGATCCACCTGCTTCTGCCTCCTGAGTGCTGGGATTAAAGGTGTGTGTGTGTGCTACCACACCCAACCTAATAATTTCTCCTTAAAAGATGTCAACTATAAACAAAGTGGGAACACATTAGCCCATGGGCATATTAAAACCATATTAGAGAGCTGGAGAGATGGCTCAGTGGTCAGAGCTCACGCTACCTGTAACTCCAGGTCTAGGGTTTCCCACACCATCTTCTGCTCTCCATGGACACCTGCACACAAAGGGCATATATTCACACAGGCACACACACAATACTCAGAAATAAGACTTTAAAACCATATAAAATAGAACTTGTCAGAGGTCACTGGACACATCAGTAATAACAGGCCTGTCAACCTATCATCTAACTGCTTGGTGTATGTGACCAGAGACTGACAGGCAGAGAACTCCTGACTGTCCCAACCTTCCCCTCAACTTGGCAGCCTCTGCTTGGTGCAGCCCACTAGTATGGCTGTCTGTCTGCCTGTCCATCTGTCCATCTGTCTGCACCTAGTCCTGTACCTGCCCTCCATGCTTCTGCCGCTGGGCAGCTCAGCGTTGTGGCGTTACAGGCTACCGATAGCTCTCCGGGTGGTTGTGTAGTCTAACCACCTCCAGGGACTGCCCGTGTCAGCTCTCCACCTCGGCCTCTAGTAAGGCCTCCGGAACCCTTTGATGAACTGAGGGCCTTTAAACAAACCCCTTTCCAGCCCATTTTATTTTAATTTTTTTATTTTTTTTCATTTTTTTATTATTATTATTTTCTTTATTTACATTTCAAATGCTATCCCAAAAGTTCCCTATACCCACCCCTGCCCCTGCTCCCCTACACCCACTCCCACTACTTGGCCCTGGCCTTCCCCTGTGCTGGGTCATATAAAGTTTGCAAGACCAAGGGGCCTCTCTTCCCAGTGATGGCCGATTAG
>NC_034590.1:68571262-68617726 GCF_900095145.1 Mus pahari
CCCCTTCAGCTCCTTGGGTACTTTCTCTAGCTCCTCCACTGGAGGCCCTGTGTTCCATCCAATAGCTGACTGTGAGCATCCACTTCTGTGTTTGCCAGGCACTGGCATAGCCTCACTATATCAGGGTCCCTTCAGTAGAATCTTGTCCAGCCCATTTTATAATCGATGTATATACCGAGATATAGATACAATTACTGTGATGTTTAATGTATGATTTGAGAGTTTGTAGGGGTAATTAATTTCCAGTATAACAGCCATGGTGATATACAACTGTATACCACAACTGTCATCCCAACACTTGAAGTAGGAGTATCACAAGTTGAAGATCATCTTTGGCTACATGAGACTCTGTTTCAAAAATAACTAAATATGTGGAATAAAAAAACCTCTTGTTTGCCAATGGCCAGCTATCAAGGGAAATTCAGACTACTTGGGAAATTGTAGCCAACAAAATCAACAAAAATCTTCTGCATTTATTATTTAATAAATTCTGACATTGTGGAAAGACGTGGATGTATTTGTCTATATCACTGGCATAGCACAAACCTTTAGAGCAGTGGCTCTCGACCTTCCTAATGCTGTGACCTTTAATATTGTTGTGAGGACTCCAACCATAAAATTATTTTTGCTGCTACTTTGTAACTGTAATTTTGCTACTGTTATGAATCGTAATATAAATATCTGTGCCTTCCCATGGTCTTAGGCCAACCCTTGTGAAAGGGTCATATAAATTCTCCGAAGGGGTCACAAATCACACCTGAGGTTGAACATTTTGCATTAACTAAATCAGTCTTTCTCTTTTCAGAGTCAGGAAATCGCTACCCCCCCCCCCAGAGTGACATTAATAACTGAGACATCTTAGCTTTAGTGAAACAACATCAAAGACCTTCTTTGTTCTTTTATACTGTAGAAGACAGATCAGAAAGTTAAAATAGAGTACAAAAGAGGCCCAGCTTGCTGGCCCACATCGACAATCAGCACTCCAGAGGCCAGGCCGCAGCGCGGATCTTGCAAGTTCAAGGCTGGCCCAGGGGCCATATTGAGAACCTGTCTCAAACAACAATAACAACAACAACATGTAAAATTACAGTGACAACAACAGTAAAAAGGGCCCCTGGGGGACAGGGAAGAGATGCCATTGAGGGTTGGGGGCGGGGGGGGGGGGCGGGCTAGGCTCTTTCGTTCTTTAAGCTGACTACTGTTGTGGCTAAAGAGTGACTGTGGTTTGTGTTGGTGCTGTTGTACGGTCATGTGTACGGTCATGTGTACGGTCATGTGGAAACCAAGAAGACAAGGAAATGCTGACCCACAAGTTTGTGAGGGGACTCTCAGGCTGAGGGAGGAGGAGGGTGGGTGGAGAAGAACAAGGAAAAGTATAGGGGACACAGAGGCAGGGAGCAGGTCCCGTGGTCCACCAGGGAATGCAGGAAACGGTCAGGGATGGGGCATGAGTAGAACCTGGGGAACAGACACACAGTGCCCTAGGCACTGGGACGGCACAGCAAAACCTAGTGGGGGTGTTCACATCAGTACTGTGACAGTACAGGTGTCAAGGGAGAGAGTGCTGGTCACATTTATCACATGCTAAAGACTTTCCCAAATTTGCATATGTCTTCTACCTTTATAACAGCCCTGTGAAGGTTGGGTTACAGCTCAATGGTAAAACACTTGCCCTACACACGTAAGGCCCTGGGTGTGACCCACAGCACTTCAAAAAGAAAAACAAACAAAACCACCACACAATACCATGAGGTAAATATTGTCCCCATTAAAACAAAACAAACACAAACTGAGTGCGACCGGCCTGCAGCCACACTCGAACCCGTTACTCCTGAAAGGCGGGCTGGGGCTGAAAGAGATTAGATGGCGAACAAGGAAGGAAGGCTAAGACAACATAGCTGATCAAGGCCCCCAAGTTTACTAAGATTCTGAGTTTATAAAGAGGGGGGAGGCCCTTCCCCCACCACTCCGTTCTTGATGTCCTTCGACAGCTGAAGGTGATCTGCAGGATGCTGTCTCCGGAAGGTCTCAAGGGTCTCAGCAGGTAGCAATAATGTTTTGGAGGAAATCAGTGGCAGGTGTAGACAATAGAACCTGCTTTGTAAGTCGGAAGGTTCCACCCCAGGTGGTCCCCTGCTTAGTGGCAACAAGGTCTGAATCAGCCTGCTTCAAGGCTGGGGGAGGCAACAACAAACAAACAAACCTCAGGGCCTACAAGATGGCTTGCATCAAAATTGGTAAGCTGGCGACCCAAGTTGATTTCTGTAATCCAAGTAAACTGAGAGGAGAGAAAAGACTCCAGAAAGTTGTTATTTAGCCTCCACACATGTGCTGTGACGTGAGTGCACTTGAACACACGTACGTACACACACACACACACACACACACACACACACACACACACACACACTTTTTACCCTTGGATAGTACCTTGACAATGGGCACAGGCCATCAGTAAACACAAGGAAAGGGAACAAAGCTGTATTGCATTAGAGTTGTGTCTTGATATCTTGTCTTTCTCATGCTGCTGATATCGATTCCTTTGGCTTTATGTTAGGAAAAACAAAACGATGCTAAGGATCCAGAGGCCACAGAAACATGGTCAGGTCCCAGGGCCAAATTGCTGGTCAGCCTTCTTAGGTAGGACTGTGTGTGGCACATTCTACCACAAGGTGGCAGCACACACACACACACATACTCATTCCCTCAGTGGCCACACAGGGTTTTTTTGTTTGCTTGTTTTTCCAGTATAAGTGTACTAAATAAACTGGATACAAAGCTGTAACTCCAGCATTCAGAAGGCAGAGGTCAAAGATATGCCACAGGGTCATCCTGGTCTACATAATGAACTCCAGGCCAGTCAGGGACACATAACAAGACCTTGCCGAAGCAAGGAGAGAAAGACTGGTTCAACAGTTAGGAGTGTGTGGTACTCTCGCAGAGACCAGTGTCTGGCTCCTTGCACCCACACTACACATCTCACAATCGCCTGTAACACCAGCTGCAGGGAATCTAACACTCTCTTCTGGTAGCTGACTGCCCCGGCCCTTACATGCACTCAGACAGAGAGTCAGATAGGCAAGCATGCTAACACATACCGCAAATAAAATAAATGTTTTTTTTTTAAAGCCAAAACAAAAACAATACTAAAAATTTATCGGTTATAGTCCATTTTTGGAAACTGATTTTTTTTTTTTTAACCAGAACTAGTTGGTCTGAAACAGTTCACAGAAATAGTTAACACTTTTGTAAGTTTTAGGATCTTGACATTTTGACACCAAGCAAGCAGGAGAAAACAAAACACAAATGTCTTTCAATGTCATGAGAGACTGACACAGAAGAAGCCATGGCCACTGACTCGGAGGCCTGACTGCCCAGAGCTCCCACACGCCCCTCAGGACACGATGGGGGCCTGACTGCCCAGAGCTCCCACACGCCCCTCGGGACACGATGGAGGCCTGACTGCCCAGAGCTCCCACAGGCCCCTTGGGACACGATGGAGGCCTGACTGCCCAGAGCTCCCACAGGCCCCTCGGGACACGATGGAGGCCCGACTGCCCAGAGCTCCCACACGCCCCTCAGGACACGATGGAGGCCCGACTGCCCAGAGCTCCCACACGCCCCTCAGGACACGATGGGGGCCTGACTGCCCAGAGCTCCCACATGCCCCTTGGGACAGGGGTTCAGTGGGAGGCTGCTTCCCTCAGAGGCTGCCACCTGAATTTGATCTCCTGTGTGCTCATCAAGGTGAAAGGAGAAAACTCCATGGAGCTGTTCTCTAATCTCCACAGGCACACTACAGTGTGCGCGTGCGTGCGTGCACACACATATACACCCACACTTTTAATTCCCTAGGTTAATTGGCATGTTGCACACCACATTCAGAACTCTTATCACTCACCGAGCAATGGATGTATCTTTAGTAATTACCCATGTGATTTTTGTTTACTGCTTTTTTTTTTTTCTATCATTTGAGAGCCTTAGCGATTAGCCCATCCTCAACCTTGGATGTACTTTGGAATTACGTGGGAAGCTTTAAAAAAACCTGCAAGTTATCTGGTCCCAGTCCAAGAGGCTCTGATTTAGTGGGTATGGGGTGTGAGAGAATACTTAGCTTTTTGTTTTGGTTCTTCATGTTGGGATGGAAGCTGTGGCCTTATGTATACGAGTCCCCTGCTCCCTCTCTGAGCTGTTTCCTCTCTTCCTTGGAGTTGTAAGCCTTTAATACTCATATTATGGTGACCCCCACCACCACAAAATTATTTCTGTGGCTACTTCTGGCTACTTCATAAGTGTAATTTTGCTTCTGTTGTGAATCATAATGTAAATATCTGATATGTAGGATATATGGTATAAAACTCCAGAGGGGTTGAGACCCACAGGTTGGGAACTACTTCCCTAGATGGCTCTACTATGAATGCAGGATAGATGAATATTCCTCTATCCTGACATGCTGAGGAGGCTCAAAGGATGAATACAGTTTATCCAGTGACACAAGATTAAGAACTCAAACAAAAAATGGCCGACTCAGCGCCTTGAGCTGACTTAGTGCCCAGAGCAACCCCTGGCTCTCTGTTGAGCCTCCAAGCCAGGGCCATCCATTGTCTAACCCACAGCAGTACAGGCTGTGACTCCAGTGCTTGTTGTGTGCCAAACACTGAGTAAACCGCAGAACACATTACTTGAATATATCAGCATTCATGGGAGGTGTGAGGGCTCCGTGGAAAGCAGAGGCAGGTCAAAGGTGAAGCAAGAGGCAGAAGCCACTGTTCAGAGAATCCAGGAGGCTAGCCGAGTTCCAGCCAGAGAAGCCAGTACAGTGCTGGATGAAGGCCGACTCTGAAAACCCAGGCTCTTTGGCTGTATTCACCACCATCCACCTTCCCTATCTTACAGAACCAGTCATATCTCAGGGATGAGGAGGTGCCTGCATTCAGTGGAGAGAGAACTCAGCAGTTAAGAGCAATGGCTGCTCTTGCAGAGGATTTGGGGTTGATTCCCAGAACACACATGGCAGCTCACAATCCACTGTAACTCCAGTTTCAAGAGATCAGATGCCCTCTTCTGGCCTCCGTGGGCACCAGGCACACACCTGGTACACAAGACATATATAGGCAAATACCAGTATGCATAAAAGCATAATAAACATAATGAAATAATAGTTTTAGGAGTTAAAACAAAGCAAAAGAAAAGCACACACATACGCGCGCGCGCGCGCACACACACACACACACACACACACACACGCACGCACACTCAGGTCTTCCAGGATCTCTTTGCTGACTCCAGTTCCGTGGTCTCTGTCACCCACGTTAGCCAGGGCGTTCTTTTGTCCTGTATGTGACTTGATATCTTTCCACGGCTGAAAGGGAGCTTCCTCTCTCTGCATTTCTTTCTAGCAGTTGGAGCTGTGGGAGATTGACAAACTGTATTAATAAGACACTAATAGTCAGTGTTTTGTAAGGCTCCAGCCTTGGGATTGTCCTGAGAAGGGGGATCCTGGCAGCCCAGGAGGTTTTAAAAAAAACGTAGCCGGGCGTGGTGGCGCACGCCTTTAATCCCAGCACTTGGGAGGCAGAGGCAGGCGGATTTCTGAGTTCGAGGCCAGCCTGGTCTACAAAGTGAGTTCCGGGACAGCCAGGGCTACACAGAGAAACCCTGTCTCGAAAAAACAAAAAACAAACAAACAAACAAACAAAAAAAACCCGTGAACTGAAATTTCTGGACTTGCTTTTGTGGGAATATTCCCTCTTCCGCTAGCGAACCGCTAGGTGGCAGTCGATACTCTAGTTCAGAGTAAGCTGCGTCCAACCGCAGTAGGAATTTTCCTCCTTGTACAACACAAAGCCAGACTTTTCTCTGCAGCCTGGCCACCAGAACATTCTGTCCAGCCAGAGGCCGGTGGTCAGGATCCACCCGCGTTCAGAGAACCTCTTCTGTTTGCACAGCTTTACGGTGAACACTGCTCTTGAAATTATGATGGTGACTGCTACCTTGTAGCCTGGAAACTTAGTGCGCCTGGGCCTGGGGAGGGCTGTCACAACTTTGAGGAGCAGGGATGTTGCCGGTGCGCAGGAAGCTTGGCTGCTGCTCCGGGCTCTTCTGCCCAATGCCTCCGTCTTCTGGATCTAAACCTTGTGCACCCTTGGGGAAGCCAGCCACACTGCATCCCTGCCAAGCTCTGTCTCAGGCCTACGGGTGCAGGGGAAGGTGTTTGTGGGGTTTTTTTTTTTGTTGTTGTTGGTGGTGGTGGTGGTGGGTTTTTTTCCTAACAGAACCCAAAGACCTGGAGACTGGGAATGTGTACATTGTTGGAGGAACTCTCCTTTTTCGCACAGCGGGACATTTTGTGAAGCAGCACCCACGTTCTCTAATTAAAAAAGTAAAAGTAAAAGGAGTTCAGTGTGGGCGCAAGCCTTTGATCCCAGCACTCAGGAAGTAGAGACAGGAAGAGCTCTGTGAGTTTCAGGTTAGCCAGAGTTACATAGTGAGACCCTCTTTCTTTTCTTTTCTTTTCTTTTCTTTTTTTTTATTAGATATTTTCTTTATTTACATTTTAAATGCTATCCCGAAAGTTCCCTATACCCTTCCCCCCCCTACTCCCCTACCCACCCACTCCCACTACTTGGCCCTGGCCTTCCCCTGTGCTGGGTCATATAAAGTTTGCAAGACCAAGGCGCCTCTCTTCCCAATGATGGCCGATTAAGCCATCTTCTGCTACATATGCAGCTAGAGACACAATCTCAGGGGGTACTGGTTAGTTCATATTGTTGTTCCACCTACAGGGTTGCATCCCCCTTCAGCTCCTTGGGTACTTTCTCTAGCTCCTCCACTGGAGGCCCTGTGTTCCCTCTAATAGCTGACTGTGAGCATCCATTTCGGTGTTTACCAGGCACTGGCATAGCCTCACAAGAGGCCACTATATCAGGGTCCCTTCAGCAGAATCTTGCTGGCATGAGCATTAGTATCTGGGTTTGGTGGCTGTGGATATTAGTCCAGAAACTTAAAATACCCAAGATACATTTTGCAAAACACAAGAAAACCAAGAAGGAAGACCATCGTGTGGATACTTCATTCCTCCTTAGAATAGGGAACAAAATACCCATGAAAGGATAGAGGTACAGAGACAAAATTTAGAGCTAAGATGAAAGAGATCCTCTTTCTAAGTAACTAACTAGGGCTGGGGAGATGGCTCAGAGGAGGACCTAGGTTCCCAGCACCCACTGGCCGCTCACAACCACCGGTAACCCCGATTCTAGAGGATCCGATCCCTTTTCTGACCGCCTCGGCACACATGCAGACAGAACACTCATACACATAAAGTAAAAGACTCATACACATAGATCTTAAAGGAAATTAAAAGGGACTGGGGAGAGCGAGTCACATTTTATCAGGGGTGTTGACACTGGTAAGTTGCCCATGTTCCACAACCCTGCCCCATGCTCATGCAAGCAACCCTGACTGAACACAGTGTGGCTCAAGACCCGAAGTAAAACAAACAAAAAGATGAAAGCAGTCAGCAGGTGGGGTGGGGTGCAGGGGAGATTCGAGAAAGTACTTTACGCAAATGTATGACTGTCAAATAATAAAAATATGAGTTTTAAAGAGATTTTAAAAACTAACTATAGGTAAATAAATAGAGAGGATCTCCAATACACTTCCCACTCCTAATTTTATTCTTTCTATGTGTAGAAGAAACCCACGTGCCTTCTTCTAGGGACCTGGAGATCACACCATCCACACATACATACGTCATTGGAGACTACAATGTGTGGTCCCTTGGTCTGTACTCAGCAGTCAGGAAGTCAGAGGGATTGTCAAAAACCTGCTGGTGAATTTCATCTCAGGTCTGTTCACTTTCACACACGAAGGAGCCTAGCATTTCCTGGATATAATCTGCTTCTTAGACAGGGCACATCTGCCTGCTTTAAATCCCTGAGGTGAATTCTGTCTTATGAATATCTGTGACATAGCCCATGGACGTCTCCATTTTACCAATGAGGAGGCTTTAGAGCTTCTGTAACTTGAGCAAGGGCTCGCTAACTAACTACCCAGTGAGTGGTTAAAGCTGGAACCTGGATACAGAGCTCCCTAACCACAAAACCACCACAGCTACAGGTCCGCTCCTGACCTCCAAGGCAACCCAAGTCATGGTTCCCTCCCGGCAGGTGCCATATACATTTTCCCTTAAAATTTCCTTTTAGGTATTTAACCCAAATCCCTCCTTTTCCTTAATTTTCTTTTTTTCTTTTTCTTTCTTTTCTTTTCCTCTTTTTTTTTTTTTTATCCTTATCAAAACAGGATGATGTTTCATGGCTCAGGATGACTTTGAAGTCAAGATTCCCCTGCCCTTGCCTTCCAGGTGCTAGGATTACAGGTGTGCACACCCATGCCTGGGTTTATACCTTACTTGGGTTGCAGCCAGGGCTTCCAGCATGCTAGGCAAGCACTCTGTCAGATGCGCTTCATCCTTAGCCTAGTTTGTGGTTGTTTTGTTTTACAGAATGGTGATTTGCTCGTTATTTTAAACAAAAGTCAGACTTCCTCCCAATAATGATCCATTATAAACTAGGACACAGGAAAGAATGCATGAAAACCAGTTGTAGATTTGGATGTTTGTTAGTATTTTTTCTTTCTGGAATTAGTTCTTTGATTATACTTATTTATATTGATCAATTGCTTGTGATTAGAATATCAAAAAAATTCAAGAAGATAAAATGACCTTGTCTTATAGCCTGCATAATTATTTCTATTCTAACTCATACCGTACATATTTACATTTCAATTGTAAATCCTTAACTTAAGATATTATTTTTTTACTTTTTTGTTTTTGCTTTTTCTTTTGTTTTGAGACAGTCTCATTATATAACCATGGCTTTCCTGGAACTCCCTATATGGACCAGATTGACTTTAAACTCACAGAGATCCATTGGCCTCAAACTTAGAGGTCCACATGCCTCTGCCTCCAGAATTCTGGGCTTAAAGGATGAGTCACCTCACCGAACAAGTTTTAATGCTTTTAAATTATATTTCTTTTGTTTTATGAGTGTTTTGCCTGCATGAATGCATGTACAACCCATGTGTTGTTCAGAGGGCAGGAAGAGGGCATCGGATGCCCTAACACTGGGGTTACGGGTGATTGTGTGTATGGGTGCTGGGAACTGAAGCTGGGGTCCTCTAGAAGAGCAGCCAGTGCTCCTAACTGTGAGCCATCTCCCCACCCTCCACTGTGATTTTTTTCACTCCATCTTATTTAAGAGCATGTGTGTGCCTCATGTCTTTATCCTTTCATTTGTAATGACGTGTAGGTTGGCTTATACCTCAGTTCCTACAGACAGTGCCATGTGAACACAGGACTTCTAATGTCTTGTCAAGATTCCGACTTCTGTTCTTTTGGATTAATATGTGGAAATGAGATTACTGAACAACATGGCTGTTCTATCTTTAACCTTTTGAGGAACCTGCCTACTGTTTTCCAGAACAGGGGAAACAGATCATATTTCTGCCAACAGGATTCAAAGGTTTCTCTTTTGCTCACATTCTCAGCAACACTTCTTAATGTTTCTCCTCTTTCCTCTTCTTCCTCTTCCTCTTTCTCCTCTTCTCCCTCCTCTTCCTCTTCCTCCTCTTCCTCCTCTTCCTCTTTCTCCTCTTCTCCCTCCTCTTCCTCCTCTTCCTCCTCCTCCTTTTCTTCTTCTTTCTTTCCTATGATGATAGCATCCTGAAAGGCTCAGGCAATATCTCTGTGGTTTTGATTCACACTTCACAGAAATTCAGTGATGCTGGTCATTTTTTTTCACATGCTTGTTGGACACTTTGTATATTTTCTTTGGAGAAATGTCTATTCCGGTCCTTTGTTCACTTTTAAAAACAGGTTACTAGTTTTAGATGTATTAACTTACTGGAATTCTTTATGTATTTTGACATAAATACATAAGAATTTGCTTTGCTTTTCAGAAAGCTTTTAGATTTCATATTGCTCTGTATTTCCTACGGTGCTGGAGTCCTTTTCAGAGAGCTCTTGCCCACGTGTGTATCATGAAATACTCTCCCCGTGTTGTCTGTTATTGTGTCCTACTTTCAACTCGTACGCTGAGGGCTTTGATCCATGTTGGAACTGGCTTTGTGTAGGGCACCAGATACGGATCTAGTTACATCCCCATGTGAAAACCCAGTTTTCCTGGCACCATCGGGTGACGAGGCTATATTTTCCCAACATATGTGTTTGATGCCTTTGCCAAAATGTAGGTAGCTATAGATCCGTGGATTTGCTGACGAGTCCTCGGCTGTAGCCCACGGATCCGGGCATCTGTCTGTTGCTGGGTAGTTTTTGTTACTACGGCTCAGGTATAAACTGAGACTGGATATTGTACTCCTTGGCTACTCAAGGTCTTTTGTGTTTCTATGTAAATTTTAGGATTACCTTTTCTAGTTCTGCGAGTACGGCTGGTAGAATTTTGATGCGAATCGTTTTGAGGCTGCTTTTGGTAATATAGACATTTCAAAATATTAGTTTTGCCAATCCAGGGACATGGTGAGTCCTCCTGTCTACCAGAGCTCCGTCAGACGCTCTCTTTGATGCTTTCAGTGCTTTCAAGTTTTCTCTGTCGCGGGCTTTGGCCTCCTCGGTTAGTTTCATTAGTGGATGTTTGTGTGTTCTTCTAAATATATTTTTTAGAATTTTTTTTAAAAATTATTTTATGGGCTGGTGAGATGGCTCAGTGGGTAAGAGCACCCGACTGCTCTTCCGAAGGTGCAGAGTTCAAATCCCAGCAACCACAATGGTGGCTCATAACCATCCGTAACAAGGTCTGACTCCCTCTTCTGGAGTGTCTGAAGACAGCTACACTGTACTTACATATAATAATAAATGTAAATAAATCTTTAAAAATTTATTTTATGTGTATGAGTGTTTTGCCTGAATGTATGTCTGAGCACCACTTATATATCTGGTGTCCATGTAGGTCAGAAGAAGGCCTTGGTTTTCCTGGGACTGGAGCTGCAGACGGTTGTGAGCCACTGTGTGGATGCTGGGAATCAAACCTACAAGTACTCTTAGGCACTGAGCTCTCTCCTGGCCCTGGCTCCCGGTCCTGATCTTCCTGCTTCTGCTTCCTAAGTGCCGCAATTACAGCTGTGCCCCACCACATCCGGCTAGAGTCTTTTAATTATAAGATCATGTTGTCTGCAACGAAGCTTTGACTTGACATCTTCCTGTCCTTTTGTATTTCTTTAATTTTTGTCTTTCTTCTCATTTAATCCATACTGTGTGTCAGTCTGGAAAACTTAAGGAGATCCTTTTTCAAAATAAAAAGTAAAAAAAAACAAAAACAAAAAACCCGAGCACGATGGTGGCACTCGCCTTTAATCCCAGCACTCAGGAGGCAGAGGCAGGCGGAGCTCTGTGAGTCTGAGGCCAGCCTGGGCTACTTTGTGAGTTCTAGGCCACTCAGGGCTATGTAGTGATGCCTTATCTTTAAAACCACAGTAAAAAGAAAGCCCAAGAAGTAGCTCTGTAGCAGAGCACTTGACTGACATGCACAAGGCCCTGGATTTAAGCCCCAGTGCTAGGGGAAAAGAAGAAGAAAGAAAAAGAAAACCTACTCCGAAGGTTTCGTATGTGGCCTGAAAAGAAACCTTTCTGGTTGTCCCCCTGCTTCTCCTGAGGCAAACCATAGAAAGAAGAATTTCTCTTTGCCAAGGTGGGTCACAGAACTGTTAGTCTTTCTTAGCAAGCCCAGCACTCAAGAGGCTGAGGCAGAAGGAGTCAGAGTCCAAGGCTAGCCCTAACTACAAAACTAGATCCTGTCTCACAAGACCAAGGGCTGGGCATACAGCTCAACCATAGAGCACCCGCCTAGCATATGCAAAGCTGGATTCCCGGTACTGCAGAGAGGAAAACCAAAATAAACACAGAACCCCAGCACACTTCTTTTCTCATGCTAAGCACAGATGCCAAGAATATTGTTCTAAATTCCCCTCATCTTTCTTTGTGATGGTTGCCATAAAGAAATTCTTTGACATATCTTGTTTGATTATAGGTCAAAAGACTCCTATTTCAGACTGGATCCTGCGCAATACCCAGAAGGGAAGGTTGCTACGAAGAGGCCAGAAGAATCTAGACAGGCCCTGCCGGGCCCCTGTATATCACTACTAGATCATTTCCATTAATCCAGTCCCATTTGTCAGCCACCCGTGCTTCATCTAACTTAATGGACACTCCAGCCTGGGTCCTTGCTCTTTATTCTGAAGGCAATGAATCAAGTAAAGCAATGATCAAATGAACGTGTACACATGTCTCTTGTTAAGCTGTGGTTTAGGGTGAAGGTGTTGACTGTGACCCTTTGTGATGGGCAGGAAATATAGAAAGACCATCATCATCTGCTTCACGGCCCCTGCCGTGGAAATGTGGTCGGTGAAGAGAAAACGTTAGTTTGACCCCCTAGCGTGACAGTCCTGATATTGCCGAATAATTTCCAGTCCCTGCCAGGGGTGTTGAACAGCCCCGTATCCGTGGGAACGGGGCTGGATGTGAGTGCTGCCGCAGTCACAGGTAGAGGAGATTGAAAATTGTACAAGGGTGGGAAGTTGGGTGGGCGGGGCTGGAGAGCAGGTGGAGGGATGACTGGGAGGGTTTTTCCCTTGTGCACATTGACCCCTACGAGATTGACCTGTGGACAAGCCGGTAGGGCATTTTCTTGGTGGATGATTGATACGAGAGAATCCAGATTAGAGTGGGTGTGGCCACCTTGGGCAGGCTGAGCAAGCCATGGGGAGCCAGCCAGTAAGCAGCACCCCTCCATGGCCCTGCATCTTCCGCTGCCTCCAGGCTTTTGCCTTGAGTCCCTGCCCTGACTTCCTGCACAGTGATATGTAAGTCTAATAAACCCTTTTCTCCTGAAGTTCCTTTTGGTCATGGTGTTTTATCACAACAGTAGAAATCTGAAGACAATCATAACCTTGTCTCTGAGAGAAACGGAGGCACGCAGGTCACTGGGGCTTGCTGGTGGCAGCAGAGCTGAGATATCTCCGGGTCAGGAAGAGATCCTTCCACAGAGCAGCGGGCAGAAAGCGCGGGAAGAGGAGACCCAGTGTTCCACCCGCATGTATAAGCATGTACACCCCTTCCCACAAAATAATCAAAGCAAAAAATTTAATGTATGCAGGAGAATAACGCCATAATAGAACATTAAAATAACTGGTGATTCGTTGTAACATTTCCTGCCTCTTCTGTGTATGTTTGAAATTTTCCACAGTGGAATTTTTAAAAAATAAACCTACCTACAAGGCAGTGTGTTAATCGGCCCAAATGGTGAGCCAGGACCCGATGCAGGGGCGGTCCTCGGCCAGTGGGAGGAGCTCGGGCTTGGCAGTCACAAAGGTCTGGTTGGATCTGTCCCTCCCTCACCACATTGCTTTGGGCAAGTCGCTGGTTGGCTTCTGGGCACAAGCGTGGGTACTTCGTGTTTCAGAATGTTGAAGGAACAAGTGAGTCCACGTGTCAAGTGCACATCCTGTGCCAGGCACACAGGAGGTGTAGCATAAAGTTTAATTACATTACAGCAATCCAACTATTCTTTTTTTTTTTTTACCTTGTTGGTTTTTAAAATAGATGTAAAAAATATCAAAGCATATGAAGCAGAGGTGAACTTTCCCTTGCAAACATCCCAGTGTTCTTTCTATGGGAGGAATCTGCTTAAATTAAAACTTTAGCCTGTATCTTTCCAGACAGTTTTTTTTTTTAAGTCTTTAAATATATACAGGCATATGCATCTGTAATCATGTATATATTTAAAACAAAAGTGGATTTTTTTTTTTTTAGATACTTTCTCTGTGTAGCCCTGGGTATCCCAGAACTCACTCTGGAGACTAGAGAGCAACCTGCCTCAACCTCTTGAGGGCTGGGATTAAAGGTGTGCACCATCTCCACTTGGTCCCCCCAAATGGAACTGGACTTGTTGCTCTGAAATCTCTTTTTGATATTATGCTATAGAGCACGTGTGTGTGTGTCTGTCTGTCTGTCTGTGCAGTTATAGAGGCCAGAGGGCAAAGCTGTCTACCTCCTTTGAAATGAGTCTCCATTGGCCTGGAGCTCACGGAATTGTCTAACTGGCTAGCCCAGGAACCACAAGGGTCCCTGTGTCTGCCTTCCCAGGGCTGAGATCACAGGCTCATGCCACCATGTTTGGCATTTTCACATGGGCTCTGGGAATCAAACTCAGGTCCTCACACTCTCAAGGTAACTGAGAACTGCCTATAGTGCTTTATGTCAGTTCATGAGGCTCTGTAGATATGGCTTCGTAAATTTCATTCTTATGCATTTGCTCCCAGCTGTGGGTATTTATATGAACTAGAATCTGGTAATGCTGCCATGGATCTAACATCCCCCTGTGATACACTGGGGGATTTTTTTTTTTTTAATTTAGTTTTGTTTTATTGTTGTGTTGTTTTATACGAAGACCTCAGTATTCTTGGCTTTTTCTGCGTTTCTAAGTTGCATGCCGAGATGGACTGTCTTTTCTGGTCCCACTGATTTCTCAACAAGCACTGAGGTGTGGTTTGATTTAGAAAAAATATGGGCCTCGGTGGAGAAAAAGAGCTGGGCTGCTCTCTGCCGTCTGCCTGACTGGCTGGAGGACAGTGACATAGCTGCCGTTGTCAGGGCTGAACGCAGCAGAGGGCTGGGTGAGAGGAACGAGTCGAGTCCCAGTTTTCTTTGTGAAAAGCCCGCAAAGATCCTGTGAGGTGGGATCCTGAGAGAATCAAACAATAAAACCTTCTCTCAAAAGAAATCCCAGTGGATGTGGGGATGAAAAGGTGGGTGAGGAAAGAAGTGGGTGGAGAAGCTCACTTTCCCCTCCTGTTGTCCTGGTGACTTTTCAAGAGGACGGTGCAGGAGAAAGATGGTTTCAAAAGGGGGTGGGGTGGGGGCTGGCCCTGCCTTATGTAAGAGCACCTGACATGCGCGGTACAATCAGTCCCAGGCAGACTCCTCAGAAAGATCGCTTTGTAAACCGCTCTTGGCTCAGGGGAGGCCAACAATTGCCAACAATTGGCCTTTGTCCTTGCGGCTCTCCCATCATCCCACTAGAAAGCTTCTAGTTCAAACCACTAGGAGGTTTGGGCAAGAAGAAATTCTTCCATTGTCTGTTAGGAATGAGATCAATAAGGTGACATAACGCATGATGTAAGGCTTGCTCCGGTTCCGGCTGGTCCAGGTGCAGGGAATCACAAGAGGCCTCCTGGCTGCACGTAGTTCTTTAGGACCTTAGGCAACCTGGCCACACAATGTGAAATCTTCAGCACCCTCCCTTTCCCCTTTCTGCCTTATAACCTCGCCTATGACCCCACAAGAGGCTCCCTGGTTTCTTGGACTTAGAGATCTTCCTTTCTCAGGCCTCTTTCCAAACACAGCCTATACTGCTGTAGACTCACGAATTCTCTTGCCTGTCTGTCTGTCCTTGCCAGCTGTAGGAGATACATTCTCAGCCCCAGAGGCTCGAGGTTAAGTGACAGCCCAAAGACACAAGTGGATAAATTCAGACTATAAGATGGACCATGAAGCAACTGAACTAGTTTAATCATCGCACCAACATCACAAGAAGAAACAAATACACAAAGGGATGTAGTGGAATGAGGGGAAATGTCCTAGATTTTAAAATTCAAAAGCTGGGGCTGCGGAGATGGCTCGTCAGGTAATGGCACTTGCCACACATACTTGGCAACCTGAGTTCAGTCGTTTGAACCCACAGAAAGGTGGAAGGAAGGATCTCACTCCACAGAGTTGTTCTGTGATCTCCACATTCACATGTGGCTCATGTGCCTCCCCTCCCCCAACACATACATGATAAATAAATGAAAATAAAGTTGAAATGCATGCAAGAACCCTTGTTTGGATCCTGATTTTAACAAGATGTCACAAAAGGGTAATTCTTTAGATTTCTGAAAGCAAAAGCTAAGAAGTAAATGGACTGGAGTTATTGTTACCTTTTAGAGCATTTTTAAAAAAAGATTTACCTATTATTATATCTAAGTACATTGTAGCCATCCTCAGAAGCACCAGAAGAGGGCGTCCACGTGGCCACCATGTGGTTGTTAGGATCTGAACTCAGGACCTTCCGAAGAGCAGTCAGTGCTCTTAACCACTAAGCCATCTCTCCAGCCCTTTTTAAAGCATTTTATTGGCTGTGATATGTAGGAATTGCATATGAAGTATTGAGGGAGGAGATTACAGGAGGTCTGGGATTCACCTTAAAATGTCTACTCGGATAAAGCAGACGTGCATATGTGGTGGTAGACAGTCATGGTAAGGGTTGAAAACGGGTGATATGTACTTTTGTACAATCCTGTCTAATGTTGTTGATTAAAAACTTCATAATAAAATGGTAGTGTGGGACCAGCTAGATGGTTAACAGGTAAAGGTGTTTGCTGTGCAATCCTAAATTTGGTCTTTGGAATTCTTGTAAAGGCTTTGAAAAGAAAGAACCAACTCCAAGAAGTTCTGTTCTGACCTGGCACCTGCTGTGGCATGTGGCCCTCTCCCCCCATGCACATTCACAATAATAAAGCACATTAACACTTTAAAATGAAAAATTGAAGCCAGAGCGTGGTGGCACATGCATTTTATCCCAGCACTCAGGAGGCAGAGGCAGGAGGATCTTTGTGAGTTCAAGGCCAGCATGGTGTACTAACTGAGCTCCAGGACAGTCAAAACTACACAAGGAAAGATATCCTGTCTCAAAACAACAACAACAAACCAAACAAACAAAAAAGAAAAGAAAAAAAATAAAAGAGAGAGAAAGAAAGAAAGAAAGAAAGAAAGAAAGAAAGAAAGAAAAGAAAAAACAAAAAAAAGAAAGAAAAGATTAAAAAGAAAGAAAGAAATGGAAGCGTGGGAGAGACAGAACTGAGATGCTCTGTGGACAGTTCAGTCTGAATCCTGATATCCACAGAGCAAACAGAAGGGCCAAGTGGCTGTGGCTCTGGCCACCTGCTGCTCTCCAGCTTCATCACCTGCCTGCCGCCAGGCTGAAGTGCATCTGGCTGCAGCGATCACACCTGGAGGCATCGATGAGCTCATGGAAGGAAGGGATGCTGGGAGGTGAGAGCTTGCGCTTCTCATTACTGCCCACACCTGAGCTGGCACCTCAGCACAGCGAGCGGAGCAGAGCGCTGAGCAGCTGCCGGTGTTCTTTTGCATCTAAGGAAGGTGAACCACTTTGCTGACTCACTGGGAGAATAGTTTCCGAGTCTGTGAGTAGCTGAAAGACATCTTCCTCTTTCCTCTCCACTTCCTCCACCACACTGCCATATTGATGCAATCTACCTGACGTTCCTACTGAAAAACAAACAAAAAAGAAAAAGAAAAGAAAAAAGAAAGTAAAACCTTAAAGTTAATTTATAGAACGAGGAATTTACCTTGTTTTTTGTTTTGTTGTATTTTCATTTCTGCAGAGGAACAAATAAAAAGAATAATACCTTGAATAGAAACTGAAAGAGCTGGATACCAAGTAATGCTTGCTGACAGGAGACTGATAAAGCTGTCTCCTGAGAGGCTCTGCCAGTGCCTGGCAAATACAGAAGTGGATGCTCACAGTCATCCATTGGACAGAGTATAGGGTCCCCAATGAAGGAGCTAGAGAAAGTACCCAAGGAGCTGAAGGGGTTTGCAGCCCCATAGGAGGAACAACAATATGAACCAACCAGTACCCCCAGAGCTCCCTGGGACTAAACCACCAATCAAAGAAAACACATGGTGGGATTCGTGGCTCTAGCTGCATATGTAGCAGAGGATGGCCTAGTCAGTCATCAGTGGGAGGAGAGTGAGGGTTCTATGTCCCAGTGTAAGGGAATGCCAGGGCCAGGAAGTGGGAGTGGGTGCGTTGGTGAGCAGGGGGATGGGGGAGGCAATAGGGGGTTTTCAGAGGGGAAACCAGGAAAGGGGATAACATTTGAAAGTAAATAAAGAAAATATATAATAAAATTTAAAAAAAAATAAAGAAACTCAAAGAGGTAGCTCATGCTGTACAGGAATGAGGCTGGGGTTCACTCCACAGACCCAAAATGCACTGTATTGAGTTTAAGGAGGAAACCTCACATGGGAATCATTGAAAGGTAAGTAATTGCTAGGAAAGGTTGTTGTTGTTGATGATGGTGGTGGTGGCGGTGGTGGTGGTGGTCTGTGTGTGTGCATGTATGTGTGTCTGGGGGTGGGTACCCACATGCATGCCACAATGCATGTGTAAAAGTCAGAGGACAACGTCAGAGACTGGCTCTCTCCTTCTACCAATGGTTCTGGGAACCGAACTCAAGTTGTCAGGACAAACACATTTACCATTGAGACCTCTGGTCTGTGCTATTCTTCTTTAAAGACCGATTGCAACTGGGCGTGTTCTTATTTCCTGGAGTGATCAGGACTAAGCTTGATGACCAGTTTTGGCCTGTCAGGACTTTTGTCACATTTGCCTTCTCAGCTTTTCTTTCTCCTCCCCTTTGTCAAAGGATTTTCTTTCCTTTGGAAAAGTCTATGGCTGCCTAAGCCCCGCCTTCTTTTCCGCCACAGACTGACCTAGCCCATCAGATCGCTTCATTTTCCGGCCCTTAGAATTGAAGCGTGCAAGGCAAACGCTGACCATGAGCTAGGCCTTCCGAGGAAAGGTTCCTTTTTCTGTTGAATTTGCTAATGTGACCTGCTAAGGCAGTGGTTCTCAACCCGTGAGTCGCAACCCCACGGGGTTTGACCAACCCCTTTCACAGGGGTTACATATCAGATATTTACATTATGATTAATAACAGTAGCAAAATTACAGTTAGTAAGCAGCAACGAAAATAATTTTATGGTTAGGGGTCACCACAATATGAGGAGCTGTGTTAGAGGGTCAGCGTTAGGAAGGTTGGGAACCGCTGCTCTGAGGCTTGGGTGGCAGTGACCTACTTGTGGAGAAAATTAACAAAATGGAGATACTGGAGATGCAGGGAAGAAAGCCTCCCTTAAACTCTATGAGCTTTTGGTTATGGTGAAGTAAGATTTGCCACCCGGGCTTTCAAACATGAGCAATAATAAATTGTTTGTCCAGATTGTTTGAATTCGGTTGGTGTCATTTCTAGGCGAAGTCTTTGGTGGTGTGGCCTGTGGCTGCTTCTTTCAGCAAACACTGGCTCGTCTGCTCCAGTCACTTTGCAGCCGGTAGGATAGAAAGGCAGTCTTGTGTTACAGGTCAGAGCTGAAGAGTCTGGGACCATACAGTAATGATGCCGTGTTGGATGTGTCCCGGCTGCTAGTCCAACCGCCTTGTATATAACTACCATAATTCTTACAGATGAGTTGTTTCCATTTTAGGGATGAAAACAAAGCATGGAGATGTTAAAGATTTGTATCCGGTTGCCCAGGTGCTCTGGCTTTTGGGTCTTACATTCCACAGCTGCCCCCACAGATGTCATGAACGCCCCGGCCCCAGCTTGTGGCACTGTTTTGAAGGCGGTGGAGCCTTAAGGAAACTGAGGACGTGGGCCTGGCTGGCTGAAGTAGGTCACTGCGAATGGGTCTTTGAAGGTCATACTCGAGTTTCTTTGCAGTTTACATCTCTGCTCCCTGCACCCGGGACTCAGCTATGGCTACTACACACCTGACTGCCACGGTGTGAGAGAGCCGTTTCCACCACTAAATCTCTGAGAAACTGTGAGCCCCCATAATATAGGTGTGATGGCTGTCCTTGGTTGTCAACTCGACAATATCTGGAATTAACTAAAATCCAAGTGGCTGGATACGCCTGTGAGGGATTTTGTTTGTTTGTTTGTTTTCTTAATTAAATCATTTGACGAGGGAAGACCCATTTTTAATATGAATCTTTTGAGGTGGAAAGAGCACACCTTCTGCTGGCAGCCTAAAGGACATGGAAGAAGGAAGCTTACTCTCTTTGCCTGCTCGCTCTCCCTCGCAATGGCAAGTCTGTTCCTTCACTGGCATTAGAGCCTACTTCTTTGAGACTCTAGCAAATATTGAAGACCAACTGAGACGATTACTAGATTCTTGGCTCTTCCATTAGTAGACAGCCATTGTTGGGCTAGTCTGATCACAGCCTGTAAGCCAGTCTAATAAACCATATATAGTTAATATAACATAGTGTATTATGAATATATAAAATTATATATATTCATTCTACAAGTTCTGCTCCTCTAGAGACCCCTGATGGATGTAACAGGACAGCTTAGAGTTCCCTGGAATAACCGAATCGTGGGCTAACTGGCAGCCAACATCCTTGAGCATGCTGTGGAAGCTCTCTGAGCCTCCTGCGTAACCCATGTATCCTTACAACAACGCCATTTCGCAAATGAGGAAAGTGAGGGATTGGGAAGCTCAGGCCTCATTGAGTCATGGCTCACCAGAAGCCAGTGATGTGCATTAACAAACCAATGTTTTCCAGGCACACGCTATGAAATTCAATTAAAAATAATGGAAGGATTTATATAGCCATCACACCTATATTATGGAGCTCACAGTTTCCAAGAGATTTTAGTGGTGGAAACAGCTTTCTCCCTGGCAGTGGGGCATGTAGCAGTGGCTCTTTACAGGTGCAGAAAGCAGGGATTATAGACTGCAGAGAGACTTGAGTGTGACCTTGAGTAAGGGACCCTGCCCCCTGCCTGCTACCTGTTGCTAGGATTGATGTCACTGAATGGATAAATGAGAACTCTTACCACGTTTTGCTCCTTCAAATGCTTCCCCTAGAGTCCAGGTAAGGCTGTAATCTCTGAACCAACAGCCAGAATCACGCAGAACCATATCAGTGCTGTGTGACTGTCCACCTTGCAGAATTATTATGAGTGAGGTGACGTTTGTTAAGTTACCCGAGTCAATGAGAGAAATGCAAATAAAAACTACACTGAGATCCCGCCTCACCTGGGTCAGAATGGCTACCTCCAAGAGCAAAAAGCACTTGTGTGTGTGCATGCACACACACACACACACACACACACACACACACACACACATGCCACACACTGGCTACCATTGTCTGGCAAAAGGAAAATCTCACCCATTGCTGGTGAGAGTGTAAACTCATCCAGTTGCCAGGGAGGTTCCTCCAAATACTGAACATAGACTTACCATGTGACCCAGCATTATCTGGATATTTATCCATGGCCAGAGTCATCACACCATGGAGACAGTTGCACATGCAGCTCCTCACAGCAGGTAAGTTATGGAGACAGCCTGGGTGCCCAGCAACAGATGGATGGGCAAAGAAAATATGTGTGCACAATGGAACTGTTTTCAGTGATAAGAAATAGTTATGTCACTTGTAGAAAAATGGAGGCAACTAGAAATAATCAAACTAAGTAAATTAAGCCGGAGTCAGAAGGACAGATGTTGTATGCTTTCCCTCATTTGTGGGTCCTAGACTGTATACATTCATAAAACCATACATGTACAACGACGTGAAAGCACTGAAGCAAAACTATCCATGGAGAAACAAGGGGGGGAAGGGGGGAGGGGAGGGTGAGCAAGGGGAGGATGGGGAAGGGAGGGTGGGGAGGGAGATGATGAAGAAGAGGGGGTGAGAAAGGGGAGGGTAAGCAAGGGAGGGTGGGGAAGGGAAGAGTGAGGAAGAGAAGGGTGAGGAAGGGGAGGGCGGGAAGGGGAGAGTAGTGAGGTATAGAGCCAAATATGCTCAAAGGTCACTATATATGTACATGAAAATGGCCTTGGATAACCCAGTATAGTAAAAAACAACAACAACAACAACAAAAAAACTAAAAACCAATGCTCATTCTGGATATGGCGGTGTTCACCCTTAATCCTAGCACTTGTGAGGGAGAGGAAAGGTGGATTTCTGTGAGTCTGAGGCCAGTCTGCTCTAGGAAGTGTAATCCTTCCCCCACCAAATGCTACCTAGGCCATAAGGAGTTGCTGATGAGTGACATAATTGCCATGTGCTTGGCTGATCCTAAATTAGGGGCTTTGGACACAGATGAGCATGAGTCTGCGCCCCGAGAAGGCACAGACAAGCGTATGACTCGGTCTCCTTGCTCTGACGTGAGCCCAGGAGGAAAGTTTTAAAAACATCTTTAGCCACTGACACCATTATGTCATCCAACTTCTCAGTTAGCATTTGATTAACGTCCTCAGGGCACGAGGGGCGCCAGCACACAGCCTTGTCTCAGGGACAACTTTCTTATACTTAGTCATGAAATTATTTTTGTCTGGAAGCTCAAAGACACAGTTTTAAGAGAAGCAGGTTCTGACTGGAGGAGGGCACTCAGGGGAAGGAGCAGGGGCTGGGATCTGATTGGAAGAGGGGACAAGGAGCAGCGACTGCGATTGCTCCAAGTGGGTTCACATTGTGGCTCTATCACACACTGGCTATTTGACTTCGGTGAAATTACACAATGGTCCTGAGTTTCAATTTCCTGGCCAGAAAAGTGGGGGTAATTCTCATTTTCTAAGATTGTAATGAGGGGACTCTCGGAGGGGCATGCAATCATTCCTTCCTCTCCATGCCCTGTGGTACACTGCAAGCCTCAAGCTTGTTAATTTCATCCTCAGCGGAAGCCCGAATCCCCACTCCTGCCTACACAGACAGATGTGAGTCACCCATCGACAAAGGCTGGGATCCTGCCAGAGACAAAGTTTGGTCTGCAAAGTCACAGGCTTCCCTTCTCACAGAAACCAGATAAATAACCATAGGCTGGGTAGGAGGAGAAGAGAGTGGGGCCGGAACTCACCACCAACGGCAGAAATGCGGAGAAGTGGGAAGTGGGGAGAGAGGAAGCAGGCAGGCTGGAGGGAGCAGGAACCAGAAAGGAGAACCACCACAGTGACCAGCCTTCCTTTGCGTGGCTGTCTGCAGTAGATAGATGGTCCACTGCCCACAATGTTCTGAGGCTCCTGGGCATCTGGCTTGACATGAGCTCTTTGGCCCCTGGGGTTTATTTACGCCAATGCCGCCTATTTCATTCTTCATGTAGCATCTACTCTTGTGAGCCTCAGATAAGGAGACATGGCCTCTTCCAGGAGTCGTGGTTCCCTGAAGGAAAAGCCCTCGACTCTTGCCGACCTCAGACCAGGCACACACAGTCAGGCTTTGCCTGTGGGTGGGCATGGTCTCCGGTAACACATGACTTCCTTGTTAGGTGCAGCACGTAAGGGAAATACTAAGGCTATGGAACTCTGTTCCTAAGTCAAACTGGAGTCTAAGCCTCCATTCTGACTAGGAACTGTATGGTCGATGTAAAAGCCACCTTCCAAAGATGACACGAAATGTTGTGATCACATGCACAGTTCAGATTTAGTTGTCCTCACGGCTTATAATTAGACCTTGTTGTCAGGAAGAGGAAAAAAAAAAAGAAAAAGAAAAACTGAAAGCAGCTGTATTTCACTGCTGTTCAGATCTGTGACTGACCCAGTTCTTTTAAATTAAAAATGTGGTGCTGGTGTTTGTCACGTCTTTGCACCTTGCTCACATCTTCCAAGTGCTGCCAGTGTTCTCTGAACTGTGGGGGCGGAGGGGATGGTGCCTGGTGAGGGCTATGGACTCGCCTCAGGTAGACTCTGGAAACAGCTTCCTCTGAACTTTACCTCCACCACAGCAAAGCATAATCTTTTTTTTTTTTTTTTTTTTTAAGATTTATTTATTTATTATATGTAAGTACACTGTAGCTGTCTTCAGACACTCTAGAAGAGGGCAACAGATCTTGTTAAGAATGGTTGTGAGCCACCATGTGGTTGCTGGGATTTGAACTCTGCACCTTTGTAAGAGCAGTCGGGTGCTCTTACCCACTGAGCCATCTCACCAGCTCCCAGGGCAGAGCATAATCTTAAAGGTTAGTCTTACATGGGATGGATCTGGGGTATCCTAGGGTTTTATGCCGGTGAAGAGAAACCATGACCACAGCAACTCTTATAAAGGAAAACAGTTCACTGGGATTGGCTTACGGTGCAGAGGCTTAGTCCATTACTGTCATGGTGGGAGGCATGGTGGCATGCAGGCGGACATAGTGCTGGAGAGGAAGTTGAGCATTCTACATCTGGATCTGCAGGCAGGGAGACAGGGAACCACTAGGCTTGAATTGAGCTTCTGAAACCTCAAAGCCCCACCCCCACCCCCCAGGGACACACTTCCTTCCATACGGCCACACCCACTCCAATAAGGCCATATGAATCTATGGGGGCCATTTTTACTCAAACCACCACATGGGACCAGAGAGATGACTCGGTGGGTAAAGGCATCAGGCACCAAGTCTAGAATGCCAAGAGATGAACTCAGTTCCCAGAACCTACATGGTGGATGGAGAAAAGCTGTCTTCTGACCTGCATATGTGCCCCAATTCACCTGGTAAATACATATTAAAAATTTTTTTAAGCCGGGCGTGGTGGCGCACGCCTTTAATCCCAGCACTTGGGAGGCAGAGGCAGGCAGATTTCTGAGTTTGAGGCCAGCCTGGTCTACAAAGTGAGTTCCAGGACAGCTAGGGCTACACAGAGAAACCCTGTCTCGGAAAAAAACAAAAAAAAATTTTTTTTTTAACATGCTAGCTCCGGGACTGAGGCTACAGCTCAGAGGTAGGCAGCATGCACAAATCAGGCAGGTTAGAGCCACAGCTGCCTTTTCCTTGCAGTTCAGAGGAAGCTCTGCTTCTGGAGTTTTCCTGAGGCATGACCCCTGCCTTCACCAGGGTCCTCCACACCCACAGTTCAGAGAGTGCCAGCACTCCGGCACTCACAAGAGTGTATAACCTCAGCACTGGAGAGTAGAGGCAGGGGACCAGGATTTCAAGGTCATCCTCTGAAAGCAAGTTGGGCTGTATGTGATACTGTCCCCCCCTACCCACCCACCCACACACACACACACACACACACACACAAAGGCATGGTGATGAAAGTCTGGAATCGTAGTACTCAGGAGCAAGATTGTTCCAAACTTGAAACCAGCTTGGTTCTCATATTGAGTCTCAGTGCTCATCTCTCCTCTGAAAAAAAAAAAGGGCAGATTATTTGGAGGTGAATTGTTATGGAATTTGTTATGGCGTCTTCATGGCAGAGGTGAGCCATAGCCTTCACCCTCAGACTTCCTGCCTCCCTTAGAGAAGGTCTAGCCACCAGTGTGTGTCACTGGACTTAGAAAAGGTACCCAAACAAATAAGGGATTCAAACTGGTAGAGATATCTGGTCCAGACTGTCCATTGTTAGGTCCTCATACTAAAAAGGAGAATGCTGGTCCTGATTGATCATTGTCTAGGCTCAGTGGTAAGCAGTGGATCAGCTTGGAGGATCCGGGCAAGGCAAGATGCATTACTAGGGTGTGTTTGCAGGGTCTCCTAGGGTTTTATCACTATGAAGGGACAGCATGACCAAAGTAACTCTTTTTTTTTTTCCTTTTTTGATCACTCCACCCCCCAGCCTCATTCACAACCAATGACAGTGTCTTCTACTCCATTGGAAACAGTGGGATAAAGTGTTATACAAGCCAATAATTTCTTCTTCTTCTTTTTTTTTAAAGGAAACTCTTATAAAGGAAAACATTTAGTTGGGGCTGGTTTACAGTTTCAGAGGTTTAGTCCATTATCATTATGGTGGGAAGCATGGCAGCATGCAGGCAGACATGGTGCTGGAGACAGAACTGAGAGAGTTCTACATCTTGATCCAAAGCAGCCCGAAGGAGACTGTCTTCCTCAGGCAGCTAGGAGGAAGCTCTGGATCACACTGGCCATATTTGAACATATATATGGGCCCTCAAAGTCTGATCTCCACGTTGAAACACTTCCTCCAACAAGACCACACCTCCTCCAATAAGGCCACGCCTCCTAATAGTGCCACTTTCCATGGACCAAACATATTCAAACCATCACACAGGGATTGTAGATTTAATGTTGGAGCTGTGTGTGAATTTGGTTTTGTTGTGAATGTGTAAGACAGATATAATCCCAGCAGGCCCCTTCCCAGGATCTAATTGCTTTATCCTTCTTTTGGGTGGTCCCGACTGCCCCACCAGGATCTTTCCTTGATCTTTGCAAGAAAGAGGATTTGGGTAGGCTGTAGCTCAGTTGGTAGAGGACATGCCCTGGGTTTGCTACCCAGCATTATGTAAATCAGGTGCCCATGGGATATAGAGGCATTGGGATCAGAAAGGAACCCAGGGCCATCCTCTGCTATAGAGTAAAGTGGAGACTAGCCTAGGATACATGGGACCCTCTCTTTAAAAAGGAAAGAAGTTTAAAGAAAATGAATTAGGACTATCTTTTTGGTTTGGTTTGGTTTGGTTTGGTTTTTGGAGACAGGCTCTTACTTTTTAGTCTAGGCCAGCTTGGAACTCACAACATAGCCTGAGATCATTCAAGCTGCATGCCTCTGCCTCCTGTGGGCTGGAATTTCAGCTGTGAGCTACCATGCCCAGATTAGAACTGTGCTTAAACCCAGCTCTCAGGTTTTCAAATGTAATAGCTGTTTCCCTCTCCGCTTATGATGAAAAATGCTAACAAACAAGTAACCCTGCATCCAAAACAACCATAAGAAGGGAAAAAAGCTCAATGATCACTGTGTTCCTGAGCGTGATCCTGACAGAGACAGCCCGTGTTTCCACCCACTGCCAGTGAGTTACAGCTCCCCGTTACAGTTTTACACATCCGATGTCTGGAAGAATTGGAAGGATATCCCACAGACCAACTTGAGACTCCATTATTGTCAGTCTTTGATTCTCCGCTGCCAATTTTACTTTTCCAGCTTCATGATGGTGTTTAAGCAAACCACCACCAGAAACATGACACTTCAGATTTTGAGTTTCGATCTCTCACAGAAGAGCAGAATGCCAGGCCACTCCTACCATGAGATCTTGGTCACTGTTACCAACCTGGAGGGACTGGTAGTAACTATAAGTGATCGTCACCGTGAACTGTACCACACATCCAACTCAGCCAGGCTCGTTGTCTTGGGCCTGGCATCCCAGCACTCAGGAGGGTCAGGCAGGATTAGCATTGTGAGTCAGAGGCCAGCATGGGACTGCATAGTAGAGAATCTGAGGACAGCCTGGGCTACAGACCGAGGAAACAGGAAAAGAGGAAACAACAGTTCTGTATCCTCTATGCCTAAGTCTTTATCTATATTTAATCTCCAGCTCTATCAAAATTCAAGGTATCCTCAAGTCAACTTCCCCTTGGCAGGGCCCTCGAAAATCTGTAGTCATCTCTGTGCCATCTACATGCGGAATTGTCTTGGTGGAAATCAAAAGTGATCTTAATTGATTGTGATGAAACGATTTTACCTTTGCAGGATTTCAGAGACATATGCGGGGACATATGGCTGTGCAGCCACAGTGATGCCGCCCTTCCAGGTCCAGGAAGAGGCCTGTGCCAGGCCAGCAAGCTTCCTTCAGTCAATAAGGGGGGGGGAGGCATCAGAGTCGTGACACTCTGTTTCAGACCGGAGGCCCCCAGGTAAGCCTGTCAGGTCAGGACAAGAACAGAACAGGGACAGCTTCAAACACGTGACGTCACGGGCAGGGAGATTACGCCGGCAGCTGTCAGAGTCGCTGTTCTCCTTAAAGTGTTCTAAACAAACTTGTTCTCTTCAGGAGAGCCGTGTGTGTGTGTGTGTGTGTGTGTGTGTGTGTGTGTGTGTGTATATGAGGGTGGGGGGGAGAGAACAGACAGCAGACTGGGATATATAGTAAGTTCTAGTTAGCTTGAGCTACAAAGAGAGATGATGTCTCCCAAAAACCATAACAACAATAATAACACATGATAATGATAATAATAATACTAGTAAATACAGATGGTGTCCAATTTACAACAATTTTAGTTTTTCAGCTTCATGATGGTGTTTAAGCAAACCACCACCAGAAACATGACACTTCAGATTTTGAGTTTTGATCTCTCACAGGAGAGCAGAATGTCAGGCCACTCCTACCATGAGATCTTGAAGGTAAACAATTGCTGTTCCATAGTTCCTATTTTCTCAGCAGTTTTGAAGTATGGGTATTCAATAAATGACTTGAGACATTCAACTCTTTATTATAAAACAGACACTAGGCCTTGTGTCTGGTGACTGCGCCCAGCTGTAGCTTTTAAGAGTTTGAAGCGTGTTGGAGATGGGCAAAGTTGAGCTGCAGTGCTGGGTAGGTTAGTGGTATCCAGTGTTTTTTGCACATAGGAGAGTCCCAGTGGGCTTATCGAGATGTCACCATTGTAACCAGTGAGCATCTGCAAGAATTATAGAGTTGTTGGGACAGGGCCGCACATAGAAAGCAGGCTGTTGTCCTTCCTCCCGGCATGTGGCTTATCCAGTCTTAGGTGCTGATGACTCTAAGCAGGCGTGTCTAGGTCACTCTTTTCTGAAGGGTCTTCAGAACGAGTAAGAATGCCTGCCTGGTTAGCCTTTACTGGCTTCTGAAACTGATTATTATAATTAGAAAAAAACAAAACTATATTGAAAACAGTAGTCTTGGAATCTATGTGTACCATGGGTAGGAATTAAAATTGTGTAGCTGCAGAGGAAGTTCCTGAAAAGTAATTAACAACAGAATGTAAGGCTGGCCTGGCAGCACATGCCTGCAATCCCAGTGCAGTGTTTAGCAGGTTA
The DNA here is from genome assembly GCF_900095145.1 of Mus pahari. Taxonomy (NCBI): domain Eukaryota; kingdom Metazoa; phylum Chordata; class Mammalia; order Rodentia; family Muridae; genus Mus; species Mus pahari. The sequence continues at coordinate 68,599,833 of NC_034590.1, forward strand.
CGTGAGGATGAGGAGCTCAGGGGCAGCTCCGTTACACGGGAGCCCCACACCAGTCTGGGGCTGCTCAGCTAGACCTTATCTCAAAGGAACAATAACAAAACTAACTACTGAGGTGGGGTTAGCATTCTGTCTAAGCTCCACCCCATTGTTACCTGGCAACATCCACATAGGCCTGGTCTACTATAAAAGGGGCTGCTTGCCTCCTCCTCAGTCTCTTGCCTCTCCCTCTTGCTTCCCCCCTTCTTCCCCCCCCCCCACGTGGTCATGGCCGGCCTCTACTTCTTTACTCTCTCCCTCTCTCTGCCTTTCTCTGCCTCTACTATCCTCTTAACTCTCCTTCCCATGCCTTGAATAAACTCAATTCTATACTATACCACCTCGTGTGGGTGGTCCCTCAAGGGGAAGGGATGCCACAGCATGGGCCTGCTGAGGCACCCCTTCCCCCATACCTCATCNCCCCCCCCCCCAGAACATATTCTTATACCTCTTTATCTTTTTATAAACACATCAGGTGCAGGATGTAGCTAAGAGCATGTACATGTAGCTGAACATTTGCCGAGCATGTGTTAGGCGCTGGAGTTGTTTGCTGCAAAGGCAAGGAAGCAAGCAAGCAAGCAAGCAGCAAGCAAGCAAGCAAGCAGCAAGCAGCAAGCAGCAAGCAAGCAAAATCACTGTGCGGTCCACCCGTCCTGGCTTGAAGTTACAGGCTGGCTTAGAAGGTAAAGGGGAGTGGTACCAAGCAACTCCTGCAAGTCATCCTCTGACCTCCACAGCATGCTGTGGCATGTGTTTTTACACACACACACACACACACACCACAATGAATTAAAACTTTTTTTTTTTTTACAATATCTAAATTACTAATATCAGGTAGTTTGTTTTAAAGAAGTTGTAAGCTTGCAAAATTGTCCAGTCTTTAAAAGATTCTACTCTGGTTTTCTAGAAAAGGAGTGCCTTAGGTACTTGACAGGTTATGGTAAGAGATGATATTTGTGTATCTGGTGAAATCTCAGAGGAGCCATTTGGATTTGCCCTAACAGGAGACCGAGCAGAGCAGGGAAATGCAGTGAGCATCATTTACTTTGTTCCAGACATATTGTTAGCTCGATGGATCTTTAAAGCACAAGTGTATTGTGAGTAGTATTTTTGCTTTATTTAAACATTAGGAAACTAAAACAGAAGCGCCTAACCTCATATCACACAGCTGGGATCCAAGGGATCTTAATTCTACAGCACGAGTCTTCAACTGCGACACGTCACTTCTCAGCGAGCAGTGGAAATTCCTTGTTTCCACATGGAAGGATACCAGTGTATCAGTGTATGTAGAGTCGAACTCACATTTTTTATTATTCTACAATGGGAGAACATGCAATCTCATTAAGACGAATTACAAACAGTGTTGTGAGTTAACTATGTAGCACTTCTGCCCTGGCAGCTACCAACATGGCCCTGGAAGTGTCAGCACACAAACAAAATTTACAGAGATAATATTTACACTGATCTCAGCAACAGGGGCCAGCTGTGTCCCCGCCGGGCCTGTGTGCGCTTGCTTCTCTGAGAGTCTACTTATTAGAAAATTAAGGGACCGAATGAGACTGACCCAAGCATGAGTCACAGTGCATTCTGTGAAATATAACGGTCTGAGCCAAAAAAGGGAGGAACCAGTCCAACAGTAGCTAGAAATCAAACAAGAAAAATATTGTCAATTTAGAATCATAATGAAAGCTGGGTGTGTTAGTGCACACACATAATCTCAACACCCAGACCCAGGGGCAGAAGGTCTCTGTGACTTTGAGGGCAGCCTGGTCTACATAGGGAGTTCCAGACCAACCCAGGCTATGTAGTGAGATTCTGTCTCAAAGAAAAAAGAGAAAAGGAAATCATAACAAACCAAGATAAGAGGCAGGATTTGATGCTCTGCTAGCCTACTACTCGCCAGGCAAAGGCCATTCCCTCTGTTTCTGAGCCATGGGAGGTAACTGGGGGTTGCCAAGATTGTCCTGGCAGTGAGTATATCACTAAAACTGACATTTGTAAACAAAATCCAGTGACTGCCCCCTTTTTGTTTATGAATATCACAATTCAGTAGTGGCCAAATTCATTAATAGATAACTAGCGAAAATAAAAGTTTAAAAGATTATGAATTTTAGGATCTGATTGATGTAAGATTGAGACACCTTCCATAGATGCCAGTTCATTAAAATAATTAGCTTTTGGCAGGGTCTCTCATGTATCCCAAGCTGGTCTTGAACTCGCTAGGAAGTCAGCGATGACCTTTAACTCCTAATCGTTCTCCCTCTGTCTCTCCAGGTCTATGGGTATAGACATGCACTAACTACCATGCCCAGTTTATGTGGTGCTGGAGTTTGAACTGAGGGCTTCCCACATGCAAGGTAAGCACTTACTTACCAACTGAACTATATCCCTAGCCTGCAAACTCATTCCTAAAAAACAACTCTTACAAAAGAAAACATTTAATTAGGGATGGCTTATAATTCAGAGGTTTAGTCCATTATCATCATGGTGGGAAACATGCAGACGGAGAGAGCAAGAGAGAGAGTGAGAGAGAGGAAAAGGGAGAGAGAGAGAGGTAGAGAGAGGGAGAGAGGTAGAGAAAGAGGAGGAGGAGAGAGAGAGAGGGAGAAAGAGAGGAGAGAGAGAAGAGAGAGAGAGAACTCTGTTGGGTCTGGCCTGGGCATTTGAAATCTCAAAACCCACCCCCACTGACATACTTTCTCCAACAAACTCCCAATCCTTACGAACAGTGCCACTCCCTGGTGACCAAGTATTCAAATATATGAGCATGTGTGGGAAAAAACAGATAAAAGACCTGTGTTAAACTATCACCTTCCCTTAGACCTTGAATAAGCATCTTGGCTTCTCTGAGCTCTTGTGTGTGAATCAGTCACGCAGCAGTGCTAAACTCTCTGCCATCCTGGGGCCAGTTATTAAATTCTTGACCATCTGGCATCAACTATGTTTGAAGTATTTATTCTGAAAAAAATCAACGAAGTCTCTAAATAAAGGAACTTACTCCCATAGAGAACACATTTATTAGTGCACAGCTATACCGTTCCCATTCTTTTCCAGAGCATCACCAAATCCTGTAAAAGGATGATGATGATTCCCATGTAAGGATTAATTACTAGGGTATTGAACCAAACAAAGCTAGGGCATTGATAGACATTCACTTTACAAGGAATTGCACAAAGCTAGGGCATTGATAAACATTCACTTTACAAGGTATTTCATGCATGCCACATTGTTTTATGGTTGGCAGTGTTTTGAGATAAGCTTTGTTACTTCCAAGGATAATCACCTGCTTTGCATATGCACACACAGTAGCTAGGATAGTTACAAACCAGGCTCACCTACTTTCTGCCTACTGCTGCTCAGTAGTCAGGCCACGGAGAAGTCCAAATCTCTCCTGTTGTCCTCAGGTCTCAAGCAGAGTATTGACAGGTACAGTTGCTGAAACCTGAGCTCAAGGTCCAATTTACCAGCATGACTTTGGACAATGGACTTTGGCCTCCCCATGCCTTACTTTCCTACCTCTAGAACGGGAAGGATAATAGTACCAACCTCATGTCATTACTGGGATTAAACTTGATTGCTTCATTTGAACCAGTAAGAGTAGCGTCTGGCCCTCAGCGTACTCGCAGGGTGCACTCAGTTTTAGCTGAGTGTATGTTTAAGTGTGTTATGCTCACAAAGCTCTGACAGTGCAGCAGTGGGAAGGCCTGCCTACCATATCTGAGGCCCTGGGTTCAAGGCAGAGGCTCAACACAGTGCCTGGCCTGTCATAAATGTTCTGCCAGTTCCTGACTGTTTCTCCAGCTCCCTTTGTGGCCCTTCACTGCTCAGACCTGAACCCTGGCCACGCCTTTTCTCACACCCCAGACCTTGATACTGGAGATGTGTCATTGCTAGTAGTCCTCCTGACCAGCTCTTTACCACTCCTTAGTCTCTGCTTTGGCTTGGGTCTGGAAGCCCAGCCAAGGTTGGGCTGTTTCTACCTCTGCCCTCTCCCCCAGGACCTGCCTTACTTCTATTACAGTATTTTTGTTTGTTTGTTTGTTTTGAGACAGAGTTTCCGTGTGGAGCCCCGGCTGTCCTGGAACTCATTCTGTAGATCAGGCTGACCTTGAACTCACAGAGATCTGCCTGCCTCTGCCTCCTGAGTGCTGGGATTAAAGGCATATGCCACCATGCCCAGCACACGGAACTTTATTTGTTTATTTTTTAAAAGATTTATTTATTTATTATATGTAACTATACTGTAGCTGTCTTCAGACACTCCAGAAGAGGGAGTCAAATCTTGTTAAGGATGGTTGTGAGCCACCATGTGGTTGCTGGGATTTGCACTCTGCACCTTTGGAAGAGCAGTTGGGTGCTCTTACCCGCTGAGCCATCTCACCAGCCCAGAACTTAATTTTAAGATTTAGGTTTTTTGATTTAAAAAAAATTATTCGATGTGGGGTATATATGTAGACATGATTGCAGGTATCTTTGAAGCCAGAAGAAGGTATCAGATCCCCAAGAGCTGGAGTTACAGACAGTCATGAGCAGCTTGTCCAGGCTACTGAGAACCAAACTCAGACCCTCTGCAAGAGCAGTAGTAAGCCCTGCTCTTGACTGCTGAGCTATCTCTCCAGCCCCATCTCATCACTTTTCCTATTTCTTATCACTGTTTACTTAATGTATGGAAACATCCCCATCAATAGTGAGTAGATGCACAAGATAGGAATAGGCATATAAGAATTTCCATCCTCATAGGGAAGGATACTGTATCACACACTGTAACACTAGGGACCTTAACACAACTGAGAAGCACATTTAAAAATGGTTACCAATGTATATTGCACCACAGTAACAAGTTGGTAACCCAACTGGTCAGGAGGCTGAGGCAGGAAGGCTGAGAGCTCCAGGCCAACCTGAGCTACAAGGAAAGCTCTTATCACAGCGATGACAAAGCAGTCAACCAAACAATAGTCTAAGACCCTCTCCCCTTGTTGAGTTTTGTTTTGTTTTTTGCTTTCTGTTTTTTTTTGTTTTTTTTGAGACAGGGTTCTGTAAGTAGCCTGGGCTACTTACTCTGTAGCCCAGGCTTGCCTCGAACTCAGAAATCCACCTGCCTTTGCCTCCCAAGTGCTGGGATTAAAGACATGCGCCACCACTGCCTGGCTCCCTTGTCGAGCTTTCATAAAGTATTAAAAGAATGTCCACACTTGTCTGGGAAGGAAGTTAAAGTACCCCTTCCTTTCCCAACCACACATGAAAGAATGTGTTTTCATTTTCATTAGACTTGCAACAGGCCAAGTGTGGAGGCAGACATAAGGACTAACAGTTCAGATGGTAAAAGGATCTCAGAACACGAAAAAGTCTACTCACTATTTTTTTTATTTTTTGTTTTTTTTGGTTTAGAATATAGTCACTTTTTACATACATACATACATACACACACATACAAACACACACCTCACAATCTAATTCACATTAGAAATTATTAAAAAAATAAGTTAATAAATATGTAAAAGCCTTTTTAGCTTGAACTTCTAAGGCAGCGACTCTTGAATGCTAGACCCCACATGGACACTGGCATTTGGAGTCTTTAGTAGTATCAGGGAGTCCTGGTGTCAGAGAGTTTGAGAATTGTTTCCCTGCCTTCTCCATGAATCACCACGGTCCCCTCCAGGACAGGGGTCTCCAGCGTGTACCTTGGCACTCCCTGAGATGGAGTGGTCACCCCTGGGGCAGCTGTGGTTATCTTTGCTCCACTCTGCCTGCTAACATATTCTGACTGGGCATCATCAATATGTCTTTTGGACAGAGGGTTCCCAGCAATTGGTCTTAGAGCCCACTTTTAGTATTGGAAGATAGCCATTGCCCTCACTAGTGTCCCTAGAGGGAATCAATAATCCTTCCTTTCAGTGACTCAGGAACAGACTCATTCTGAGGCAGCCAGGAACTTGTAGGCAGTAATGCAGAGCCAGAGAGAACCAGGTAACACCCAGTCTCACGCCAAATCCGAGAATCTGCTGTTTTTCCCAGTATGCCAACTTTTCCTGTTATAAGTTGTACATGCTCATTTAAAAAGCTGGAGAGAAGGTTTTTTTTTTTTAAAAAGTACTTTGAAGAGAAAACTTGGTTGTGATTAGTTCTGACTTTCTTATCTTGGCGGCTCTCCCTTTTAAACTGGCTCTGCATGCTCTCTTTTCAGACAATCCCAGTAAGCATTCTGCACTGGTCTTAGAGGCCATTTGGTCCCTACCTGTCAGAGCAAGGCAGTTATTGGTCAGTCCAAAGGCCAGTCAGGGTAGACAAAGAAGGGAGATGGTGTGTGAAACGTGAGGGCGTAAGGCTCTGCTATCAGATGTGTGAAGCCTCTCCCAGCTGCTGTCCACAGTGGTCAGAGAGGACAGTCTCCTAAAGTAGGAAGTGACATATTTCTTCCTGTATTTTCTTTAGGATAAATTTGAAATTCCTTTAGGAATTCTACTTCCAAAAATCAGTCCTAAGGAAATGATGAGACATTTAGACAGCATGATGTGTCTACCATTATTCATGAAACTTGGAAACAAACTAAGTGTTCAATGATGAAAGGTTCATTTCAAAATTCTGTGGTTGTATATTCTATGCTGGCTAAGAAGAATAGACATTTATGGGCTGGTGAGATGGCTCAGCGGTTAAGAGCACTGACTGCTCTTCTGGAGGTCCTGAGTTCAAATCCCAGCAACCACATGGTGACTCACAACCACCCGTAATGAGATCTGAAGACAGCTACAGTGTACTTACATACAATAAATAAATAAAATCTTTAAAAAAAAAAATAGACATTTATGAAGTCTGTAATGACACAGGGAAATTCTTGATCTAGAGTACTGGTAGTCATCTACATACTTGGCATAAATATTTGTTGGTTGAAAACTAAAAACATAATGAAAAGAAATTGTACCTGTATATACTAAAATTTCTATTATGTAAATACTTTTGTGACAAAGTAAAGTAAACTTAATCTTTAGACATTTTTTAGATTTGCTTATCCTTATTTTATATGTATGGATATTATGCTATACACATGTCTATGTTCTATGCATGAACTTGGTGCCCTCACAGGCCAGAAGGGGGCACTGCGTCCCCAGGAACTCGAGTTATGGAAGGTTATGAGCTGTCATGTGGGTGCTGGGAATTGAACCCAGGTCCTCTGGAAGAACAGTCAGTGCTCTTAACTGCTGAGCCATCTTTGTAGCCCTGAAAACTTGACTTAAAGGTTGGCACCAATGTATGTCATCGGGAGAAAGCTGTCTTTGTGAAGACACTGAGAAATGACAAAAGGTTCAGCAGACATACACCTAGAGGATTGGTGACTGCTTTGCATGAGTGAGGACCGTGAGGCCAGGAACTTGGTTTTGAGCTTCTGAAAGGAGCGGGAAGGAGGACTGTGTGACTCAAGACTCTCATAATTGCTAGTTTCAAAGAATATGTCTGTCCACATATATCTGTCATCCCAGCACTTGGGAGCTGAGGCAGGAACAGCTAGAGCTTAAGGCTAGCCTAGGCGACATAGCAAGACTGTCTCAAAATCCAACTGGACAAAGCAAAACAAAACAAAAACAAACAAACAAATAAACAAAAACTAAACAAAAAAACCCTATTCTTGTCATCATGAAGATAAATATCCTGGTGTAAAACCAGAGCACGCACACAAGGTTAGAAAGTCTAATATAACATGGGACATTAGACCGAGTAGGAACCCAGGATGGAGGAAGGTAGAATCCCGTTTGCTCTTTCCATGTTAAGGTCCTGATGGCTTTGCCCTTTGCAGTGGATCACAGTTGATTCACTATATACTGATGAGTGGAATTCTTGGCTCCGGCTGCTGAGTTTGACACTTCACAGCATAGAAATGCCACATAGAGTTCAGAGCCTCTGATCCAGCTGTTGCTGTCTGCCCACTTCCTCTCCTTAGTCCAGTTGTTGCTGCTGTTGGTAAAATGCAGTTGGTAGAAGCACTTTAGTGAGTCACCATCTTCCCGGCTCTTGGCGTCTTCAAATGTAACAGTCACCTCTCTTGCTTGGTTCCCTCATAGAACCAAGTGGGAGAGGGAAAGTAGGCTAGCTTACTTTCAGAGGTTTAGTTCATTATCATTCTGGCGGGAAGCATGGCAGATACGGTGCTGGAGGAGCCAAGAGTTCTACATATTTGTAGCCATGAAATTACCATTGGCGTCATTGGCTGTGTGGTACTTATGTCTCAGTTCCAGCTCAGGCTCAGCTCCACAGGGAGTTAAGACGTAGAACCCACTACCCTGCCTGATGGAATGGCATCCCAAAGGCTGCAGGATCCAGTTCTGGGTTCAAATCATCCATTTCAGTCTATATTTCTAGAGCATATGCTAAACTTAAAATTAATGCTTTTATTTTCTACTCTTGCAAAAGCCATTTTTGCTTATTTATGTACCTGGTGTGTGAAATGTGCATGTGGGCAAATGTATGTACAGGTGGATGGATACACCTATGTGTGTATATACCAGTGTGTGTACATGTAAAAGCCAGAAGTGCACCTAGAGTATGCTCTTTAAGGGAATCACTGTCCAGCAAATTCCCCAGAATCCCTTGTTTTCATCTCACTAACTCTGGGGTTACAAATGTGCCAGGGGCTGGAAAATGACTCACAGGCTAAAAGTGCCCACTGTTCTCGAAGAGGGCCTCAGTTTGGTTCCCAGCACCCATGTAAGATAGCTCATTAACAGCTTCTAACTCCAGCTTCAGGAGTATTCAATATGTCTGGCTTTCATGAGCACCTGCACTCATGTGCATTGGGGTGGTTTGAATGAGAATGGTTCCCATAGGCAATTTGTTTGAATCCTTAGTTTCTAGCTAGTGGAACTCGCAGGGAAGAATTAGGAGGCATGGCCTTGCCAGAGGGGGTGTGTCATTGGGCAAGGTTTCCAAAGCTTAGGCCACTCACTCCCAGTGTTCTGTCTACTTGTTTATCTCCACCCTCTACTTGTTTGTCAAGAGGTGAGCTCTCAGCTATTCCTATCACCATGCTTTTGCTCTGCCATCATGGATTCTGTTTCAGTTAGGGTTTCCATTGCTGCAAAAAGACACCATGACCATGGCAACTCTTATAAAGGCTAAGATTGAATCGGGACTAGCGTACAGTTTCAGAGGTTTAGTTCATTATCATTCTGGCGGGAAGCATGGCAGATACAGTGCTGGAGGAGCCAAGAGTTCTACATATCGACCCAAAGTCAGCCAGGAGATACTTTTCTGTAGGTAGCCAGAAGGAGAGTCTCTACACCAGGGGAAGCTTGAGCACTAGCAGACCTCAGAGACCACTCCCAGTGACACATTTCCTCCAACAGGCCATATCTCCCATTAGTGTCACTTCCCATGGGTCAAGCATATTCAAACCATCACATTATATTCACTGGACCACATAGGTTTGATTGAATTCATGAGTCTATGGGGACTGTACCTAGCCAAAAGCATAATGCAAAATACAGTTAGCCCAACTTCAAAAGTCTCCATAGTCTATAAGTCTCAACAATGTTAAAAGTTCAAAGTTCAAAGTCTCTTCTGAGATTCATGCAATCTCTTAACTGTAATGCCCTATGAAATCAAAATAAACACACAGACCACATTCTCCCAACATCACAGGATATACACTATCATTCCAAAGCACCACAGCGAGGAAATACTGGATAATCTCCGAACTCTGCATCTCCACGCCTGATGCCAGAGCAGTCTTCAGATCGCCAACTCCTTTCATCTTTGTCGACTGCAGCAAACCTCTTCCTCTTGGGCTGGTTCCACTCCCCATTAGCAACTTTCCTCAGCAGGTATCACAGGACTCTGGCATCTCTAACATCTTGGGATCTTCAAGGCAACTTCAACTTTACACCTTCTTGTTCCAATGTCTGGGATCCACACATGATGTTCTGGGCTCCTCCAAAGGGCTTGGGTCACCTCTCCAGCTCTGCCATCTGTAGCACTCTGGGCTCTGGCTCCACTACTGCTGCTGTTCTTGGTGGTCGTATCATGGTATTGGCATCTCCAATATGCAGGTGTCTTCCGAGGCAACTAGGCTTCACCAAAATAGCCTCTCATAGGCTCTCTTCATGGTGCCAATCCTCAACTCCTTTGCGTAATGAAGGAGGCAGCACCTTCACTGATGGCTTTTTGCTGACCTCTCATAATACCAAGCCTCAGGTTCTTTCTATGACACCTTCATGTCTTCTAAACCAGTATCACCTGGGTGATTCTTACACATTAACAAGTCCAGCTGCAGCACAAGGTACAACCTTGGCTATCTCTGGAACACAGCTTCTTTGTGTTCTCAGAAAACACTTCCCAGAAGATTTCACCTCAGTAATGCTGGTATCTTCTTAATCATTGTTAATTTCCTAGCTCCAACTAACTAGCATCAATTGTCCCAGTAACCCCTTTTACTCTTGACTCTAAAGCCAGAACCACATGGCTAAGGCTGTGGAGTTCTGTTGCTTACTGGGACTAGAACATGGCCCCTTATTCTATTATAGCATCACCAGATTTCTACTTTTCAATTCCTTCACTACCTAAGCTTCACTAAGCTTGGCTGTCCTGGAAATTGCTCTGTAGACTGACCTTGAACTTAGAAATCTGCATGCCTCTGTCTCCTGAGAGCTGGGATTAAAGGCGTGTACCACCATGCCTGGACCTAAGCTTTTCTTTATGCTTTCACAAGATCTTTATTCTAGACTGTAGTTCATTCCAGATTCATTTCAAGTTGTATTTCATAGTCAACTTGAAAACAGAGAATAGTCATTACAGTGCATCCCTTGTCAAGTTGACACATAACAATATCTCCTTACATCCAAATGAAAATAATAACCAGTTCATAATAATGCCTAACACAATATAACTATCCCATGTTCAACTGTAGACCCATAAACAATAAGCTTACCTGGGTCACCACTCCCTTAATTCCCTTTAATATCCTTGAACACTGGATTTAGCTCCATTCCACTTCCTGGTGCCCCTTTAATCTTTGAACCATTCATTTTGTATTTTCCTTTCCTAAGCATGCTACCTTTGATCAAAATGCTCCTTAATAAGAGTGAACCACAGTACAAAGTCTACACTAGGGTCCCTTTGTCAATGCCATTAATCTTTACCACAGCCTGAGGCAGACTCTTTGGACAAGGGCAAAAAGCATCCACGTTCTTCACCCAAATATCACAAGAGCAATCTCTAGACAACATTCTAAAATTCTTCTCTGAGACCTTTTGAGCCAGGCTCCCACAGTTCAGATCACTCTCAGCACCACTGTCTTCCATGCTTCTACTAGACTGGCCCATTAAGCCCCACTTAAAGCATTCCACTGCTTTCCAAAGTCTCCCAATCCACATTGCTCCAAACAAAAGCCTGGTCAGGCCTATCACAGCAATACTCAGTCCCTGGTAGCAAATTCTGTCTTAGGGTTTCCATTGCTATGAAGAGACACCATGACCAAGGCAACTCTTATAAAGGCTAACATTTGATTGGGTCTGGCTTACAGTTCCAGAGGTCTACTCCATTATCATCATGGTGGGGAGCATGGCAGCTTGCAAGCAGACATGGTGCTGGAGGGGCTGAGAGTTCTCCATCTTGATCCGAAGGCAGCCAAGGAGGCAATAGTCTCCTGTAGGCAGCCGGGAGGAGGGCCTCTACACTGGGAGGGGCCTGAGTTCTAGCAGTCCTCAAAGTCCACCCCCAGTGACTCACTTCCTCTCGTATGGCCACGTCTCCTCTGATAATACCACACCTCTTAATAGTGCCACTCCCTGGGGCAAGCATATTCAAACAACTACAGTATGTTTGGCTGTGTGGTATACGGCTAGTGTGTTCGTGTGCATGAGGGTACGTGTGAACATGTGTGTGTGTGTGTGTGTGTGTGTGCACACATGTGTACATGGAAGGCAGAGGTTGACACAGTATCATTGGGTATTGCTTTCTACATCATATTTTGAGACAGGGTCTCTTGTTGAATCTAGAACAAGAAGTTTTGGCTTTAATCTAGCTAACCAGCTTGCTCTGAGGATTCACTAAACTCGACTCCTCTTAGAAAAGCACTATGTGCTGTTTACCTGAGCCATCTCTCAGACCCCAATCCAGACTTATTTTTACCTTTATGTTTGTTTGTTTGTTTGTTTGTGACAGGGTTCATCTGTGTAGCCCTGGCTGTCCTGGAACTCCTTCTGTAGAACAGGCTGGCCTCTAGTTCAGAGATCCACCTGCCTCTGCCTCCTAGGTGCCAGGATGAAAGGGATGAGCCACCACACCTGGCTTCATTTTTAACTTATGAAGAAAATGTTTCTGTCATTTTCCACCATGGTGACGCCATTTTATAGTCTTGTGGCTTTCCTGGTTAGAAATAAAAGAAACAACCACCCACCCCAAATAGGGAATCAGCCAAGAGACCAAGACAAGTCCAGCCTGGCACCAAAGAGCTTCAGAGGGCTGGATGGAGCCTCAATGACTCTGAGGCCAGTGGCACCACCTGAAAAATATGCCCCCCCATCCCGTGCTCAATTTTCTACCTCATATGCTTTAGCATGTCTAAGAATAAGTGCAGCTATGGCCAGAGGGCACGGCGATTGAAATCCCAGAGGAGGGATGTGTGAATATCCTCTTTTTTTTAAATTAATTTTTTAATTAATTAATTTGTTGTATATGAGTACACTGTAGCTGTCTTCAGACACACCAGAAGAGGGCATCCCATTACAGATGGTTGTGAGCCACCATGTGGTTGCTGGGATTTGAACTCAGGACCTCCAGAAGAGCAGTCACTGCTCTTAACCGCTGAGCCACCTCTCCAGCCCATATCCCCTCTTTCTCTGTCTCCTAGAGTGAATATTAACCGTCTCATTAGGGGAGATCTAGCAGAGTGTTTGCCACGCTCAAGGAGCAGCAGTGGGGGGAGGGGGGCGGAAGAAACTGTCAACATCAAACAGAGTGAAGCTCACATTGGAAACTCCCAGAACACATTGTACCACTGAAGAACAGCGCCTGAGTACAAGGGTCCTGCGAAACCACTGCTTACAAACAGCAGCCAAGCCAACCTGCGTCTCTGCCTTACCAGGACAGCTGGAGGCAGGCGGTGCTGGCCCAGGGTCGATGACTAGAAAGCATTTAGTTGAAGGTTTGTGATTTTCTCGGCCTTTCCCTCATAGCTTCAGGATAGCTGCTTCAGCTCTGGATCTCACATCTGCCTTTAAAGAAAGAGGAAGGAGGAAGAAAGGGAAGATACTAGCAGGAAGTAGAATTTATCTCGAGTTCATTCCTCTCTGCTCTCCTGTATAGCTTCTATTTATGAGTTACACATCATTACTGACGCAGCTTGGGACACATCTGTTTATTCTCACAGTTTCTGTGTGTCAGGTCTTGGGTGATGGCTCCAATATGAGTCTGGTGAGCTGCACTGTTCAAAGGCTTCTAAGCTCCCTCAGGTTGTAGCAGAAGTAATTTCCTTGGAGCCTCAGAACTCACAGAAGCATGCTTCTTAAAACCCAGAAGAACTATAGTTTTATTTACTTATTTTGGGGTGTGTGTGTGTGTGTGTGCGCGCGCGCACGTGTGAGTGATGTGTGTGTACACTTCCCACAACATACATGTGGAAGCCAGGGAACAATTTCCAGGAGTCCAATCTCTCTTTCTGCCATGTGGGCTCTAGAATTGAACTCATGTTGTCAGCCTTGGCAGTGAGCTCCCTTACCCGCTGAGCCATCTGGCTGAACTATGCGTGGTTCTGCATCCAAAGAGAAGACCCGGAGCAGCTGTATCCTTTATGATGAGCTCACCTGGACTTTGATCAGTAAAGGCCATTCATTATACACTGACAGGCATCAGAGCCTTTTAGAGAAATGGCAGTCTAAGGACTGGGTCAAAGAAAGTAGAAGAAGAACGAATCAGATCATAAAGCAAGAAATAATGGAAATCTACCAAAAGCACACTAAATTCTACAGCTATTTTGAAGAATAGCGTGGCAATTTCTATGAAACGAAAAAGATGCCAATCCTACAACAAACCTATACTACTTCTAGGTGTTTACCCAATAAAATAAAAGACATATGTCTTGAAGAATCATTATTGCTTTATTCAAGTAGCCAAATACTTGAAATGTCTATTGATAGTTAAATGGATAAACAGTTTGTGGTAGATATGTAGAATGGAATATTGTTCAGTAGTATAAAGGGACATTCTAACTGACAAGACACAGATAATCTCAAAACCAGGAAAGCTAGTGATGTAGTGCAGAGGTAGACTACTTACCTACAATGCACAAGGCCCCGTGTTCAAGCCAAATGCTCATCAAAGCATGGCAAAAATATCACCGGACAAATACACAAAGAAGTACTTGCAGAATGAGGTTCTAGAGAAAGCAAGAGTAACCCACAGTGACTGTAAGCAGACCATTGATTGATGGCAGCAGGAGGGGAGGAAGACTGCAAAGAGGCAGAAGGCGCTTCCTGAGTCAGACGGGCTTTGCTAGTGTTTATTTTTTATTTTTATTTATTTATTTACTTATTTTTTGGTTTTTTGAGACAGGGTTTCTCTGTATAGCCCTGGCTGTCCTGGAACTCACTTTGTAGACCAGGCTGGCCTCGAACTCAGAAATCTGCCTGCCTCTGCTGGGATTAAAGGTGTGCGCCACCATGCCCGGCTTTGCTAGTGTTTATAAAGGTGAACATTTATCACTCAGGAGGCCATTTAAAAAGCATGCAGAGCCGGGTGTGGTGGCGCATGCCTTTAATCCCAGCACTTGGGAGGCAGAGGCAGGCGGATTTCTGAGTTCGAGGCCATCTTGGTCTACAGAGTGAGTTCCAGTACAGTCAGGGCTACACAGAGAAGCCCTGTCTCGAAAAATCAAAAAAAAAAAAAAGCATGCAGTTTGTTTTATGCAAGTTCTGTCTCGATACTGATAGTTTAAAAAATGTGAACAAAAGACTCAAAATACACAGCTTACTAAGGAGCATACCCAAACTTGACATGGTAGAGGGAGAAAGGCCAGGAGCTCAATGTCAGCTTCAACTGCATAGTAAGTCTGAGGCCAGTCTGGGCTACATAAAACCCTATTTCAAAAAATAGTCAGGTATGGTAGTGAGCAACTTTGATCCCAGCATTAGTGAGGCAGAGGCAGGTGAATCTCTGAGTTAAGGACATCTGTTCTAGAGAGCAAATTCCAGGCTGACCTGATCTTCATAGTGAGACCTGATCTCAGATCCAATTAGTTAAACCACCAATTAAGCAGCCACAAAAGGGGCTGGTGAGATGGCTCAGCGGTTATGAACACTGACTGCTCTTCCAGAGGGAGTTCAAATCCCAGCAACCACGCGGTGGCTCACAACTTTCGGTAATGAGATCCAATGCCCTGGTCTGGTGTGTCTGAAGACAGCTACAGTGTACTTAGATATAATAATAAATAAATCTTTTTTTTTTTTTTTTTAAAAAGCAGCCACAAAAAAGTCATACTCAGACAGCTATACTCAGCACAGGTGCTCAGCTACTTGGTGATCAAAAGAATGTAAATTAAAGCAAGAACAACCTGTCACACTATGTACTGCCTATAATAAATAAATCAGTAAAGATTGCTAATCCCAAATTGTTGAGGTTATAGAGAATTAAAGTTCACATACCTTTCAGACAGGAGTGTAAACAAGATTGGCATTAACTATTAAGTTTGATTTGTAAGATAAACCTGAAAATGAAACCTGAGCAGTTTGCAGCAGACACTTCTGGAATCACCTTCCCTGAGCCCATCTCTGATTTCAGCTTCAGCCTTGGACAGTTTAACTCTCTCTAGGCTGCAGCACTGACCCAGTGTCCACCATACATTTTCCTCTCTCTCCTGCAGCAGCTTCTCTGGTATCAGATTGTGATATAGACGTGCAAACAAAGCCATCAAGTCTAGGGGCATCAACCTCCTGGGGACAACCCTCAGGTGATGAGAATTTCTGCAGTTGATTGACGTTTCCCCCTCTCAGATGGCTCCAGCTTTGTCAAGTTGACAGAACACTAGCCGGCACAAAAGACTTTCTACTCAGATAAATTAAATATCAAATAATAGAATTTTTATCAAACGTTAGTGGGCCCCACAGGCCACACACCATTCTAAAGAATTTCTGCCTATGTATGTACCAGTTTCCATTCCTTTTGGAGAAATCTCAGCCCTGCTGAGAGTGTGCTCTAGTCACTTACAATTTCATGTAGTTGGTTGGGTTTTGTTTGCAATTTTGAGAGTCTTGAAGAAATATCAGTCTTAGGTCACTCATGTGCCTGTCAAATCAGGACGTAATGCGAAACCCAGAAAATTTCCAGGGAAGACTGACAACATGACAAACCCCACTCTTCTTTGGCAGTTGTAGGAGCAGACTATGTTGAAAGTGATGTCCTGAATGAAGAGCTGAGTGTGAAGTGTCATGCCTGTAATCTCAGAACTCACAGCATGCTGAGGCAGGAGGATCTTAACTTTGGAGCTAGCTCTGGGCTACATAGCAAGACCCTGTCTCAAATGAAAACACACACACAATTTACTGGTGTGCTAGAGCTGTTTTCATTATCGGTTTTGGCAGGGAGTTAGGGACAGCAGATCAAGTGGTGTCTAATAATTGGGGTGGACATATTCGATGGATGCAACCTCTAGCAAGCACCCCCTTCTGCTTTACTAACATAGACAACCCATACCCTTGACTGGAGATGAGTTTCTTTCTGGACTAGGGAATAAATTAGCACATGTAACAGCCTGAAATAATACACACTTCAGGGTACGTCCTCATTGATGAGTGGATATTAGGCAGAGTGTGGAATACCCACGATACAACTCACAGACCACATGAAGCTCAAGAGGAAGGAAGACCAAAGAGTGGATGCTTCAGTTCTACTTAGAAGGGGGAACAAATTAATCAAGGGAAGTAGATGGTGGGAGGGACTTGGGAGGAAGAGAAGAGGGGGAGGGGAAAAGAGGGGAAGAATCAGGTATGGGAGGAGATGAAGAAGATGTACAAAGGGTCAGGAAATTGAACAGAGGTGTGTAGCCATGGGGGATGGGGAGCTGGGGGTAGCAACCAGAAAGTCCCAGATGCCAGGAAAGCAAGAGCCTTCCAGGACCCCACGGGGATGACATTAGCTGAAATATCCTACAAAGGGGAGGGAGAACCTGTTGAGTCCATATCTAGAGATTAGGCATGGCCCCCTGGTTGAAGGATGGGGACACCCACTCATCTCCAAAATTTTAACCCAGAATTGCTCCTGTCTAAGGGAAATACAGGGACAAAGAGTGGAGCAGAGACTTAAGGAAAGGCCATCCAGAGACTGCCCCACCTGGGGACCATCCCACATGCAGTCACCAAACACAGACACTATTGTGGATGCCAAGAAGTGCTTGCTGACAGGAGCCTGAGACAGCTGTCTCCTGAGAGGCTCTGCCAGATCCTAACCAATACAGATGCGGATGCTTGCAGTCAACCATTGGACTGAACACAAGGAGTCCAATGGAGGAAGAGACTGAAGGAGCTGAAGGTGCCTTATATGCCTTATATGGCATCAATGATGCCCCAGCGTAGAGGAATGCTAGGGTGGTGAGGTGGGAGTGGGTAGGTGGGTGAGGGAGCACCTTCATAGAAGCAGAATAAGGGGGAACGGAAAAGGGGGGTTGCAGAGGGGAAACGGGAAAGGGGATAACATTTGAAATGTACATAAATAAAATATCCAATTAAAAAAAACACACTTGGGCTGGTGAGATGGCTCAGTGGGTAAGAGCACCCGACTGCTCTTCTGAAGGTCCAGAGTTCAAATCCCAGCAACCACATGGTGGCTCATAACCATCCATAACAAGATCTGACGCCCTCTTCTGGAGTGTCTGAAGACAG
>NC_034590.1:68617796-68622918 GCF_900095145.1 Mus pahari
AAAAAAAAAAAAAACAAACACACTTGCTATATAAAGTGACTTAATTCAGAAGTTCAAAATGGATGGATGTATATGGGTTGAAATCAAGGTGCCAGAGGATCCACAGGGGACTTGTGCTCTTGCATGTCCCCTCTTTTGAATATGCTCTCAAGAGCAGAGCAGTTCTTATCTCAAAGTCCAGATTTAATCACACCTGCTAAGTGCTTCGTTATGGATGGAACATTTACTATTTCCAGTGGTCAGAATACTAACATTTTGGAAGAGCTGCTATTTGCCTGCTGTGGAGAGAGTGCAAAGATAGTTACATTTCCTGGGTTGTGATCCTGGGATAAAATATGCTCTGTGTACATACCTCAGTTTCCTCATCTAAGGATGAGAGGGACAGGAAGAAACCTCAAAGGGTTGTTGTAGGTTTGTTTAGCAAGATAGCATTAATGAAGGGCGCAGAACAGCACCTACCACACAGTAAGCTTTTATTAAATACAGTTTATTTTTTATTTTTATTTTTATTTTTGGATATAGGGCCTCTGGATCTCACAGAGATTTGCCTGCTTCTGTCTCTTGAATGCCAGGACTAAAGGCATATGCCTCCACCTCCACCTAGACTTTTAATATATTTTTAACAAATTGATTGATACTGTGTATCAAGCACTGCTCCAAGTTGGGAGATACAGGTGGGGATATTTTGTGGAACTGATGAAGTCACATACACCATTACAGTTATTACAATGTGTACTGCTTGGGATAAAAGAGGCAGGCCAGGTGATGCTCTATGCTCTTGGGAGGTTGAGTCAGGAGGACTGTTACGGGTTCTAGGCCAGCCAGGAATCTTAAAAGAAAGAAAGGGGGTGGGGCAAGGCGGGGTGGGGGGAATAAATAGGTAGGTTAGAAAGGGTATAATATTAAAATTCAGGGAACCGTAGAAATATTAGTCAAAGTCCTAGATTAGTATGATATTGGAGTTTTAGTTTGTAAAAGGAATAGATGTTTTCAAGCCAGATAAGGAAGGAGGGCTCTTGTTAGGAAAAAGAATGTTAAAAAATGTTAGGTAGGATTCTTATGTGGCTCGAGCAAAGGTAGAGTGTGAGATGAAGCCAGAAAGGCTGTCACACACAGCCAGCCTGTAAGTGCTGTGTTAAAGTTTGGACTTTATCCTAAAAGCAATAAAGTGTCTCCGACTGTTTAAACAGGGGAAAGAGATCATCAGTTTTGTAGCTTTATAAAGCTTCTCTGGAGACCAGTGAACATAATGAGTTGGATTTTGATTTTGAGAGATGAAAGGTTGCTTCTGTTGCCTAGGTGATGGTGGTGAACAGCAAGTTGGGCAAGGCTCGACAGGGTTTTTTTTCAGCCTACAAGCCAGAAGGACAATTTGAAATTAATGTTGAGAACGAGGATCTGATTAGAGGGTTGTTGAATGGTGACCATTGGCTGAGAACATGGAGGGGAAAGGTCACCAGAAGTATCTATTATTTTCAAGGGCAATGCATGCGAAACTGCATCTGTTGTTGTTAAGTTGAAGCTTAGAGAAGGCAAATTAGGATAGCCAGGTGCAACTTACTAAGAAATTATGGGTTAGGAATTCAACTTAACTTGGATATCTAGGGTGTGAGAAATAAGGCTCTGAGTTTTGGCTCAGAGTAATTTGTCTCGGTTTTGGATGTACTGAATTTGAGGTACAGCAGGACAGGCAAGTGATGAATGCCGTTTTACAGGTATTGAGAAAAACAGAATCTGAGCTCAGGTAAAAGGTTTGTGTCAAAAATAGTCTGTGGGAGAAGAGCAGGAGAAAGAGCGTACTTTTTTTTTCCAACCTGAGTTCAGTATAGCTTAAAAGTCTCCGCTATTTCTTCTCACGCCCTTACCCTAACCTAACTCTTAGACCTCTAACCCCAAGACAAACAGAAGAGTAGATGTCTGGGTCGGAGGTGACTCAAGAACAGTCAGTTTTCACACTTTCAGCTCTTGGTGACAAGCCGGGGGATGCCAGGATGGCTTTATATACAAGGGGCTACCCGCGTTCCACTCTGCCTTCACACTAACCATGTGACTGAGCATCCACATTTCATGGAAAAGGCCGCTTCAAAGAGGGAGAGCGCGACGGCTCACAGCAGACGCCCGGCCCCAATGACGTCACGCGGCGGCCAGGTGATTCCTTAGCCTCTGGCGTCAAGTGCTGATGACGTCATCCCGGCGCCCCCACCTCGCCCCCTGGCCGTGTTAGCCTGGTTCACGTGGGTCTGTCCGGCGCTCCCCGCCCCCTCCCACCTGCGGGGGGCGGAGGCTGGGCGAAGGGGGCGGTCCCGAACTGAAGGAGGCGTGGCCTGGGCGGGGTCGTAGGGCGCGGCGGCAGCCTGCCGGGCTGCATACAATAGCAAGGCTGCGACCGGGGCCGAAGGTACCGCCGCACGCACGGTGGGCGCTCCTCGCCGCTGCCCCACACCGCCCCGTCCTACTGCACCTCTAGGCTGCGCGGAGTCCTGTCCGCTCTCACCGGCTTTTTGCAGTCGTCGGTGCCCTCTCAGAGCCCGCGCTCTCCATAGTGTCCTCAGAGAAGGCTCCCCACAGCGAGCGCACCCCGCCCCCTCACAGTCCCGGCGCGCCTCCCGCTCCCCGCGGCCCGCAGCGGCCCGCCCGCCAGATCCCGGGCCTGAAGGAACCCGGCGCGAGCGGCGAGAGGAGAACGCGGGGCGGCCGCCGGCTCACACTCCCGCGCGCTCTCTCCGGGCTTGGCCACCGCTAGGAGAAGGAGGAGGAGAAGGAGGAGGAGGAGGAGTGGAGCGAGCGCAGAAGGTGAGAGCTGGCCTTCCGCGACAGTGCTCCCCGCATCCCGGCGGCCGGGCGAGGGCGCGGGGCTGGGGAAGGCGCTCGGGGGTGAGAGGGGGCGGGGAGTTGGGGGGGCGGACCGGGGCGCCAGGTGAGCCGAGGCGGGCGCCGCCCCGCGAGGCCGACCGCTCCCTTCGGGCCAACAAAGGCCCCCTGTGTCAGCTCCTATGCGACCGCGAGTTCCCGAAGTCGGGGCGCTGGGGGACCCCGGAGGGCGGGCTCTGGGGCTGGGGAGGTCCCACAGGTCCCGGTCCCGGTCCGGGACTGACTCCCTCCGGAACTTCGGGGTCCTGAGACGCTAAAAGTGGCCCGCGACGCAGATGCTAAGTGGGAACTTTTCAGGTTCATCGCCGTGTAAAATAGACGGGTAGCAAATGACTTGTGCTCCCCCACCCCCACCCCAGGAATACTCCATAACTTGGGAAGTTCCGCACAGATTTAGAACGAGAGTCAGTTTTTTTTTTCCACAGCCATTATTAGTCTATTTCAAAGGCAGAGTTATTCCAACCATCACTATCTTGGATCTTTTAAAGGTAAACGATACTGTGAGTGATTTTGGAAGAATACCTGACAGTTACTGGGTGCCTTTAAAAAGTATTTTGTATCCTGTTTCTCATGCTTATCCTTTACGATATTTCCAGAACTGTGAAAGGTAAAGGAAGAGGTTATTAATCAAGTTAGTACTTCTATCTTAAGAATCGTTCTTGAGAAAAACCTTTGTCCCCTATGTTTAAGGGTCTCTCAACTCTGTCAGGAGGAAAACTGGAATTCAGCCGTACAGAGATGCCTCATTAGGCATTACCTCCTTCCTATGTGACCTTGAATTGATCACACCCAGCCTTAAAGTTCCTGGAGTTTGCTTTTAAAGTTCAGAAATGAGCAGGTAGCTAGCAATCATCTGCTCAGCTTTCAGGATTCCACTGAAGAATCCTGTCCATTGTAGAGTCTTTGCCTGGCATCCATTCTGATACAACAGTCTTCTCCCCATTGGGGCTCCCAGAGGCCCACAGAGATTTCTTCTGTCTGCACTTGTAACACATTCTACTTGGAAGTTTTATGTACACATGAACACAACCCATCTCAACTAGAAGCCACCTCTCAAAAAGTTTTGGCAACTCGGTCTCTAACATTTCCTGAAGTTTATTCTAGTCTTGCTACGGGAACTCATGGCTTGGCCTGATCAATTTACTTAATTTATTCATCTGTTTATCCAACATTACTGCTACAATCTGGAGTGCTACGATGTTTCAAGCTGCCTGCTAAAGTCTGTGCTGATTTCAAGTACATCAATACAGTTGGTCTTTGCTCACAAGACCAAGAGCTCAAAGCTTAGTGGGTGAGGTAGACATGTAAACAATGAAGGTCCTCTGGGGGACTACAGTTGTACAGGGAATGGTGTGCAGTAATTGAGGTTGCTGGACCTGTCCTACAAGTCCTGGCCACAACAAGTCCGTAGGGAAAGTGGCCCTTCATCTGTAAGAGTTTACTTGAATCAAAGCTTATCCAGTTCAATCCAATGTATATTTTCTGAGTACCTGTTTTGAGGCCTTTTGCTAGGTTCGTGGGAAGCTGTGCACCTTGAGGGGTCTTTGTAAAACAAAACCTGGTCTATCAGTGCTTCCTTACCCTCCCACCTCCCTTTTCACAGTTGAAGGATTAACTTCAGACTTTTTAGTGTGAAATAAGAAACTCCTGGAGAGCTGACCTCTGCCTACTTTTGCATCCTTAAACTTTCTGGGTTCTATCCTCCGCCTCCATCTCCTCTTCTCATCTCTTTTTGGTATGCTGCTTTGCCTGGAGTGCTGCTTTCTACCTTTTACTTGCCTGTAGAGAATTCTTTGTTGTACCTCTGAGAAATATACCTCCTCTTCCCTCTTCATCTCTGAGAATGAGTTGCTCTTCATCTTCTTGCTCAGGAGTCTAGAATTTTGGTAGTATTCCTTTAGTAATCAATTGCAATTAAATATGAGTTTTCACCTTTGAACTTTAGCCCCTTCCTTTCTTCTTTCCTTCCTTCCTTTTTTGTGATACTGGATAGATGCTCTACTGCTGAGCTATATCCCCAGCCCTTGGATGTTTTACATTGAACATTTTTAAATTTTGAGACAAGACCAACCTTGGACTTATTCTGTAGCTCAGGCAATGAACTTGTGATTCTCCTTTAGCTTCCTAACTGGGAGACCACTAGGTTCAGCTGCCTGTGAACCTTTCTTCTTCTTCTTCTTCTTCTTCTTCTTCTTCTTCTTCTTCTTCTTCTTCTTCTTCTTCTTCTTCTTCTTCTTCTTCTTCTTCTTCT
>NC_034590.1:68623234-68624518 GCF_900095145.1 Mus pahari
TCTCTCTCTCTCTCTCTCTCTCTCTCTCTCTCTCTCTCTCTCTGTGTGTGTGTGTGTGTGTGTGTGTGTGTGTGTGTGTTAGTGGAAATTTTGTGGAGGTCAGAGGACAGCTTTCAGGAGATGATTCATTCATTCTTTTCACAGTGAATTTCAAGGGTGGAACTGATTAGGTATGTTCATTAAAGCAAGGGCTTTTTTTTAACCTGTTGACCAATCTCATTAGCTCTACTTTTTGAGACAGGACCTTCCTAAGTTGCTCAGGCAGGCCTTGAACTTGGAATCCTTCTTTGTCTAGCTTCTGAATAGCTGGGGTTACAGGCCTGTGCCACTAGGCCTGTCTTTATGAATTACTTGAGGTCAAGATGTTTAGATTTAGTGTCTAGCAGTGTTCCTGGTATTTGAGTACATTGAATGAATAAGAACTTTGAATGAATAAGTATGTGAATGAGTGAAAGAGTCCTGTAAAGCCCATGAGCTAGGTCACCTAATCTTTTGGATGAAACAATTAGTTGTTAAAAGTGTGGTCCTTGCACCAGCAGTGTCAGCATAATCTGGGGATTTGACAGTAGATTAATGAGTCTCATCCCAAACCTACAAAAAACAAATTAAGGTTGGAGTCCAGGCATCTCTGCCTATAAGGCCCTCCGAATGATCCTGATGCTTATTAAAGTTGAGAAATCGATACAGAGTTAAAGGATCTGTTTTTTTTTTTTTTTTTTTGTAAAGTCAGTACTTCGTCCTCCCTTTTGCCTCATTTCCTCCCCCTATCCCTTTTCTTCCTTATTTCTTCCTTATTCTATCCTGACATTCCCTTCTGTTCACACCCCCTCCCTCCAATCTATCTCTTGCCGCTAGAGTGAAAGCTGCTTGAGGGCTGGGAGAATTTTTTGTTCAAGTTCATTGCCTAGAAGAGTGACTAACCACAATTAGCATAGACATTCACATATTTGCTAGATGAATAATATGACTTAGTCCTACTTACTGCCAGCTGCTACACTGGGGTTTTGTTGAAGAATACTTTGAGTGAAGAGTAATCACATTCCAATTTGCAAATCCAGAAGAATCTTAACATTTGGGGGATTCATTTTTGCTTTAGTCAGCTTAGTTACCTTCCTTCCCTCCCTGTGTTTATTTACTTTTTATTTTACTTTTTAGTATTAATTGAAACAAGGGGTCTTGCAACATAGCTCAAACTGGCCTTAAACTTGTGCCAGCTTCCTGTCTCAACTTCAAGTGCTCTTAACCTCTGAGCCATCTCTCCAGCTCCTCATTAATATGATTTTG
>NC_034590.1:68625273-68628362 GCF_900095145.1 Mus pahari
CTCCTCCTCCTCCTCCTCCTCCTCCTCCTCCTTCTTCTTCTTCTTCTTCTTCTTCTTCTTCTTCTTCTTCTTCTTCTTCTTCTTCTTCTTCCTGTGTGTGTATATATGCATGAATGTACATTTTCTTGTGTGTAATGCAGGTATGTGGTATTCACTTATGTGGAGCCAGAAGTCACTGTTGAGTGTCTTCTTCAATTGCTTCTCTACCTTATTTTTTGAGACTTGGGTCTCTCACTGACTTGAAGTTTAAGGGCTCAGTTAGACTGACTGGCAGTAACCCTAGGCATACTCTTGACTGCCTCCCCAGGGCTGGGCTTGTAGGTGAACTACTGCTCCCAGATTGTTACATAAGTGCTGGGGATCTGAATTGAAGTCCACATGCTTGTATGAAGCACTTTACTGAGCCATCTCTTCAGCCCAGTGTTTTTGTCAACTTTCTTATTAGTCTTACACAGCATGCCCAGTTTTCTCCTTTCCTAACTTCCTTTTGGGGAACTTGGCTTCATTTATTTATCCTTTACCATATAAACAGTAATTAGGTTCATTTCTGCTATGGACCAGGCTTTTGCTGGGGCAGATACAGGGTATGGCTTAAGTCCTTAAGGAAATGTTAAAATGAACAGATAGAGGGGCTTGATTGTAAAGGTGAGAGAAAGCTGCCTTTGTGCATCCCTTCCTCCACTCCCCAATTATGGGTAGGTTGTTAAATATTTTAGTAAACATACTTCAAAAAATCATTTTGAAGCTGGGAGAGGTGGCAGGTGTTTTTAAATTATAATAAGTGGGAGGTGGGTTTCTTTCCAACCCTTAGAATAGCCATGATTGATAATTGCTGGTATGTTAGAGATAACGAAGCAGAGGTTTGTAGTGGTAAAAGAAACAAGCTTGTTCAAATCTTTGCTGCATGTAAATGACAAATCTCAATTCCAGTCCATATCTATCTGATCCCAGCAGCCATGGGCTGTTTTCAGTTTCTAGGCTGCTTGAATTTTTACACATGGGGGCATAGGAATATTTTACAAATAACTATATTGCTCTTGGAGTTTCACATCATTTACTGTTAATCATTCATGTGGGGAAAAGATCCTTCCAGGGTGTCATTTTCTTCAGTTTTCACAGTGGCTCTGTATTCCCATTTTATGAGTTAGGAGACTGAGCATGATAGAAATGTTGGTTTGCTTAAAAAGCACATCATCAGCAAGTGCATGAATATTGACCGAAGCACATTTTGAAATTCTAGGTCTAGTACTTTACATTTGTCAATACTATAGTGACTTTTTTTTTTTTTTTTAGCTCTATTTAGATTCTAGAATACTAGAAACATCCTTTTAGGTTGCTTCCTAATTTCAGTTTCTTACCCCTAAGAAACCCCTAACTAAAGAACACAGTTTGAGCTAGAGAAAAAAAAGTGCTGATGAAGTTCTTAATGAGAGCAGCTTGAATATAGTATTTCTTTCCCCTGCCTCATATTCAAAGCCATTTCTCAGGAGTAACTTTCTCTTCTGCTCCACCCTCTTTTTTTAAAAATTATTTTTTCATGTTTCTGTTTTTGATGTCATGAATGTTTATAATGATCCTCTAGATTATCCTTAGTGGGATAGGCTGTAACTCAGTTTGTAGAATGCTTGCCTAGCATGTATGAAAACTTAGGTTTGATCCCCAGCACCACATGAAGCCAGGTATGATGTTGTATGTCTGTAATTCAGCACTTCATAGGTAGTGGCAGGAGGTTCAAGGTCAGGGTCATCTTTGGCTATGTAATGGGTTTGAAGGTGGCAGCCTCATAATCAGAGACTTTGTCACAAGCAACCAACCAACCAACCAGCCAGCCAGCCATCTAACCAACCAGCCAACTTATTCCCTTGTAAAGTGTCTTGTAGTAGTACTTCATTTCTATGATTTATTCTTTTAAAAAGGCAGATCATTGTGTTTTAAAATAGTTTTTTCTTTGTTTTAAAAATACTTATTTTTAGTTCATGTATATGTGTGTTTTGCCTGCAAGTGCACCACAGGTGTGATTGGTGCCTGAAGAAGGCCAGAAAAGGGATTCAGATTCCCTAGAATTAGAGTTACAGTCTACTGTGAGTTCCTGTGTGGGTGTTAGGAACCTAACCCAGGTTAGGTTCTTCTACTAGTGCTCTTAACCTCTGAGCCATCTCTCCAGCTCCTCATTAATATGATTTTGTGGGTTATTGATTAATTCTCTAAAATTGATCCAAGTCCATTATGTCTTGTCTCTTATTCATGGAGTCAGGGTTAAGTAATTTGCATATAGCCTTGGAAAACCATTCTTACGGAGCTTTCTTCATTCTTTCCCTCTCTGTTTCCACCCTCTCAGGTTTCCCTTTCCCTTTCAGACTGAGTAAATTCCAAGTTGGGGTGGCAGGAATGTTTGTTCTCTTTCTCGACTCTGCCTTTTGAGTCTTTTGTTATGATAAATGACCAGTATATGTGTTGCTTCCACCATCTTCTGACTGTGCATACTGGATCTTCACCATCTTCTGTCTGTGCATACTGGATCTTCACCATCTTCTGTCTGTGCATACTGGATCTTCANCTGTGCATACTGGATCTTCACCATCTTCTGTCTGTGCATACTGGATCTTCACCATCTTCTGTCTGTGCATACTGGATCTTCAGGCTCAACTTTCTATTTCCACCTGGTTCCCACAACACTGAGGTTTATGTCTTTCTGATTGAAACCAACTGTTGCCTTCTTAGTTCTTTGTGTGTTGTGACATTTCTTTCACTTCCAGGGGAAGGAATTGGGTATAAAAAGGAGAGCACCAAATTTGAAGCTACACAAAAAGCAGCTTAGATATTTACTTAAATCTCTCTTTCTTTGTTTAAAAAGAGAAGAAACTCTTAACTCACACAGTTGTTAAATTAATGTTTGTGAAAGTGACTTATAAGATGTTGATGTGTAAGATGTTAAAGTAATAGATTTACAATTTATGTGTTGGTAGAGGTTCTTTATTGATTATGTTTGAATTACTTATCAAGATTATTAAAAGCACAGTTGCCTTAGGTTTACTTTAACTCTGTGTGTGTGTGTGTGTGTGTGTGTGTGTATGTGTGTGTGTGTGTGT
>NC_034590.1:68628655-68642979 GCF_900095145.1 Mus pahari
GGCCTCTAGCAGTGTGGCAGAGATGACTTTGAATTTTTGATCATTCTGCCTCTACCTACTGATTGTGATAATATGCCTTATTTAGTTAAATGTCTATAGATGGTTCTAATATATAAACGTGGTTACAAAAGTAACATCCTCTGTAAATGTCTTGTTATATAAAAGTAAATGATTTATTGCTATTCAGAGTTCATTCATTTGCAAATCACATTATGTCACATTGTCTAGGGGAAAACATAACTGTATACAGACAATTATTTTCTATTGAGACAAAAATTACACATGAAGATATGTACAAGTGCTGTGTGATGTGGGAAGGAAATCTATTCCACTTGTAATGGGGAGGCTTGGCTGTGCTAAGGGACATGACACTGCAGATGAGGTCTGAAATATGGACAGAGGCTAATACTACAGGAACTGTGGGAAGAGATGAGGAAGGACCTCCCTGAAAAAGCAGTTAGGATCAGAACTAAAAAGCTTCTTTACCGAGTCCTGAGTAGTTTAATATGTGTAGAGGATAGGGCGTAGGGAATGGTGAGAACAGAAAGAAGGACCCAGATGATGAAACGCCTTTTGTATAACACACAAGGTACTTTTACTATACTATGACTTCCCTTTATTCTTTGAACAGTCCTCTGGATTAGTGAGGACAGGTGCTGTTTTATTTTCATTTTATAGAAGAGAAAACAGGGAGGTTAATTGAATGACCTAGGGCTATAGATGGCATAGCTAAGATTTGAAGCCAGATCAGTATAGCTTTGAGCTCATGCCTTTTTTATTGCACCATTGCTGACCTACACCTTTATAGAGTTTGAGGATCAGGCAAGCATTAAGGTTTGTATTCTTTGTAAGTTACAAAGTGATTAACTAGTATTAGCTCTTAGTTGGGAGTTTGTGGTTGGAGCTTTCTGTCTGTGATTTATTTTACTTTTTAATTTTGAGACAAGTGTTTCATGTATCTACAGTCTTACTGCTTTCAACTCCCAAGTACTGGGATTATTAGCATGAGTTTAAAGTTCACTTGACTTATATTCTACGGGCATTTCTTAGAATTCTCCTTAATCTCCAGATACTTTCCTCCCCTGTCAGAGTTGCTAACCAGGAGCCAATAAACTAAAATAAGGCCAGCTAGTTACTCTTCCAATTTTAGTGTATTTACTTAAGCTCCCAATTTTGAATGTTTATTTATTTGTTAAATTTGTTTATTTCCTTTTTTGAGTACTTGGGAGATGGAGACAGGTGGCTATCTGTGAGTTTAAGGTCAGCCTGGTATACAATTTCCAGGTCAGCTAGGGCTACATAGACCCTGTGTTAAAAAACAAACAAAAAAATTATTTTTTCAGATTGGGGTATAAGTGCTGAGAGATTTTGTATAATTCGACAAATTCTTGATTCTTCCTATCACTTGGAGAATTACTATTTTGTTATATTTTTCTTTCATTTAATTTCACTTAGAATTAGATGATTATCCCAGAATCTGAGGGGTTCGTTTTGACACAGTAATTTTTTAGTTTTGGTAATTGAGCCTAGGGCCTCAAGCACTTGCAGTACCACTGAGCTGTACCCCCTGCTTCTCAGAGTAGACTTTGCTTGAATAATGTTACCTATAAAGTAGTAACATAAAAGGAAACAAGAAGCCAAGTAGGTAGAGTGGAGAAATCCATAATGATATACTTTTCAAAGTCCAAGTTTCTTCAGTGGTTTTACTTTTTCATACATGGACTTGTAAAGGCATACATATATGTATAGTCATGTATACAGATGTTCATGAGGTCCTGTTATTGCAACACAAAGCTTTTCCTGGGAGCCACGACTCATGTCTCCTCACCCCAGATAGGGATCCTACAGACAGAAGAAAATACAGATATCACCAAAGTCCAACTTGAAGAACCAATGAGTTTTTGGGGGGTTACTGTAGGGTGAAGGGCCAAGGAAAGAACACTCTGGCCCTGACTTGACCCCAAGCCCAAGACATAAGCCAGATAAAAACCAATACCCTTCTGGCTTGACCCAGAGCTTCCTATTGTTTCATACTTTCCCCTCAAGCTCACTGCCCTTGTTCCAAAACCCCTATAAAAGCCTTCTCCTCCATCCAAGCCTCTGCCATCTCTGTGTCCAGTCAGAGGCAGCAGCCAATAAATCTCTTTTGTGAGGTTTGTTCCCTATGGTGTGGTTTTGTGATATTCCTTGGCTCCTGATTTCCAAGATGCCTATGTGCTGGAAAAACCCTTAGTTATTTACAGGAGTATGGATGAAAGGGTACTTACAGAAGCAGTAATGACTCAAAAACAGCAGCAGTACCAAGGCCCACCCCAGCATGGGTGACAGCTCATAAACAAGCTGGGAAACCTGAAGCAGCCTGCAGGCAGCTCAGCAGGTTGTTGAGTATCCTTTCTGAGGGACTCTGGTCTGAACTTGTTTTAGACAGCTCTGCTGGTTTCTGCTTCTTTCAGGCAGTTGGTCTAGGCTCAGAGTCTTTTTTGCAGCTTCCTTTTGTTGCTCAGCTTTCTTTTGTCCTGGGGGGGGGGGGGAAGACTCAGCTTTTATTGCTTACTCAAGCAGGGGGGAGCCTAGTACATCTAGTCAATTTCAGGGACTTCCAGAATCTATTTTAAGACATTAACCCTTTGGTTTTAGGTGCTTTCTGCAGGATGAAATATTTCAATCTTGGAGAAAATGCTTACAGTTCCCATATGCCTCACCTATTACTTACATAGTATTTCGAAGATTTTCAAAATAAGTTGTAAACATTAGCATTATTTTACCATTAGACATTTTCAGTATACATATCAGTTGTTTTCACAGAAACATACTCATGTGCTATTCTGTGGTTTTATTTGGTTAGTACCCTATTGGGTACTAACCAAAGTACCAAAGACTTGTCTATTTAAAGGATGGCTATTTAAAGAGAATGAGGTAGTTTTTTGTTTTTGGAGACAGGGTTTTATGTAGCTTAGACTGCTTTGAACAGGTCATGTAGCCAAAGATGACCTTGAAATCCATGATCCTTATGTCTCCGGCTCTCAAGTGCTGGAATTACAGCAGGAGCTTGACTTTTCTTGAGAATATTAAATAGGTTTCCTTGTCTGTTAACTGTTGTGCTTGAGCCTGGTATACAGTAGGTATTCAGTAACATTTCAGTAACACTGAGTAAATGAAAGTGGAGCCAGCATATACTATAACCCATGTGACTTCTTGAGTAAGAATATTAGTTACTTTTTTTCCAGCTCAACAAACATAAAAGAATTCTTGTGTATTTCTCTCCCTTGGAGTCCCTCCCACTCTTGGGAGTTCTTTCTTGCTTCTTCTTAGTAAGTGTGTATTCAGAGTGCTAAAAAAAAGGGTTATTTTAATACCTGTCTGAAAGATGATAGGTTGCTAAATAGATAACCATTTAGTACAAATACCTCTGAAATGAGGAAATGTCGAAGGCTCTCCTGATGACATTTAAGAGGGAAACTTTCAAGTCCACTTCTGGCTATTTGGCCATTCTGAGTATTTCTTCATTTCATTTGAATTGAGGAATTACATATAATTGAGGCCTTTGTAGGCTCGTTGACCATGTAGGTGGCAGTTTTTTTTTTTTTTTATTCCTGTGTGCACATATGCTAGATATGAAACTACATTTGTGGCTTCAAAATTGGAAATTTTTTTAAATTAGTATTTTCAAGAAAAGTCAAGCTTCTTTTTCTCTTTGACAAGGTATCTCTATGTATTTTAGTCTGGCCTTGCAGTCTAGATCCTCCTTCCTGCCTTAGCTTCTAGAATGCTGGGATTACAGCCAGTCAGTGCTACACCTGGGTTAATGTTATTTAACTTTCTTCCATTAAAATAACAAGTCTGGGGCTGGAGCAGTGGTTTAACAGTAAAGAACATTGTCTGCTCTTTCAGAGGACAGGGGTTCAGTTCCCAGCACCACATGGAAGTTCACAACTGTCTGTAACTCAAGTTCCAGTAGATCCAACACCTTTTTACAGACATGCATGGAACTAAAAAAACCAGTGCACATTAAAACAAACAAACGAACAATCAATCAAACAAGAACCCCAACTAAACAGCAGCAACAACAAACAGATCTGGGGCTGAGGGCCTAGTATAAGTAAAACTCAGAGTTCTGTCCCCAGAACCACAAAACAAAACAAAATCCAAATGGAATACTAAACAACCCTACCGAAAAGCCTAGAGCTCTGTTTTCCAAGCTATGTCTTGGTAGTTTGGAAATTTGAGTAGTTTGAAGCAAAATCCAGATAAGGAGCTGGATGTGGTGATATATGCCGTATCATTAGCTCTAGCACAGGAGAGGCAGAGGAAGGTGAAACTCTTAAATTTGAGGCCAACCAGTTTTACATAGTGAAATCTTGCGCTGCCGCCCCCACCCCCCCAAAAGAGTCCAGATAAGGTTTTCATAAGGTTGTTTTATTGATGTCCCATCATTTCCAAGTTTCCTTTTGTATTAATACTTTTGTGTTATTGTGATGAAACTCCATGACCAAGGCAAATTATAGAAGAAAGTTTATTTGGGTTTACAGTTAAGAGGGTTAGAGTCCATGCTGGTGGGGTGGAGGCAGTGAAGGGAAATGAAATTTAAGATAAAATTTGAGGCCTGATTTATGTAACTTATGTCAAATAGTCCAAAGAAAAAGTTGTTTGCAAGCTTAGAAGCCTGAGGCTGAGAATATAGTGGAACAGGCCCAGGCCCGTGCGGGCAGGCCAGTTGTTAAAACATTCCTGGGGCTGCCTGGCCTTAAAGACAAAAAAAGGGATGCAGCCACCTAGTTTGAAGTTAAATGTTAACCAAATGTTCCGCTAACCTAGATAAGCGTCCGCCCCTCAGGTCTCCTGACATCCTGACTTGCATGTACTATTCTGCTAATGTTTAAATGAGCCAATCGTGTGAAACTGCCAATTCCGTCTAGCTCCCGACCCTCTCCCTATAAAAACCCCTAACTTTCGAGCCTCGTGGTCTATTCCTCTGTCTCCTGAATGAGATATGTATCGAGCTCCGCCATTAAACTACCTTGTGTTTTTACATCAAGAAGGTCTCTCGTGTTTCCTTGGGTGGGCCCTTTCCTGAGACTCGAGTGGGGGTACAGCAGTAGGCATGGTAAACAGGAACAAGAAGCTGAGAAGTCAAATCTAGAACCGTAAGCTTGAAGCAGATAGAGCAAACTACAAATCACAGCCTTCTAACTCTCAAAGCCTGACTCACTGACAGACTTCTTCCAACAAGTCCACATCTCCGAGTCCCCAAACAGCACTACCAAACGGGCCAAGCAGTCAAAGGGGGAACATTTTCCATTCAAATCAAACTCATCATTTCAATTTATTTGAAGAAACAACATTGTTCTATAGAGTTATTCACTTCATATTTTGTATTCTATTGTTTAAACAGGTTCCTTGGTTCTATATATTTATTTATTTTAAAAACTATTTTAATTTAATTTTATGTATATAGTTTGCTTGCATGTATGTCTATGTACCACATGTGTGTCTGGTACCAGAGGAGGGCGAAAAAAGGCATCACATTTCCTGGGAGTTATAGATGAGTGAATTTCTCTAGCACACCCTTTTATTCCTTAATCTATAGCAGGATATTAACAGGCCAACTCTGCTCTCCTCTCTCTTTTTCCTATTCTTTCTCTTCCTTTTCTTTCTCCTCCCTCTTCCCTCTCCTTCCCTTTTTTCTAACCAGAATCTCACAAATGTTAGACAAGAGCTATAGCACTGAGTTACAGCTCCAGAAACCTGGTCAGATTCAGGTTTGTTTTGTTTTGAACCAGAATTGGTGTGTTCTTTCATCAAAGGCTCTTGAGTCTTTCTGTGATGCTAATAGCTGTAGAATTCCTTTTTCATTCTTAGATTACTGGACCTTTTCAGCTTTTGCCATTTTTGTTAAATTCCTTCCTTTAACGAGTCTCCTGGGCTGGCAAAATGGCTTAAAAGAGGCTCCTTGAAAAGCCTGAAGACACACATAAATACAAATAAATAAATAAAATATCATTTAAAAATAGTCTTCCTTTGCTGGGTGTTACTGCATATATGTACTTAATAGTCACAGCTACTTGAAAGACTGAGGCAGGAAGATTGCTTGAGCCCAAAAATTGGAGGCCTGTTTTAGTGTTATTGTTAGATATATAGAATAGTTCAATTGTTTAAAAAAATTAATCAGCATCCATGCATTCCTTTCTGTTTACCACTAGGTCTGTTCTTACTCATTTTTTCAGTAAGTGCCTTTTAATGGCAAGATCATGAATATCTAACAATATGGCAGATTCTAAAATGGAGATGGAAGAATTTTGTGAAGTGAAGTACAGTGATTCTGG
Source organism: Mus pahari (assembly GCF_900095145.1). Taxonomy (NCBI): domain Eukaryota; kingdom Metazoa; phylum Chordata; class Mammalia; order Rodentia; family Muridae; genus Mus; species Mus pahari. The sequence continues at coordinate 68,634,979 of NC_034590.1, forward strand.
AAGATGGCCTAAGCCACACAAACACTGACAGGTGAGAATCAGATAAGGTTAGACAACTTTAAAGTTGAAGGGATTGTGTGCAGTTAGTATGTTTAAGCTGAAAATTTAAATACAACTGGGAGGAAGATTAATGTGCATAATAAAATAACAGGAGAGTCAGAAGACATCTACTTAAATAACAAAGGATTAAGAGGATCCTGGGGGAAAATTGATGAAGCTCTTGAATATTTTTATAAAACTGATCTTATACACATATTTTGGAAGCTAAATGTGAAATGACAGGTGTTCTTGAAGATTTTTTTATTAGTGGCAAATACAACTTAAATTTTGTAATGATGAAAAATTGATTTTGATTTATTTTAATAGATTATTAAAACCCTTCTCTAACAAATTTTTGTTTGTTTTTTGGCAGGAGGAGGGAGGTATACTAGAAATTCTAGTTAGCTTTAAGTGATATTTTGTGTACTAGTTATCATTGGATAAAAAGAATCCTTAGTGTTTGATGGTTCTGTTAGATACAGTTCTGAGACTAGAACTATGTTGTGTTCCTGTTCCTGTGGTGCTTGATAAATGCACGGTGATCAAGAAAGAAGTGAGAAATAATTGAATGGATTTGGTGTACTGTATGGTTCAGAGTGTGTATGGCATGTTTATGGTGAACTGTTAAATTGTTAGGTCCAAATGGAAAACCTCTTATTTTTTCTTTTGTTCCTGCCCAGTATGTACTTTAATATTCAGAATCTGTTCTCTGCCTTAGTAGCTCTTGGTCTCATTGAAATTCTTCCTAGAGATTGAGATGGAAATGAGAAAGGCCTTGGGCTGCTGCCTGGGCATCCACATTCATGAGAACTTAGAAATGCAAAGGGACCAAATGCCTTGACTGACCTAGCCACTGCCAGGTCAGCCAATCCTTGCTTTCCTGCTCTCCCTTTGTTCTCTGTGCCTTTGGTCTTCTATCTGCTGGAGGTTTGTGCTACAGCTGTTTCTACCAATTAATGTAATGCTAATATGCCCCTTAGTGAAGGCCTGGACCCACTGGGTCCCAGTTGGTAGGTAAGAGCTCCTTAGTACAGCCTTCGGAATATCTTTTCACTAATAGTTAGATTAGATACCTTTTCATACTGTTTTTGAAACCATAGAAGCCATATGCTGAATATACTGTTTAGATCTGGGAAGCTTAACTTCTCATTCTATGTAAGAAGAAAGTCAAGAAAACAAAGCAAAACAAAAAACCCCACAAAAGGCTCATGCCAAATTTATTCCATATGTTATACTTCAACAAAGATGTCGATTTAAACTTTATCCTCTCTATATCATGTAGCAGTTAAACCTCTGCCCCTGACCTGTCTCTGAAAGCTGAGATGTTGCCTTTTCTTGACTATGTGGTATAGGAGTGCTAAATCCACTGGTTTTAGCTTCTTTACCGAAGTTGTACTGATTGTACTGCTTCATAGGTTTGCATTAGGACACATGGAGTAGTAATTAAATTATGTAACACTTGTGAAGTCCAGGGCCTTGTCTCCTTGCTGCCCTGAAGGATCCTGATTACCTGGGGTGGGGGTGGGGGTTAATTTTTTTTTTTTTTTTGAGACAGTAGTCTCTTGTAGCCTGGGCTGTTCTTGAACTCTCACTATGTAGCCAAGGAACTTCCTACCTTTAACAAGTGCTGAGATTACTGGTACAAAAGCAGGCTCAGGTTATGTGATTCTGGGGGTTAAACCCAGAGCCTCATGCAGCTAGGCAGGCCTCTAGCAACTGAGCTATATATCCTTATCATTTTATGGAACAGTTTTTAATGTAATCATAGATGCTTAATACATATCTTCTCTTATTCTCTTTCCTCCTCCACCCCTCTTTCTTTTTGAGACAGCTTTTATATACCCTTCCTTGGATGGCCTGGAATTCATAAAGATTCACTTGCGCACGCGCGCGCGCGCGCACACACACACACACACACACACACACACACACGTGCGTGTGCACACACAAAATAAATTGTAGTAAAAATAGTTGTGTTATTCCTGATTTTTTCATGTATCTTTGTTCCTTTGCATTGTAAACCTTCAGAATGAAGTGATGGAGCACACCTGTAACCCCAGTACTTTGGGCGGTGGAGACAGGAGGATCAGGAGTTCAGAGTCACCTTTAACTATATAGTGAGTTCCAGAGCTACTTGCATCTCTAAAAAACAACCAACATCTCCCCTTCCTCCAAAAATTGAGGAAAAGTGATCTTTGTTGCGAAAAACTTTTCCATAGCTCACAGTATTTTTTTTAAAAACAGCTTCAAATTCTTAGTAAATATTAGTAAACTCCATTTGGATTCAACTTTATTTTTTATTTTTATTTTTTGTTTTTTTGAGACAGGGTTTCTCTGTGTAGCCCTGGCTGTCTTGGAACTCACTTTGTAGACCAGGCTGGCCTCGAACTCAGAAATCCACCTGCCTCTGCCTCCCAAGTGCTGGAATGAAAGGTGTGCGCCACCACTGCCTGGCTCAACTTTAATTTATTGAACAAAAACTGGCATATGTTGTGGCATCATTCCAGATTCTAGGAAATGAATCTGTAGGTGTAGTCCTCAGTGGCGTGGGGTACCTCATTGCCTTTATGAAGGTTGTTCTTTATACTTGAAATAATCCTTCTTGTCTCTTATATGTATGACACTGGTCCTTTCTTCAGTGCTCACTTATTTTTGTTAAGTCCCTTTTCTTCTTTTCCTCTGTAATCAGTTCCTTTTTATGCAGGTTGCCTGATTGTGAGGGGGGACACTACATTAAAGACTTGATGGAAAGATATGGGCCAGGTGTTTTGGGAATATTATTGTATGTATTGTGTTATTTTTAGTATGGGGCTGTTTATTAGCATCCTTACTAATTAAATGAGGGAAGTAACAGGATCAATTCTAGCGACTTCAAGCAGCATGAATTCAGTACAGGTTTTGAGAGAGGGGTTAAAGTCTACTTCTGATGGCTAAGGATGCAGCTCAATGACAGAGCATGCGTTTGGCATACACAAGGTCCTACATTTAATTGTCAGCACTGAAAAAGAAAATCTGAAGAAAAAAATGCATCCAAGTTGAATTTCTTTGAATAAACTCTTTAGATTGCATTTAAGAATTGAACTCCTAAGAATGGCAGTTTTTGCTGGAAGCTGTTGCTATGACAACTAAATCTAGAGTTGTGCTGTCTCTGCTGCAGTTTGTTCTGCAGAAAAATGTTCTATGTCCAGTCTAATCCTTTTTCTAATCTTGTTCCAAATTGGTATCTAGTTTGAGAGTTATCTACTTGGCAAACCTAACTCATACTTATAAGAGAGTAAAACAAATCTAATTTAGTTTCCCAAGCCCTGTAGTACCTAGGAAATTGAAATAGATTTGAAAAAACTAATTTACATATTGGTTATGGAGAGTATGCAGGTGCTAGTGCATTTTTCTAGTACCAAATCTGAAATTCTTTTAGTACAAAACCTTACTTAAATTTTTTGTAAATTATGTTGATGTTTATATCATGCTTATGTTATCTTCCCTATGTTTGTTTAGTTAAACTGGTTGAAACCAGCAATGGGAGCTGGTAGTGTGGGGGAGAGAGAGAATGAGGAAGAATATGAATGAGTTTATGTGTATGTGTAGAAACTATGAATACTGGGAATTGAACCAGGATCCTCTGTAAGAACAAGTGATTTTACTACTGAACTATCTTTTCAGCCTCCTAAAGTAGACTCTCCCTCACTTCAAAAAACCTACTGTAGAGTCAAATTGTACTTGCCTATCTCTTGAATTACAAATTCCCAGGGATATAGTAGCACTTGCTGATTGGTTAAACTTAATCATTATCCAGGAATTAACTATTGGCAAAATGGGATTAATAGGCCTGATTTGCTTATATAATCAACACCAATCTCTTAGTTGGAGATCAGATCACTTTTTCCCAAGGACATTGTGGTTTTCAAAAGGTAATTTCTTTTTTCTTGCTTTTGATATTTTGAGACATGGTCTCACATCGCCGAGGCTGGCCCTAAATTCTTGCTCTGTGGTCAGGGATGACTCTCCGAGCTGAAACTCCAGATCACCTTGCTTCTGGCTCCTTCTACCTCTGTCTCTGGAGCATTCAGATTATAAATATAGGCCATCATGCCTGGCAAAATACTAATTTTTGAACCACATAGCAGACCAAAGTAAAATATTGGGCCTAATTTTGTTTTTATAAACTATAAAAGTGATTCAGATTACTTACCTGCTACTGATAAGGGATGGTAAGACTTGAGGACTCCCTTACAAAAAGAAGACAGGAGTAAATGCTGCGTAGGCTGACAGTACCAGTTTCAAAATTGTAATGTAGATAAAGGACCAATTCATTAGGGATCTTAAATGTGTATTTTATAAAGTTGTGAAATATAAAGTAGATAAGTGTATATCTGAGGACTTGGTGGCGACAGAATATAATAAGGGTGAGGTTGAAGTTGTAATTTCAGGGGCACAGATTAGATTTTCATCTTGGACTCTTTTTTCTCATTCAGCTTTAAACTCTTTTTCTATAAACAGAGAATATGACCATTCAGAAGTGGAAAGAATTGAATGAACAACATGCACTTCCTCCAGGGATCAACTCACCTCATTAGGTTCATCAGCAACCATCATTCCCCATTGAGCCATATTGATGGCCCTTTTCTTCCTTTCTTGAGATTAGGTCTCACTACATTGCTCAGCATGGCCTCAAACTCACTGTCCTCCTGGGTTAGCCTTCTGTAGCTAGGATCAAGCATCCTTCCTTTCAAGTTTCAAGATTACTTCCTGATTCTCAGTGATTAGTTCAGGTCTTGGACCCTTGATCAGATTCTCCAGTCAGCTTTAGTTTAGCTGTATGAACATGTATTCTGCCTCTGTAGTCTTATCCTTTGGTATTATGTGAGTTTTTTAATTCAGTTGTCATAGGGATATTACAATTAATATGTGTTAAGGGTGATGTGACTATCCATATTTTATTTTCTGCCTTTGCTTATACCTCATTGCTTTTTAAATTTGTGCTACTATACTTATTCCTTCAAATTTTTATCACTTATACATTTCATATTTTGTAATATAGAATATCTACTGGAATACAAATGGGAAAGGTATTAAGAATTGATTTGGATTTTTCCATACCTATACTTAATGAAACTAAAACAGAGAAGGAATTTACCCCAAATTTAAATGTCTTGCTACTTCCTCCTTTTCCATTTCTTGATAGAAAAAAATTACATCTATGTTTAAAGATAATTTTTTTTTATTATTTTGTTTATGGGTATTTTGCTTACATGTATGTTTATGAACCATATGCATACCTGGTATCCACAGAGGCCAGAAGAAGGCATCAGATCCTCTAACCCTGGAGTTATATATGGTTATGAGCCACCATGTGGGTTCTAGGAGTTGAGCTCGAGTCTTCTGGAAGATCATCTAATGCTCTTAATCATTGAACCATCTTTCCAGTCCCACAATTTTTGTCTTAACTATATTATTTTATCAAAAGCTATTTGTAAATTCCTTGGTTTATGCTATCACACTGTCTGATGTAAATGAAGCAGAACTGATGTCTGAACTTTGGAAAAGAAATTAGCTCGTGATTAGAAGTATAAATCTAGCTGAGAGACAAAGTGTCCTGATCCCTCTTACCCTCACATACTTGGTGTTAGATATTCTAGCACTGGGTTACTGGATAGTATGTGATCTTTGTTTGTATCTAAAGTGTTTGAGAAAGAAGAAGCATGGCATTATATGTGTAATTTCATGTAGTAGTAGTAAAGTGTAGTGCTGAATACTTTATACTGTAAATAAAAATCACTGTTGTATTATTTGGAAGTCTTTTTTTTTAAAAGCAGAGTGGCACTTTGTGAGGTTTTAATTTAAGATATTTTTCTATTCTATTTCATAAAAGGTTAAAAATTTTGTGTATATATTTTTTAATTGTTCAAGAATCTTATGACCTGGTGTAGGGCATTTTGCAATTCTAACACTATAGCTTTAATATAAATAACATTTGTAGAGGTTTTCTTTGTAATAAAGGCGAGAATATTTTGTAATTTCTATTATTTCCTTTAGAGCCTGAATAACCTTAAATATAGGCATGAAATGTATTATGGCTTTTATATTGTTAAAATTTAAAAACAAAACTTACCTAGCTTGATTTCTTTCCCAAGTTAAGTTTGTAGTGTCACACAGGGCTGTTAATCTGCAAAAGGGTGTAAGCAGGTTAGAGCAGGTTTTCTCTAGGTCAGTATTATTTCAACTATGCCATCTCAGAAATGAACAAGGTGATGATAGATGTGTTTAATGTCACCATGATGTCCTCACTGATGTCTCACGCAGTCTGACAGGATTATACTCCACACACAATTGCTGAAGTGTTTGTCTTGTTAGTAAGGTGCTGGGGGAACTGCAGGGAGAGGCCACTGTAAGGCTGAGGTTAGCAAGGGACGATGATGTCTGCCTTTACACAGAGACAGAATAAAGGAACCTATGCGTGGATACCTAAACATCCTCAGTGCGAAGGTTGTTGATGTTATTTTTTATAATCTCAGCTGTAATGTAATTATTTTGATTAATCCCATTAAAAATAGCTTGTTTTTGGAAGAACCCTTTAAGAACAGTAAGACCAATAAAATTGCTGTGAATGGCATTTTCAGTAAAAAAAAAAAAAAAAAATCACTGTTGTTACTCTTCTTTTAGAACGTAACTTTTTGTGGAAAGGAAACAAAAGAAATTGCCTCTTGTAAACTTATTGGTACTAATTAAATAGATGACCAGATTTTGGTGGCTGGCTAATCAGATATTAATTTTACAGATGAAAAAAGTGGGGCTAAAAGAAGAAAAACTACTGATTTACTATTACATAAAAGTTGGGGTCAAGGCCACATTTTGGCACTTATGCCTCCTTGTTGAGTACATTTCTGTCTAAGAGGAACCATGAAGTAGCAGAAAGAGAGAGCAGGGAGTTGGAGGCAGAAGGTCCATCTGCATATAAATTGGTTCTGCCACTTCTGACTTGGTTCTGAGACAGTAGCATTACTTCCTTTACCAGTTTCCTCAATTGTAAGGGGTAATTAAGCTGCTACCTCTTGAAACTGCCACACAAGGCTATAACTATAATACAGTGTGAAGTGCAGTAGAAAAAATGGTGACTTTAGAGTAAAGGCAACCAATTTGTTTATAAATTTAAGCGTTCTCACCATTTTGTGCCTGATTTTGAAAATGTCACTCAATTTTGTAAACTTGGTTTTTCTTCCAAGTTCTCCTTGGACAATAGTATTTCTCTAACAAGGTTGCTTTCAAGACATTAGTATGAGTGAATATAGGGAAAAGCAATCTATTTTCTTTCTGTTGCTGGGTTCATAAAGAAGCTCCCCATAACAAAAGTGAGATTAATAAGAGAAAAGCATATAGACTTTATACAAATTTTAGGTGATAGTAACCATTAGAAGGAAATGAAGATCCCTCAAAATAGGTTTATTTGTATATTTTATGTTTAGGTTTGTTGAAGAGGAGAGTAGAGGAGAATTATTAAAAAAAGTATATAATCTTATGGTAATAAATTAGGAGGAAATTTGCAAAGCTTGTTTATTAAGATTCTTCTCTGTATCTGTGTGGCTTGAGACATAAAGAGAGTCTTTTCTCTGGGAATAATACTATGTGGGGAGTAGTTCTTGAATTAGGGTCTTAGAAAAAGATAAGGGAAGGTGAATCTGACCTTCCTGATTTTGCTGTCTTCTCAATTGACAAAGGTACATATTTTGGGAGTAGTGTTTTATTTAATTTATAAACAACAAAGTGGTACCCAGCTTGTGATAGTGTTTGAGAACTTCTTAGAAGACAGTTTCTCATAATTACTCCTTTAAAATCTTAGATATAACAGTGCTTGATTGTCTATGGCTTTCTTTCTTTCTTTCTTTCTTTCTTTCTTTCTTTCTTTCTTTCTTTCTTTCTTTCTTTCTCTCTCTCTCTCTCTCTCTCTCTCTCTCTCTCTCTTTC
>NC_034590.1:68643099-68675070 GCF_900095145.1 Mus pahari
TCTCTCTCTCTCTCTCTCTCTCTCTCTCTCTCTCTTTCTCTCTCTCTCTCTATTTATTTGTGTTTTTTGGGGTGGAGGCTCACACATAGTAAGGTGTGCATATGCAGAGAGATAAGGATGGCTTATGGAGTTGGTTTTTAAGCTTCTATCTTTTTTTAAAAAAATATTTATTTATTTATTTATTGTATGTAAGTACACTGTAGCTGTCTTCAGACACTCCAGAAGAGGGCATCAGATTTCGTTACGGATGGTTGTGAGCCACCATGTGGTTGCTGGGATTTGAACTCAGGACCTTTGGAAGAGCAGTCGGAACTCTTAACCACTGAGCCATCTCACCAGCCCCCTCAGCTTCTATCTTATTTGAAACAAGGCCTCTTGTTTCTGCTACTATGCTGCCATAAACTAGACTACCTAACCTGTAAGTTTCTGGGTGAATCTCCTGTGTCTGCCCCCGTCTTGCTGTGGAGGGGTGGGATTATAAGTTCATGCCATCACATCTAGTTTTTATCAAACTTAGGTTGTCAGGCATGCATGGCTAGTGATTTTGCTTCCTGAACCATCTCCCTGACCTTTGATGATTTTTTTGCAGTGCTGAGAATAGAACCTGAGACTTTGCCCATGGCATGCAAGCATTCTACCACTGATAACCACTGTGTTCATTCCTACTCTTTAGTTTAATTCTGGAGATACTAAGGATGGGTTCGGCTGTTAGGTTTGCATTCTATACTGTAGTGACTTATAGTCAGGGCTCTTGTTCTCTGAGAAGGGCCATTAGATATGGTAGGTTCAGTTTTGTCATTGTTTTTCTTTGGGGATAGGAGTGGGTTGGGACAGGAGACAAGAGTCTGTCACCCATAGTGGCTTTGAACTATGTAGCTGAAGTTGGCTTCAAATTCTGAAGATTCCAACTCCCAGATCCTGAGGTTACAGGTATGAACAATTACACCCAACTGTGATGGTAAGTTTTATGGTAAATGGATTGAAAAAGAGGAGGAAATATTTTAGGAGCTGATAAACTTAGGAAGGAGAATAAGGTTGCTCCTGTCTGTGGCTCACTGAACAGTGGTGAGATTTCTTATTATGGTGACTATAGATGTGTCAAAAGTTGGAACCATGCCTGTGTCCTTTGTCAAATATCTGACCCACAGTGGATATACCAGTATATTTTATATTTTTATATTTTTTATTGAAAGAATGTCTATCTGAAGTTGAGAATACCTAGAGCCTGAGGGTCTCATTAATCCTAGTGGAGCTCTAATCTCTCACCCTCCATTTTGTAGAGATATTTGTATTTCTTTAATCTGAAGAAATGCAGGGTTTGGAGTCTTGGATTTTTAGGCTTTATTTTGATGGCTACTTTCCATTGCTATCCTGGCTAGGTCAGGCAAGCTCTTTCCTTCACACATAAACACTGTATAAGATCTGCCCTGTTCCTCTTTTCTGTTTGTTAGTCCTAGGGGAGAGTTTGAAGTTCTAATGCATGAGAGCTTCAGAACATGAAATCTCACTTTCAGGCAAACAGCTTTTCCTCGGACAGTCCATAATGATGAGAAAATACAATGTTGAGAGCATATCTCTTCCCTTTTACCTTCCCAAGATAGCCTCACATAAGACATCAGTTGATTAAATATGTATGTACTATACATTATGGAATAAACTTGGGGGTATATGTATGGTAGGGGATCATGGTGTCTTGGCACTTATCAGTTAGATATCCAACCTTTGGAGCTAACATTCTTCTAGGTGATTTAAATATTTTATCCAATGAAATAACGTTTTAAGTTAGATGGATGATATTGTCTTCAGTTTCATAGATGAGGAGTCTGAAATTTAGATAAAAGCAATTCTTTACCATAGCTAGTTAAAGGTAGATCTGGGATTTGAAGCAATTGAAGACTAATTTTAAAATGTGATTATATGGCATGTGTTTATGGGTACCAGAGATGGCCAGAAGAGGGTACTGGGTTTCCCTGGACCTGGAGTTATAGGGTGTTATAAGCCATTCCACATGGATGTTGGGAACTGAACTTGCAACATCTGGAAGAGCAGCAAATATTTTTAACCACTGAGCCATCTTTCCAGCTTCTTGAATCCACTTTGTTATTATTGATTGCCAGAACAAGCACTTTTGTCTGGTAAAAAATTTTTTTATTGGATATTTTATTTATTTACATTTCAGATGTTATCCCCTTCCCCATTTCCCCTCTGGAAACCCCCTATCCCATCTTCCCTCCCGCTGCTTCTATATGGGTTCTCCCCACCCACCCACCCACTCCCGCCTCCCCATCCTGGCATTCCTCTACACTGGGGCATCAAGCCTTCACAGAACCAAGGGCCGATCCTCCCATTGATGCCTGACAAGGCTATCCTCTGCTACATATGTGACTAGAGCCTTGGGTCGCTCCATGTGTACTCTTTAGTTGGTGGTTTAGTCCCTGGGAGCTCTGGGGGGTCTAGTTGGTTGATATTGTTCTTCCTAGAGGGTTGTAAATCTCTTCAGCTCCTTCAGTCCTTTTTCCTTAATGTGATCCTGATTTAACTTTAGTACCTGGTATCTGTCTAGGAAGTTGTCCATTTCATCCAGGTTTTCCAGTTTTGTTGAGTATAGCCTTTTGTAGTAGGATCTGATGGTGTTTTGGATTTCCTCAGGATCTGTTGTTATGTCTCCCTTTTCATTTCTGATTTTGTTAATTAGAATACTGTCCCTGTGCCCTCTAGTGTGTCTGGCTAAGGGTTTATCTGTCTTGTTGACTTTCTCAAAGAACCAGCTCCTGGTTTGGTTGATTCTTTGAATAGTTTTCTTTTTGTTTCCACTTGGTTGATGTCACCCCTGAGTTTGATTATTTCCTGCCATCTACTCCTCTTGGGAGTATTTGCTCCTTTTTGTTCTAGAGCTTCCAGGTGTGCTGTCAAGCTGCTAGTGTATGCTCTCTCCAGTTTCTTTTTAGAGGCACTCAGAGCTAAGAGTTTTCCTCCTAGGACTGCTTTAATTGTGTCCCATAAGTTTGGGTATGTTGTGCCTTCATTTTCATGAAATTCTAAAAAATCTTTAATTTTTCTCTTATTTCTTCCTTGACCAAGTTATCATTGAGTAGAGCATTGTTCAGCTTCCATGTGTATGTGGGCTTTCTGTTGTTTTTGTTGTTGTTGAAGATCAGCCTTAGTCTGTGGTGATCTTATAGGATGCATGGGATTATTTCAGTCTTCCTGTGTCTGGTGAGACCTGTTTTGTGACCAATTATATGGTCAATTTTGGAGAAGGTACCATGAGATGCTGAGAAGAAGGTATACTCTTTTGTTTTAGGGTGAAATGCCCTTTAGATATCTGTTAAATCCATTTGATTCATAGCTTCTGTTAGCTTTACTGTTTCTCTGTTTAGTTTCTGTTTCTATGATCTGTCCGTTGATGAGAATGGGGTTTTGAAGTCTCCCACTATTATTGTGTGAGGTGCAATGTGTGCTTTGAGCTTTATTAAAGTTTCTTTTATGAATGCTAGTACCCTTGCATTTGGAGCAGAGATGTTGAGAATTGAGAGTTCATCTTGGTAGATTTTTCCTTTGAGTATGAAGTGTTCTTCCTTATCTTTTTCGATAACTTTTGTTTGAAAGTCAGTTTTATCCCATATTAGCATGATCCCATATTAGCATGGCTACTCCAGCTTGTTTATTGGGACCGTGTGCTTGGAAAACTCTGAGGTAGTATCTTTCTTTGTCACTGAGGTGCATTTCCTGTATGCAGCAAAATGCTGGGTCCTGTATATATCCAGCCTGTTAGTGTATGTGTTTTTTATTGGGGAATTGAGTCCATTGATGTTAAAAGATATTAAGGAAAAGTGATTGTTGCGCATATTGTTATTTTTGCTATTAGAGGTGGGATTATGTTTGTGTGATTATTTTCTCTCCTGTTTGTTGAAAGAATAATACTTTGTTGCTTTTTCTAGGGTGTAGTTTCCTTCCTTGTGTTGGAGTATTCCATCTTTTATCCTTTGTATGGCTGAATTTATGGAAAGATATTGTATAAATTTGGTTTTGTCATGGAATATCTTGGTTTCTCCATCTATGTTAATTGAGAGTTTGGCTGGATATAGTAGCCTGTGGTGGCATCTGTGTTCTCTTAGGGTCTGTATGACACCTGTCCAGGATCTTCTGGCTTTTATAGTCTGGTGAGAAATTTGGTGTAATTCTGATAGGTCTGCCTTTATATGTTACTTGATCTTTTTCCCTTACTGCTTTTAATATTCTTTCTTTGTTTTGTGCATTTGGGGTTTTGGTTATTATGTGACAGGAGGAATTTCTTTTCTGGTCCAATCTATTTGGAGTTCTGTAGGCTTCTTATATGTTCACGGGCATGTCTTTCTTTAGGTTAGGGGAGTTTTCTTCTATAATTTTGTTGAGGATATTTAATGGCCCTTTAAGTTGGGAATCTTCACTCTGTTCTATACCTATTATCCCTAGGTTTGGTCTTCTCATTGTGTCCCGGATTTCCTGGATATTTTGGGTTAGGAGCTTTTTGCATTTGCATTTTTTTTGACTGTTGTGTCAATGTTTTCTATGTTATCTTCTGCACCTGAGATTCTCTTTTCTATCTCTTGTATTCTGTTGGTGATGCTTACAAGCATTTATGACTCCTGATCTCTTTCCTAGGTTTTTTTTTGTCTCAAGGGTTGTCTCCCTTTGTGATTTTTTTCTTTTATTTTTATTTATTTAGTTTTAGATCCTAGATGGTTTTGTTCCTTTCCTTTGCCTGCCTGATTGTGTTTTCCTGTAATTCTTTAAGGGAATTTTGTGTTTTCTCTTTAAGGGCTTCTACCTGTGTTCGTTTGTATTTCTTTAAGGGAGTTATTTATGTACTTCTTAAAATCCTCTATCATCATCATGAGATGTGATTTTAATCCAGAAATCTTGCTTTTCCAGTGTGTTAGGATATCCAGGACTTGCTGTGTTTGGAGACTTGGGGTCTGATGATTCCAAGTAGCTTTGGTTTCTGTTGCTCAGGTTCTAGTGCTTGCCTCTCACCATCTGGTTATCTCTGGTGTTAGTTGGTCTTGCTGTCTCTGATTGCAACCTGCCCTTCTGTGAGCCTGTGATCCTATGGGTGTCAGCACTCCTGGAGACCAGTTCTCACTGGGCAGATCCTGTCCCAGCATGTCCTATGGTTCCTGTGCCCTATGGTCTCCTGCAGGTTCCCTCTTCAGCCAGTTATTGTAGCAAAAGTTTTGGTCTCACCTGTGAGTAGATAGTAGGAGTGACAGCACTCTTGGCAAACCAGCTCTTTCTGGGCAGAATTTGGGTATGGAGGGCTGTACCAGAGGGTCAACCATGGTTCAAATTTTTATTCTTTCTTCTTAGCATATATGATATTTATTCATGTTTTTAATTGGATGATTGATACACTGAAGAGTTATAGACTCAAGAGAGTAATGCATTTGGGATGAGGATGTTGACAGTTTCCTAGTTGTTCTAGTTTACTTTTTAATTCTGTGTAAGCCCTATGACCAAAAGTTATTTGGGAGAAAGGGCTTTATTTCATTATATAGTTTACAGTCCATCATTAAGGAAAGTCAAAGCAGGAACTCAAGGTAGGAACCTGGCAGCAGGAAATGAATCAGAGGCTACGAAGGAATGCTTCTTACTGCCTTGCTGTCCATGGCTTGATCAGCTTGGTTTTTGTTTTTCAAGACAGGGTTTTTCTGTGTAACCCTTACTGTCCTAAAACTCAAGAGATCTACCTGCCCCTGCCTCTGCCTCTGCCTCTTCCCAAGTGTGGGATTAAAAGTGAGCTTTCTTATGGAACCTAGTGCTACTTGCCCAAGGGAGGTACTGCTCACAGTAAACTCTCCTACATAAGTCATTAATCAAGAAAATACTTCCACAGATTGTGTATAGTCCAGTTTGATGGAGGTATTTTCACAACTGAGTGCCCCTCTTCCCAGACGACTCTAGCCTATATCAAATTGCCAAAAGCCAGTAAGTATACTAATTCATGTCATTTACCATGAATCTTTGTTTATTTGGAGATAGGATCTTATGTAGCTTAGGGTGGTCTCCATCTTACTGATTCATCTGTCTCCTCCTCTTCAGTGGTGGGATTATAGACATGTACTACCATATCTAGTTTATGGAATATTGAGCAATCATTTTGCTAAGTGAGCTACATTCTCAGCCCCTCAGAGTGAATTGTCTCTCTCTGTGTGTGAGTGCTTGTGTGTGTGTGTGTGTGTGTGTGTGTGTGTGTCTGTCTGTCTGTCTGTCTGTCTGTCTGTCTGTGTCCGCCTGCCCATCTATCCATCCATCCATCCATCCATCCATCCATCCATCCATTCATGTCTCACTTTGCCAATTGAGCTACATTCTTAGCTCCTCAGGTGAACTCTCTCTCTCTCTTTCTCTGTGTTTCTGTCTCTCTCTCGTGGTGTGGTGTGGTGTGTGTGTGTGTGTGTGTGTGTGTGTGTGTGTGTGTGTGTAAACCATGGTAGAAAAGAGAAACCATATTTAGTTCAGCAAACCTACAAGGATTGTCTTAGTTAGGGTTTCCATTGCTGTATAGAGACACCACAACCAAGGCAACTTTTAAAAAGCACAACATTTAATTGGGGCACAAGATTTAATTTAAGAGGTCCAAACCATTATCATCAAAGTGGTAGCATGGCAGTGTCCAGGCAGGCATGGTGCTGGAGGAGCTGAGAGTTCTACATCTTCATCAAAAGGAAGTCAGGAGCAGACCTTTTTTCAAGAAACTAGGAGGGAGGGTATTAAAGACTATCCCCATAGTGACATGTTTCCTCCAACAAGGTCACCTCCTAATAGTGCCAGTCCCTGGGCTAAACATACTCAAACCATCACAAGGATAACTAGCATAAACATCACAAATATACTTCAAAGGTATTAACTAGGTGTCAGGGAGACAGCTTAGTGGGTAAAATCATATCTAACTAAGCCTGATGACCTGAGTTTATTCCTGGACCCTGGATTGCATGTAAGAAGCTAGATACCATTGTAATTTCAGCATTCCTTTATCAAGATGGGGAATAGAAACAGTAGGATCAGCCGGAAGCTCACAGGCCAGCTAGTGTAGAAACCTTATCTCACTCAACAAGATAGAAGAGAGAATCAATTGCTGAAAATTGTTCTCTGACCTTCCTTGCAGGCTGTGGCACTTGCTTCCCCTGGTATATGTGTTTGTTCATTCTCTCTCTCTTCCCCCCACCCCCTCTCTCTGTCAATAAAATCTTCATTGGGCAAGGTGATACTTATTGTCCTCTCTACTCAGAAGGCAGAAGTAGTAAGTTTGCTGGATCTCAGGACTTTCAAGCCAGTCTGGACAATTACATAAGATCGATCAGTCTCAAAGAAGGAGAGGGTGTAGCTCAAGGATTGATCATTTGGATAGTATGGCAAGTGCTTTACCACCACACCACCACCACCACCACCATCCCCCACACCCACAAAAAAATTTCATTAGGAAAAATAATACTTCCTTCACTGGACTATTTTCTGAAAATTCAAGATGAAAAAGAGCCTACCTGGAGTATGAAGGGTTATATTGTTTCAGGCCCAACTTTCCCTTCCCAATGCCCTCTCTGGTTTTCATTCTTCCTATATAGGTAAATGATGAACTGGTTGTTCTTATTGGCCTTGAGAACACAGATAATTAGATAATGCTCTTGCTTACTTCCTTCATTTCCATGGTAACAGAGATGTTTTACAGCCCCCTTGCCTTTCTCTTCAACCCACTGCTTAGTTTCAAGTTCCTTGCCTGCTTTGGTTATTTATTTATTTATTTATTTATTTATTTACTTACTTACTTACTTACTTACTTACTTTTACTTATTTGCTTTTTAACTGTTCCTGTGTGGACTTATGTTCCCTTTTGAGGTTGAGTTTTGCAAGGCCTCAGGAAATGGTGGAAACACCTTCCTCAAACCTGGTTGTACCGAAAGCCCATCAAGTCAAGTCTGGTCCCCAAAGAGGAAGAGAAAGCCTAAGTTCCTTACCAGTCAATAAGAGCTTCTCATTCACCATGGAGACATTTTCTTTTAAGTGACAGCATTTATTGTACTGTGTATTTTATACTCCACTCTATTGTTCTATTGTTATCATTCCCATGCTCTGTCGGCACCTAAACATTTTCTTTTCTCTCTCTCTCTCTCTCTCTCTCTCTCTCTCTCTCTCTCTCTCTCTCTCTCTCTCTCTCTCTCTCTCTCTCTTCTTTTCCCCTGAGACAGGGTTTCTCTGTGTAGCCTTGGCTGTCCTGGAACTCATGCCTCCCAAGTACTGGTACTAAAGGCGTTCACCACTACTGCCCGGCTGAACATTTTCTTGCAACAACCAACCCTCTTAAAAGGTCAGAGGTACTAGTGTGTACCAAGTGATCAATAATGAGAACACACCATATGTTAGGAGCCTTATTGCAGGTAAACTCCCAATAAATATTTTCATTTAATTTTCACAGTGGTCGCTGACATGTATATTATATTCTTTTCACACATGATGTCATTGTAGCTCAGAGAGATAAAGTGGTTTATAACCTCATAACTGATTAAGCTGGGTTATAGACTCTGTAGTTAAAAGTTATTAGAACTCTTATTGTGATTCCTAATTCACAAATACAGAAACTGAGTATATAATTTTATTTACACAGGAGTTCAAATGGGAACAAATTGAAATGGAGGAACAAATAGGCATAACGCACACCTGATAACCATATTTTAAAAAATTGCCCTGGAATCTTTTATGTCCTAATTGGAATTGTGGGCAATCCTATAATTTGGCATTTAAAAATGATTGTTTAGCTGATTAGCAGATGTAACACCACCAACCTTTGGGCATGTTCTGTTCTAAAAAGAGATGAAAACCTGCTTCTCACTACCAAGGGCAAGTTATGTGAGCTCAGCTTTGATTTGAAACAGTTTGTGCTTCTGTTTTGCCCCCAAGCTTTGTCATTTTTTTTCTTAAAGTCAGGTGCCAATAACCTACATTTTCAGTGCTGTAGAATCACACAATTGGAACATGGGGTTCTTGCCTCAGCAGCTTTAGTTCTCACCATAGAGTCCAGAAATGAAGCAACTTTGTGAGATTGGTGGCTAAAAGGTGGACCTTGACAAACAACTTGGCCTCCTTGTTTTGTGGCATAAAGGTAATGGAAATAACAACTGGGTTCAAGCTCTTGTTAACTCTATGTGGGTTTGAACAGTTGCTTTGTACTTTCTAAGCCTTTGCCTTTTGTTTTCTAGGCCTTTTCCTTTATGTGTTTTAAGGTAGTGATTCTAGGAGACCTATTGCTGTTGTCTGTCCAGGAAGCACACACCCTGTAGCCCAGAGGCCTGTTAAAATTCTAGACTATACATTCAGTTGTTCCATAGTCATAAGTGCTCCACTTGCTATCTGTATTCTAAACATTTGCTGAAACCTCTTACCATCGGATGTCTTCATTATTGAGGTTTATACTTTATGTATATTTTAACCTGTCACTTTAACATGACTTTGAGAGGGAACATGGTTAAATATGTTTTTAATCTGCCAACTTGAATTAGAAGCAAACTGCAGCAGAAGTTAAAGGAAAGGTGAAGTTGGATTCATATTCAGACTTTCAAAAATGAGATGAGAATGAATGATATGATAGTAAATGCAGCTGGTTTCTCAAAGAAGTGATCTGAGAGAGAAGAAAACAACCAACACAGAAGCCTAGTGCCTGTTACCATTTAGTTTTGGAAGTGCCATGCCACCACTTCTGTTATAATTGGTTGTCACACGGGCTAACCTTTTTCTAGGTGGGTGAAGATTGCTTCCGTCTTTGAGACCTGAGTTATCTACAATATTTGTAAGGGAGTGAACCTTAATAAGCAAGCTCTGATTCTGTTCTATTTTCCAGGCTTGGTAGACAAGGGGAGAATTCCTGTATGTCTTTAAGGGATGGCTTCTGGGGATGCAGGGAGCAGGGACTCATCCTTCAGAAGCCTCCTGGGGGTCATTTATGTGCCAAGGATCTTTCTAAGTTAATAACACAGTTATGCCTGTTTGTACAAACAAGAGGACACTAGTGAGAGTTGGAAGCACCAAGGATTTCTTTGCTGTTTTGTATTATCTGGTGAAATCATCCACACTGGTCTGAACAGTTTAACTTTTTTAGCAATGAAAATTAGCTGAAGGAACTGTACTTGTCTTTAGTACTTGATACTTTTAAAAAACGGGTTTCATTCATCTTCTGATCATCTTAAAGAAGAAGTGTGAGGAGATGGAAACAGATTGGCCTTGAAGTCAGTGTGGGCTTGCATTCCCATTTGGCATCGATTCACCATGTGACTTTAAAGTCATATTCTCTCTCTACTTCAGAGCATTAAGCTAGAGCGTCAGGGCTGTGAAAGAGACTCACAGGTACTGACTAAGTTTAGGAAGTGGAAAGAAACTGAGGAAGTGGACTAACCCATGTCTGTTTCAGACACAGTAGTTCTACTTTGGTTTAAATGTTGAGGTTACTGTGAGATCTGATTGGAAGGAGACTTTGAGGCTTTTTTAAAAAAAAGTCTTGGAAATGGATAGTGATTAAAGTCTTAAAGTTTTCAGAAGAAAGAAAAAGGTTGCCTTTTGATGTCACAGGGCAAGGAGTCTATTTCTTCAGATAAAGCAACAGAACACCACATCTGGATGACTCTTAAGAAACCTGCATTTTCTTTTTCTCGTCTCTTTCACTTTCAAGAATTTTTATTTATTTTAAAAGGGTTGGTAGACATAGGCATTAGTTGCCAATGGATATATCTCCTGTCCCTATAATGGTACAGTTTCTTCAGGGGTCAGAATTCATGTCTTGAGGGATAAACACCTTCCTTGGGCATGGAACAGGTCTTCTGGGTGAAGTAGGAGAGGGGAGGGCAAGAGAAGGGTGGAATGCAGTTGATGTTGTTAGGAAGTGGCACCCTCTTTTAAATTTTATTTATTTTTATTTTCTCAGTTTTCTCCTCCCCTCCCCTCCCCTCCCCTCCCCTCATCCCTTCCCCACATTCCTCACATTTACAGGGGATATCAACTAAATATGGCATCTTAAGTTGCAATAAGACTAGGCTCATCCCCTTAAATTAAGGGTGGGTGAGGCAACCCAGTGGGAGAAAAAGGTCCCAAAAGCAGGCAACAGAGTCAGAGACAGCCAATACTTCCATTGTTAGGAGTCCACAGGAAGAGCAAGCTACACATCCATAACATGTATGCAGAGGGCAGTCCCATGCAGGCTCCGTAATTGTCAGTTCAGTCCTTGTGAACCCCTATGAGCCCTGGTTAGTTGATTCTGTAGGTGGTGGTGGTGGTGGTTGTTGTTGTTGTTGTTTTAATGTCCTTGATCCCTCTGGCAATTATGTGAGTGCTGGGAACTGAACCTACGTTCTCTGCAACTACTGAGACATCTCTCCAGCTACATTTCTTTATTTTTTATGACTCCAGTATTTATTGTTATTTCTCTTACTATAGACTACATCTGAATGAAACTAATGTTACACCCTCCCACCATTCTGCTTTTTTACTTTTCATGTAAACATTGTGTTTCTGAATAGAAACCTAGAAAATAATGGTTTGGTAGAAGGAGGGTTAGACTTAGAATCATTAGAGCTAGGAGAAATTTCATGTCTTCTATTTATCTGTGTGACCTTGGGAAGGCTTATAACTTTCTCAGTTCATTGTGTAACCTGGGGATTGCTGTGAAGATTAAAGGTGATAATGAAGCACTACACTTACTCCCATACTAAGTGACTATTAGGTACAAAATATTTGCTATTTTCATTCATATGTCTTGTGAAGTTTGGATAGATGGTAGTTAAACATTTAAAAATAGTTTATGCCAGAGTAGCAAGAATTAATACTCAATAAAGTTTAGTCTTTTCAGATACATTTATTTTGTTTGACTTGGTGGTTTGTCTTTGGAATTGTTCAGGCTCCGAGTGAAGCAACAAATGGCACAAGGTCGTCTAGAAGAGACACCTGGCAACTCAGCTTATAATACCTGGTTTACCAGTGACACGGGTAGTTTTTAATAGTATGGGTGTCTGGGGCTCGTAATTATCCATACTGGGTTCTTCTGTCTGACAGTCTTTTATCTATATAGCTATTTAGGTAGCCACTGACTGGTGGCTGCCTACTGTTTGATAGAGCAGTATTTTATTATATATTCTTGCTCTCTTTAGATGCTTTCTTTGGTGTAGATCTAGGCACTTACCTGCAAATATACCTGGCTCTTTTCCTTTACAATTTAACTCTTCTCTATAATTTAAGAAAAAGAGCCCCGAAAAGAGAAGACAAGTATAATCATGTTGCTCCTGGTAGTCAATGGAATTGTGTTGGGGTAGAGACATAGGAGAGAGGGATGAAAAGGGCCAGAAAACTCTTTAGGTCTTTCCCTATCCCCAGCATAGTCTGTTAAAAGTTAGTCCTTCAACTATTGTGGTCCAAGAAAATTGGAGAATTTTGAAACTAGAATAATTTCTTCAAGTAGGCATTTTAGCACAGCCTTTACCTTATGTTTTGATTCAGTATGTAGGGTTCTTACCAAATAGTTCCCCACATGTGCTGACATTCTGCCACAGTAGAGAGCTGTACTGCTGTGGTCATTTTCATTCCTTGGGAGTTTTGTCTCTGAAAATGAAAATTCACCCCTCTATGGCTTCTAATCACTGGCCTCTCACGTGCAGAAGCAAGCTTACACAGATGAGATAATACCTGTGAAACAGAACACTGATTTTGATTTTTTCCATTCTTCATTCAGCTGAAAGTGTCATGCAAGGTACAGATCAAGTAGTTCTAGAACCTCAGATCATCCTTATCTTTTGCAAAGATTGTTTTACTTATTTTTTTCTCAATTTAGTAGTAGAGATGCTTTCCTGATTATTAGTCTTGCTACTGTTTTGTAGATGAATAATTCGAGGCCATACCGAAATTCTCTTATAAAATGTGGTTAGAATTCTTGCTTCCAGTAGCAGTTCTTGCATTTCTTTCCATGGGTAGTTCTTTTTAGAGAAGCTGTTAGCAATCTCTGAAACTATCTTTAAGCATCATGTGGCCTGTGTACCTTGAGACTTCTATTAGGAATGACAGATTCTATTAAAACACAACAGGAGTGGGGATATAGCTCAGAGCACTTATTTAGCATGTGTAAGGCCATGGGTTCAATTCCCAGCACTGCAAAACAGCAGAACAAAACAAAATAAAACATCCAATGTACACTTCATCCTAAAAATATCAAGCTGTTTCAACTTTATAAGAGAAGGTAAAGAATTTCACCTACAAGTATTTATGGATCACATATAGAGTGTATAGACTGCTTTAGACATAAACAAAATGTTGTATTCTAACTTCTGCAAAAACATGGGAAATTCCAACTTCTAGATGGGGGGTCAGAAAGCTCAGTCCCTTTTGCTTCTTTACTTTTTTTTTTTTTTTCTTCCTTCAGACAAAGTCTCTCTGTGTAGCCCTGGCTATACTGGAACTCACTCTGTAGACCAGGCTGGCCTCAGATTCAGAGATGCTCCTGCCCCTGCCTCCCAAGTGCTGAGATTAAAGGTGTGAGCCATCATACCCAGTTTACTTTAGTCTCTCAATGGAAGTGTGCCTCATTAGGGAAATTACCACATGCTTTGGCACAGTGTTGTACTGAAACAATTTTGACATTTGATCTCAGCAGCAGACCTGGGTTAGATCTTGGATTGGAGTACTAGACATACAGTTCTTGAAATGCTAGCTCTGCTGTAATTATTATTTTTTTCATGTCTTTTGTCTCTTTTAATCTGGAAGTTTCTCAAGGTCAGTGTTGTTTCAGACTATTAAGCTATAATTGTTAAATTGTGGATTTAAAGGGCTAGGTTGGTTTTAAGAACTTATATAGAAAAAAACAAGGCAAACTTTGGTGCTGTAATTCTACTCTAGCATCAGGAGTTTCAAAGCTGGAGCTTCTGCATCCTCCTGTATGCATCTCCTACCCCCAATTGAGCACAGACTGTTTTGTGAAGCTTTGTTGCAATTTTACATTTAGATTTTTGTGTATGCATGTGCATACATAGGTGTGTGCTAGGACTCAATGTAAAATGTGTTCTTATTGTAGGTTGGTGTCAAACAGTTTAGGAATTTCTTTTAGGGAAAAGATTGCCCAATTCCTCTTCCTCCCTTTATCCTTCTTTCTCTTTCTCCCTTCATCCTTCCCTCTCTCTTGATTTTTTTTTTTCCCAGAGTTTCAGTATGTAGTCCGCCTGTAGCCCAGGTTGGCCTTTCTTCTGCCAATTCCTCGGTTGCTGGAATTATAGGATTGAGCCACAATCTTTGTTTTAGGACTTGTGACGGAGTCTGGGACAAATCTTCTGATGCACAGGAAACTAAGACAAAGCTTATGGAATTGCTTGCTGTGTAATACAGACAGCAAGTAGAATAAATATTCAAAGAAGACAGTATTGCAAAAGTTAAGTATTAAGCTGATAAGATGGCTCAGCAGGTAAGGTTACTTGCTGCCAGGCCTGGTGACTTGAGTCGTTCTCTGACCCCCACATGCAGTCTGTATTTCCCTTCCCCCACTGTATTGAGATCCTGCCATCTAAAGACTAAAATTTCCCAAGTCAAATTTATTCTGAGAAACCTCAGGAGAAAGTGCTTTTCCAACCTTCTCTCCAAGATGTTAGAGTCTCATTAAAAGTGCGAAGGTGTAGGGCCAGTAGTGCTCATGGTCTGTACCATGGTCACATGGCAGACCTAAGTGAGTTACTACATAGGTGAGGTTAAGATTTTTAGTAACATTTAAGTTTTAGGGATTTGGGAGATGAACAGAAACAAGTATATAAGAATTTTATGTTAAATAGCCATATATGAGGAAATATAATGAAACCCCAATATAAGCTTATGTAAGGCTAAATTATTGTTTAAAATTATTCATTAAAAAGTTTCCAATGGAAGCCAAGAGTGGTGACATACATCTTTAATCTCAACACCTAGGAAGAAGAAACAGGTAGGTTTCTGAGTTTGATGCCAGGCTACATAGTGAGTTCCAGGACAGCCCAGGGTATAAAGAGAGCCCCTGTCTCTAGAAATAAACAAGCAAGCAAGCAAACAAAGAAACAAAAAAGTTCTCAGAAAAACCAAAAGTTTTTTTAATAAACAAACAAAAAACATTCCACTAGGTATGCCTTGCATTAAGGAGGATTTGGATGAGTTTGAGGCCATTCTGGGCTACAGAGTGAGACATGCCTCAGAAAAACAAACCAGCCCTTCCCTAGTCCAGGAAAGTAGTTGAAAGCTGTATCCATGGAAGTTCTCCTTCCAATGTTATTTACGTGGCTTTGGCTTTTACAATTATGGAGGATGCTACTTTCAAGCTAGAAACCCAGGAATCCAGACGTTCATCAGTCTGCATCTGAAGGCTGATGGACTAGGGCAGCAGATGATGTAAATCCTTTTCTGAGGGCTGGCAGGCGGGAATTGAAAGAAGAGAATTTCATCTTTTGTTTTATGCGGGTTCTAAAAGGCCTGGCCAATGCCCATTTACAGGGCAGAGGACGCTCTGCTGAGTCCATGGATTCAGATGCTGATGTAATCTTGAAATACCCACAAATGCACCAACAATATAATGTTTAATCTGGGCAACCTGCGGCACATAAAATTAATTATCACTGATTATCACCCCAGTTTACCTTTCTGGTGCCTAAAAAGTATAAGAAAAAATTTCACCTGCAACTTATTGTACGGGTGACCTCAGGCAAGTTAGCTACCTCTCTAACCTCACTTTCTTCATCTCTGAAATTAAGGTAAATAATAACCTCAGAAGCTGCTTGTGAAAATTGAGTGAAGTAAGTTTATGACGGTGGCTGGCACATAATGAACACTTGCTTAATATTTTCATTACCCTAGCCACTCCCCTCAACCCCCCACCCCTGTAGTAAAGCGTTTTTGCCCGTGAAATACTGGTAAGAACTAGATGTGAGAAATGCTTGAAAAATACCTGTATGTGTTGGTTGGTTACTCTCTAAAGCCTATTCTCTCTCACTAAGATACCCACTGTCTTTCTTTCTCTTCAAAGCTACTTCCTGGGGAGAAAGTCCAAAGTAAGCTGTTACAACTTGCCTTTGGCCCCTCCCTGAGCCCAGTTCATTCCTGTAAGCTGGGAAAAGGAAATGAGTTCACATTGTCCAACCCAGGCTAAACTTCTCAGGAGAACATCTGCCTAACCTTGGGAAGGAGTAGCAACAGGTGTAGCTCTGCATGAAAGGGACCCCTGGGCAAGGTAAGGGGGAA
Source organism: Mus pahari (assembly GCF_900095145.1). Lineage (NCBI taxonomy): Eukaryota > Metazoa > Chordata > Mammalia > Rodentia > Muridae > Mus > Mus pahari. The sequence continues at coordinate 68,659,351 of NC_034590.1, forward strand.
GGAAGTCCTTTCTGGTTCACAGCACGAACTTGAGCTCTGGGGCAATTTGGAATGTGAGGAAAGAGATCATTAGTGTCTGTTGAAGGAACTAGATCTTGATTTTAAACCTGTGGAATGGTGGAGAGAGGAAGAGGAGAAGAGAGAATACTTGTAAGGTACCTGAGTGTTAGCTCCTGGGAAAACAATAGCCTGGGCACAGGAGAAAGGATAGCTGTTCTCCCACTGATCTTTGTTCTTTTGTAAATTTCTTGCCCATTCTTAGTAGGAGCTCTAAAATGTTTATCCCCATTTAATAAGGTATAGAAGATAGGTGGATGTATTAAACCAGTTCAGAGGTAGTCAGAAGGTAGAAGTGTGTGACTTTTTTATATATAGACCTTGAACTCATGATTTTCTTGCCTTTGAGTGCTGGGTTTTACAGTTGTATTTAATCTATATCCATTTCTCAATCTCAGGATTTGTTATTTCAGGTAATAGAATTCTCTGCTGGGTGGATGTAGGACACAGTCCTGTTAATAATAGGATGTCTATTTTTATTTTTTTAAAATTGTATGTGTGTGTATATATATGTATGTGCACATGTGTGGTATATTTGTGTATGTGCATAGGTGTGCTTACTGTGCGTTTGTATGTGAAGACCAGCAGTTAACTGTGGGTTTCTTCCTCTACTGTTCCCTACCCTTTTTAAAAAATGAAACAAAACAAGATTTAAAAAATATTTTACTTTACAATTTTTATCTGCTTGCTTGTGTGTTTACCAAGTGTATGTCTGTTGGATCTGCTGGGACTGGGGTTATGGATGGTTGTGAATCCACCATGTGGGTACTGAGAATTGAACCTGGATCCTTTGCAAGAGCAACAAGTACTTGTAATAGCTGAGCCATCTCCAACCTCACCCATCTTATTTTTTGAGACAGGGTCTTTCACTGAACCTAGAGCTAGCCTTAAAGTAAGCTACAGGAATTTCTTTGTTTTTGCCCACCCAGTTCTGGCGTTACAAGTTTGTGTTGCTATGTGTGGCCTTTACCTGGGTGCTGGGAATCTGAACTCAGGTCCTCATACTTGTGCCAAAAGCTCTGTTTTGCAACAAGCCATCTCCCCAGCTCCATTAGTAGATCTTCAGTAGTGCCCTTGTCATCTATCTAGTAGAAGCCAATACACCACAAAGTCATGACAATCAGCAATGTTTACATACTGTGGCCACTGTCATTGTGGACCACAATCAGCTGTAACTGAGACTCAGTACTCTGTTTATGAATTGCTAGGATAACTGAAGATAAAACTAATACTAATTTGATCTCCTAAAGTATTTACTGTGTGCCAGGTACTGTACTAAGCCTTAATTATAATTGCTTGTTTAATCCACCTAATAATTCTAAGGTAAGTACTGTTATTGCATTTTATAGGTCAGAAAATGGAGGGGGAAAAAGGTTACATGAATTGATAGGTGTTAATGTTGTTACAATTATGTGTTGTTAAGGATTTCCCTAAGTGCCTTACCTGTATGGTTTTTATTGTTTGTTTGTTTTTAAGATTTATTTATTTATTATATGTAAGTACACTATAGCAGACACTCCAGAAGAGGGAGTCAGATCTCATTACAGATGGTTGTGAGCCACCTTGTGGTTGCTGGGAATTGAACTCAGGACCTTTGAAAGAGCAGTCAGTGCTCTTAACCTCTGAGCCATCTCTCCAGCCCCCTTACCTGTATGTTATTTGACTTAATCTTTACACTCAGTCTGTGAGGGTATTCTGATATTGTCATGGGTTATAGATTTTGTTGTATACCTGTTGTTAATCATTGATAGCACACTGGGTAAAGGCTTAATTTCTTTCTAAGGCTTTAGTCTTGTTTATCTAATAAAACATTTTCAGAGTTCTTTTCTCTATTTCTTCCTCCTAACAATACCAGTATTATCTCCAGTTGTAGTTTAAGAAACAGAAAGAAGCCAGGTGGTAGTATGCATACTTTTAATCTTAGCATTTGGGATTAAAGTGCCGATCTCTGAGTTCAAGGCCAGCGAGTATACTAAATGAGTTCCAGAACCACCAGAGCTCCATAGTTAGACCCTGTCTCAAAACAAGCAAGCAAGCAAGCAAGCAAGCAAGCAGAGAGAGAGAAACTGAGAAAGAGGCTTGTGTAGATACATGGTAAATCATTGAGCTGTCTTGCACTTGTTGCACATCTTGTCTATTTAGGACATAATGCCTTCAGCTGAACTGGGTAGTAAGGTAACAAAGAAATACTGAGCCTGACTGTGTTGGAAGGAGAGCTGAGAGAGGCTACTTCTGAAATTTGTTGTAAAATTTCCATATCTGATTTGTATTGGCTCTGGAACACAAGATTTTTTATTTTTATCTTTTTTTCAAATTTCTTATTAGATATTTTCTTCATTTACATTTCAAATGCTATCCCAAAAGTCCCCTATGCTCTCTCCTGGCCTGCTCCCCTACCCACCCACTGTAGACCAGGTTGGCCTCAAACTCAGAAATCCACCTGCCTCTGCCTCCCAAGTGCTGGGATTAAAGGCGTGCACCACCACGCCCTGCTTTCTTTTTCTTTTTAATATCCGGCTTTAGTATTCTATCTTGTAAACTCCATGAGCATAGAGACAATTTTGTTATACATAGACTTTTGCATGCAGTAGTTGCCTTATTTGTGAAAATACTGAATTGCCAGTAAGCACATGGGAAGGAAAGTGATCGACTGAGGTTGATTTAATTAAGATTATAGAGCAATTTAGTAATAGTTTGGGACAAGTTCTGATTTTTTCCTGTCCTTGGGCCCTGAATTCTTTATAAACCACGTGCTGCTTGCTTGTATGTGTATGCTTATCATGACTGGAGCTAAATGATTTGATGCTGTTGACTTAGTTTTCCTTTAACAAAAGTGATAAACAATGGTTCTTTTCTCTCTTCCATTTTTGTTTGCTCATAAATAATGTCCTTCTAGTATAGTCTCTGACCGCAGAATGAATGTCTCTAAAGGACCAGGGAGGCTGTACTGTCCCTCCCAATCCAGAACTAAAAGTCATGTTACAGCTACTATTCTTGACAACTTCTTCTTATTTTAGTGGTGACACAGTGGTCAAAGCATACCAGCTAAAACAGAAAGTTAGTTTATAGGGAAGAAGCTTTTTTAAAAAAGACTCACTGTTACCCTTGATTGGCCTGGAACTTGCTGTGTGTGTCTGGAACTTGACTAGACTGGCCTCTAACTCACAAAGATCTGTGTGTTTCTATGTTCCAAATGCTGTAAAGACACTCACTATCACATCTGGGTAACCCCAGACAGGGTTTCTCTGGGTAGCCCTGGCTGTCCTGGAACTCACTTTGTAGACCAGGCTGGCCTTGAACTCAGAAATCTGCCTGCCTCTGCCTCCCCAGTGCTGGGATTAAAGGCGTGTGCCACCACCACCAGGCTCTGGGGAACCTTTTTGAGGGCAAGGGGAATGTGGTCAGGGCTGAATGCATGAGTACATAAACCTTAAAGCTTTCTTCCCCTTCATAGTCTGCCTGCAGCCTCTTAGGTCAATGATGACTTCGGGCTTTCTCAGGGACTTAGCTTTTGTTCTTCTGGTCTGTGTCAGACTTGTATGGAGAAAGGAAGCAATCTAGGCTGGGTTTCTTGCAGGATGGTGGAGGTGTCTGCGAAGGAAGAGAGGAGAACTCATTTTTTAGGGCTTACTGGCCTGCCCACATGTTCTATCCACAGCAGCATGTTGAACTTGTCTTAATTTGTGCACCCATTCAGGCCCTTGTCTTTCCATCCTAAGTTATAACTTTTTGAATTTCTATCCTTATTTGTTGGTGTTTTGCTATCATAGCAATGACTAGTAAAGAATGGATGGTTTGAGATTGTATTTCCAATCATGGTTTTGTTTCTTGAGACAGGGTCTCACTCCTGGCAGACCTGAACCTTACTATATAACCAAGACTGGCACAAATTTACAGAGATCCAACTGCTTCCGCCTCCTGAGTCCTGGACTAAAGGTGTGCACCACACCTCCCAGTCAATTTTTTTTTTTTTTTTTTTTTTTTTTGTAAAGCAAGTTCAAAATTGAGATTAGGAAATTTCTGTCTCCTGAGGAATGGAGTCAAGGTGTTTATCTTTATCTATATGGCTCTTATTATGATTCATCCTAAGGGACAAAAAAAGTTCCTTACTCAAAATGGCTGCCTAGTAGTAATTGAAACTAAAGAGGAATTAAAGCTTATTTTCAGTAATTGGAAAGTAGCATAGAAATCTAGTATGATGGAGTGGATTCTGTTTCAAGTTGTATTATTTAGGTTTATAGTCTTTGTCAAATGTTAAGCTTTATGTATCTCATTTGTAAAATGAATGTAATTAAACTAACTTGAAGTGTGTGTGTGTGTGTGTGTATGCAAATGAACATGTGCTTGAGTGAGTGGAGGGCAGAGGTAGCTGTTGAGTTTTCTTAATTGCTGTCTATCTGAAAAGAGATAGGGTTTCTAACTGAAGGTAGAATTAATCAGTTTGGCTAGATTGTTGGGCCAACGAGCTCCTGTGTCTGTCCCTCGCCACCTTCTGGTGCTGTGATTTCAGATCCATCTATCTATACATACATATGTGGTACTGTATGTGCCTTCCACATGAGTGCTAGGATCTGAACTTGGGTAGTATGTCCTTTTTTTTTTTTTTTTTTAAAGTTTTTTTTTTTTTTTATTTGTAAGAACACTGTAGCTGTCTTCAGACACACCAGAAGAGGGAGTCAGATCTTGTTACGGATGGTTGTGAGCCACCATGTGGTTGCTGGGATTTGAACTCAGGACCATCGGAAGAACAGTCGGGTGCTCTTACCCACTGAGCCATCTCACCAGCCCTAGTATGTCCTTTTTAAAGTCATCTTCCCAGCCCCTAAAATTAATTTCTTGATTTTAATTTAAAAACATATGTTCATTTATTCCTCTCTCTCTCTCTCTCTCTCTCTCTCTCTCTCTCTCTCTCTCTCTCTCTCTCTCTCTCTGTGTGTGTGTGTATACAGGGGAGAGTAGGGAGTGTGTTCCGTGGTATGAATGTAGGTTGCTCTGAGGCACAGGCAGTGACCTAGACTTTATTAGGCTAATATGCCTACATCACACTTAGAACTTGAAAACCTAAGTAAGAAAGTAATGGGTACTAAGTTTCAGTGAAGATGAAACTGTGGTACCAATTCTAGAATCTAGTGAGCTGAAGTAGTGCAGTAGTTACTTCATTGGACTAGTTCTTCACTGTAGCTTTTTGCTTTGCCCTGAAATTTTAGTCTTAAGCCTTTTCTCCCTTCATTTCCATAATTTGTGAGCCACCCAGTATACTTCAGCAAGTTCATTTTCTACTTAGTCATCTAGGCCTAGTACATAACCAAAGAATCCTTGGCTGCTGCCTCTGGGACACTCTGACATGTTGCCTGGTTCTGTCATAAAAGTTTTATAGGATTACAGCTACGTTGTTCATTTATATATTGTCTGTGAATAACCTTATGCAAAGAAAGTAGAGTTGAATAGTTGAGATAGAGATAAATAACCCTCAAAGCGTTAAATATTTTACTTTTTGAAAAAAATTCCCAGCTCCCACCTTAATGGATAATATTTGTTTCTTAACAGAATACTGTTTGCTTTATCCAACAGAGAGTGTTTGGATAGTGTGGAAGTTTTGGCTTGACTTCCAGTTTTGTCAGAACAAAATTTGGCCCTGTATTGTAATGACTGCTTTTAGCAAGGGAAGTTGGTGGTAGTATGCCACAGTTGGGTGTTTTTGGTTTTTTTTTTTTGTTTGTTTTTTTTATTACTAGAGTAATATGTTGTATATACTTTTATATGCATAAGTATCCTGGATGTCATTTTAAAAATAGGTTAATGCTTATTTTTTTCTGAATGTTTTGTTTAAAGGATCTATTGGGAGTATAAAACAATTATAAAGAATATTTATTAGTTCTTTCATATCTACTCATAGCTTCTGTAATCTAGTGGTATTAAGCAGAATTCACTTATGTCTGGGGACCAGTAACTACAAACAATAATAATGACAATAATAATTGAGAAACCAGTGGTTAATAAGGAATTGTGTTTTTGACTACTAAGAATAATTTTTTCTCATTTGTTTTCTGTATTTTGCTGCTTTAGATCAGAAGTATTTTCAGCTGTGTATAGTAGAAAACCTAACAGTAATTTAAAAAGTAAAAATAAATTTCTTTACTTAAGGAGGAATGTGGTTGATGGCTGGCAGGGGCTCAACTATACCAGCACTGGGAGCCAGGTGCTCTCTTGCTCTCCAGTCGGGTACCTTCAGGGCCTGGCTTTCAGGCAGTGTGCTGCGGCGTCCTGGCTAAATGTCTGGGTATTGGAACTCACAAAGCATGCTTGAGGAAGGAAGAACCAGGGAAAGGCAGAATGGGGCAAAGGAGGAATTAGCACCACTTCTGTGTCCTATTTTAAAATTAAGAGTAACCATTTCCATGAATTCATAAAAAGTGTCCTGGCTAGAACTGTGTCATATCAGCACCTTAAACCTGAAGGGAGTTTGGGGAAAGAGTATAGATGTTCTTCAACTTAAAATTATCATATTATATTTATTCATTTAAAATCTTTTTGTGGTGTGTGTGTGTGCGCGTGTGCGTGTGTGTGTGTGTGTGTGTGTGTGTGAGTGTGTGTTTGAGTGGGGGGGTGTGGGTTGCATGTATGCTGTTGATGTTGTGGAGGTCAGAGGCCAACCTCAGTTGTCAGTCTCCATCGTGCACCTTGGTATCTCTTGTTCACTGTTGCACAGGACAGGTTAGCTGAACAATGGGCTTCTGGAAATTCCTTTGTCTCTACCTCCCACTTCACTGTAGGGGCATGCTGGGATTACAGATGTGTATGTTACTGTATTCATTTTTTGTATCCATCTTTTCTCATGTGGGTTCTGGGGGTCTGGACTCAGGTTCTCAGGATCACACAGTGAAAGCCGTCTGCTGTACTCCTCCTTTCCCTCCTTCCCTCTCTTTATCTTCCTTGTTTGGTCTTTTTTTTTTTTTTTTTTTTTTATTTTTGTTTACTTATCAGTTAATTGTCCATTTTTTTTTTTTTTTTTTTTTTTTTTTTTTTTGAGGAAGGGCATCATGTAGCCCAGAAGTTCTCAAACACATGTAGCCAAGGATGACGCTGAGCTCCATTCCACCTGCCTCAGTCTCCTGAGTGCTGGGCTTATTTACAGGCATATTCCACCATAAAGCCATTTTAAATAGTAAGCACTGTAAATTAAAAGTACATTTAATGCAACCAACTTACTGAACATAATAGCTTAGCATCATAGTGCACTCTATAGTATCAATTATTTATTCTTGCGATTGCATGTTGTCTTGGGACAGCACAAGATATTATACTACATATAATAACCTGTGAAAGATCAAAATTAAAATGTGAAGGGTGAATTCTACTGATTATGAATCACTGTTATGCTAGCTGTGGTGGAGAATGCCTTAATCCCAACACCTGAGAAGGGGAGGATTGAGTTTAAAGTAAATTTGGGCTAACTTTCAATAACCTGTGTAGTAGTTTACGTGAAAATGGCCTCAGTAAACTCATAGGGAGTGGCACTATTAGGAAGCAAGGTGGTGTTGGAATAGGTTTTGCCTTTTTGGAGGAAGTGTGTCACTAGGGACTGGCTTACAGATCCTCTTGCCTCCACCTCTTCAGCATATCCTATGAGGATACTCTACCATAAGGCTTGGTGCTTCTTGTCTACTATGTAGTGTGACTAGTCTCTGAGGTGTGACCAGCTGCAAGCTCTGACAACCAGGGCTGGAGCCCCAGCTTCCATCCTGCATCTTGAAAAATCCTTCCTGCTTTAAGTTGCTTCTTGTCAGGTATTTGGTGGCAGCAATGAGAGCAGTAACTAACATACTAACCGAGAGAGCAGGAATGCCATTTATTGTGGAGGGAGATAACTGAAAGAGGAAGAGACTGAACCTGGTATAGCTGATGCCAGTTTTGTCTCCAGTCTTAACCATCATTAGCTGACGGAGAAGAAGAGCCAGGTCTTGTGACCTTTGTACACATAGCACTGTATCTAGTGTAGAAAATACTCTTGAATGGTGACTGGATGTGAGATTATTTATTGTCTCCATGAATCATCAGACTATTTCCTAAACAGTGTCATGCTCTTCTTTTTGGGCTTTATATGTAATGTCAGTACCTTTGTCTATGAAAATTCTGCCTTTTCATTAATGTTGGGAGGTCAGCTTTCCTTTACTCTCACATATCTGAGATAATTTCTAAAGAGAAAAGTTTACCTTGGCTTATATATAGTTTTGAGGTTTTGTTTCTTTTGGGCTTGTGGTGAGGCAGCACATTATGTCAGGGAGTGCATTGTGGATCATAGACATTCCCTTCATGACTAGGAAGCATAATTGAGGAAGAAGAATGGGCTGGATCCCATCATCTCCTTCAAGAGCACATCTCTCATGCTATCAAAATCTCCTACTATGCCCTGTTAAAGGTCCTACCATTTTCCAACGGCACCAAGCTGGGGACCAAGTATTTAACACATGGGCCTTTGGGTAGATTCTAGATCCAAACTATGATAAGCCCTCTACCTCCCTTTCTATCCTCCTGCCTGCCTGCCTGCCTATCTATTTATGTACTGTAAATGTGTCATGGCATGAATGTGGGAGTCAGGACAGTTTTGTGGAGTCAGTTCTCTTTTCCCACCTTTTTGTGGATTCTGGGAATTGAATTTAGGTTGTCAGGCTTCTGCAGCCAATGTTTTTAACCCACCTAGCCATTTCACTGGTCCTAGAATATTGCCAGTGTAATGTCAGCTCTTTAGTTGCTGGATCTCCACTCTCCACCCCCAACCCCCAGCCTGGGATTGAACCTAGGACCTTGTGCATTTTAGTCAGGTATTCCACTGCTGAGCTACACTCCCCAGCTCCTTCCTTCCTTCCTTCCTTCCTTCCTTCCTTCCTTCCTTCCTTCCTTCCTTCCTTCCTTCCAGACAGGGTTTCTCTGTATAGCTCTGGCTGTTCTGGAACTCACTTTGTAGACCAGGCTGGCCTCAAACCCAGAAATCCGCCTGCCTCTGCCTCCCAAGTGCTGGGATTAAAGGTGTGCGCCACCACACCCGGTTTGGGTTTGTTTTCTTATTGCTGAATTTTAAGACGTCATTGTGTATTTTGAGTACAAATCCTTTATGTTCTTTGCATATGTACATAAAGCACAATCTGTACATGTACTTTGCAAATACTTTTTCCTCATCAGTGTCTTCTCTTTTCATTTTTTAACATTGTCTTTTATGTTTTAATCAAATTCAACTTGTCTAGTTCTTCTTAAATGAATTGTCTTTGATGATGGCATCTAAAAGGCTATTGCTCAATCAAGATCATCTAGATTTTTTCCTGCATTATCTTACAGACATTTTATAGTCTTGAAATTTAGATCTATGGTCCATTTTGAGGGTGTGTATGTGTGTATAAAGTCTATGTCTAGGTTCTTTCCTTCTCCTTCTCTATCCTTTTCTGTCACTCATACTATATAAATTAGAATGAAGAACAGAGTATGAAGTATGACCATTTTAAAACCACTTTAGAACTGAGTAATGGTATGTGACTATAATTCCAGCACTCAGGAAGCTGAGATAGAATTATCAGGAGTTCAGAGTTCTCCTAGGGTCCATAAGTAAATTCCAGACAAGCCTGGGTTGACACACTGTTTCACAAAACTAAACCAAATTAAACAACAACAACAACAAAAAAAAAAAAACAAAAACAAAACATAACAACAACAACAACAAAGAGATCATAAGAGGGAGGTTAGATTTCCTGGAACTGGAGTTACAAATGATTTTGAGCCACCATGTACATGCTGGGGACTGAACCCAGCCAAGCAACAAGTGCTATAATGTTGAACCATCTCTCAAGCATCCTGTCTGTCAGTCTGTCTGCCTATCTGCCTGTCTGACTCTCTCTGTCTGTCTCTGTCTCTCTGTCTCTCTGTCTCTTTGTCTCTGTTTGTCTGTCTCTCTGTGTGTGAGTGAGTGAGTGGGGTAGAAGAGGGAGAATGGGAATGAATCATGTGTCATGGTTTGCATGTGAAAACCAGAGAAAAACATATAGGAAGGAGGAGTTGGTTCTCCCTACCCTGTGCCCCAAAGATGGAACCAAGGTCAGCAGTCTTGGCAGCTAGTTCTTTTACCTACTGTTCCACCTTACTGTGTGTAGTTTTTTGGTTTTGTTTTGTTTTCAAATGTAGAAATTCCTGTCTCCTTTTCCAAATACTGTAAGTATTCAGGGCTTAGGAAGGGTAAACAATAAAAGAGCTGAGTTCTTTCTGTATAGAGTTTTCCCTCTGTATTTAGACTAATTTGGGCACACTGAGTGGTAGTGCAGACATTTGTCAGGGAAGATGGCTGCATGTTATGTAAGTCAGGTTTCATGCTGGTCACCGACTCTTTGGAGTTAGTATGAAGCTGACCAACAGTTATCTGTTGTAAACAAAACAAAAAGAAATAGGAGGACTAAAGAGAAACCTAGGCTTAGGCTTCAGTCGGTATATACATGGTTATGTCATTTACTGGCTGTATAACCCTGGAGAAGTCACTGTGTTCTTATCCATTGCTTCCTGTCTTATACCTGCTCTGCTGTGCTGCTTTCTAGCAGTACCTTCACAATGTGGTATCTACTTTCATCCTAGACATTTGTTTAAATTAGTACTATTTTATGCTTTCGGTTGCCTGTAGCTCTAAAAAATTCTGTTAAGTGTGTACTTGCCCATACTTCTTTCCTTTGGCCAAGGATCTTTTAAAACATCAATTTTTGTTATCCTGTTTTTTCCCCAGAGCCCTTAGAGCAGAATCTAAACTTCTGAGCCTGTGAGATGGCTCAGTGCATAAAGGTTTCTGGCACTAAGCCAGACAACCCAAGTTTGAACCTTAGGACACATATGGTAGAAGAAGAAAACTGATTCTCATGAGTTATCCTCTGATCTCTACATGCACCATGGTACATATGTGCCACCTGCCCTCACCCCATAGCAAATAATTTAAAACCTCTAAACTCATTGATTATGACCTGGAAGAGATAATCTGCATAACTTGATTTCAGTCATGTGCCTCAAGGGCAAGGGATGAGTTGGGTCAGTGTGGTGAGTGATGATGGGAGGTACTGTCTTCTGGGTGTACAGGAAATATGTGAAGGTACATTTTTTATCATTTCAGTCTTCAGAAAGCACCCTTTATTGGGAGGGGGAAGACCAGAAATGTTTCTTTAATGTGTTATCCAGCTCCAAGTTCTGTCGTAGTGACTGGTGTCTGACAAGTGTTTAAGAAATTCTGAGAGTGGCGTAGGGACTACTCCATAACTCTGTGAAATAGACATAGGTTTGTAAAGTATAGGGACACATAGTAAATAGCCCTTAACAAATAGTTAGCTATTGCTGAACTTTCTCTGTTAAAGGGGGTGGGTGGGTGGTATAAGGACCACATTATTATCTTTCACGGGGCACATTCTAGAGAGTCAGCAGAAAGATGCATTACCCCCTCTCCATTCTAGTCTGAACGAATCCTGAATCTCATTTGAGGAGGTCTTGATTCTGGGGTACAAGAGGACTTCGGCAGGCTCTAGAACAGCTGTTCTCAGCTTATAGGTCCTGATCCCTTGTTGAACTACCCTTTCACAGAGGTCACCTAAGACCATTGGAAATGTCAGATATTTACATTACAATTCATAACAGTAGCAAAATTACAGTTATGAAATAGCAACAAAATCAGTTTTATGATTGGGGGTCACTACAACGTGAGGAACTATATTAAAGAATCGCAGTATTAGGAAGGTTGAGAACCACTGCTCTAAAAAGCCTGTCAGGTACCTCTTGTTGGAGCCTGGGTTGGGAGAACAGCAGAGACAATCAGAACATTGGTTATGTATTTTTTTTCCTGCCCCTCAGCGCCTCTTCAGAAAAAGGGGGCGGGACAGCGCTCTCCCCGCCTCCTTTCCTTCCTTTCTCTGTTCCTCCCTCCCTCCCCGCCCCTTTACTGAGCCTCTGTGTCTTTGCTGCCGCCCTACGTGGGCCGGAGTGTGCTGCGCCTCGGGAGCTGGGGTGGCTGCGCTGCGGCGCTTAGCTGAATCCAGCCTGTCAGGCTGGTTCAGCCCGGGCTTTGTCCCAACTGCTGAGCAGGGAGAGGTGCGGCTCTGCGACAGATACACAAGATCATCAGAGATGCTGGGCCCCGCACCCACCGCCAGGTAATGCTGGCCTTCCCTGGGCCTGGCATAGCTAGACTGAACTGGGGTAGTAGGAGCGGGTGGGTGTCTTGCTGCCTTCCGGGGAAGGGAATGGGGAGAACATTACATTTCACTTATATTAAGGGATTCTTAGTAAGGAAAGGACCTGGTGTTGTAACATTGAGATAAGCCCCTCAGGGCTAGGCCTGTGCAGGAATAAGGCATCTGGCTAGGGAAGGTTATGAAGGGGAAGCTGGATTTTTGGGGAACTGCATGCCTCAGGGGCCCCACTCCTTTGTAAGCATGCTTCTGCATGGTGGCCAGGGTGATGCTTTTCTGTGCCTTGGTTTAGATGCGGGTTTCCTGGGACCCGGAATACTGTTCTCTGGTTGGAGATGTGTAGTGAAGATAGGAGACCCCTGCAGCTGTTCCTGGTCAGGCAGTCTCTGTGAGCCTTAGTTTCCTTATCTGAAGTGAAGGGCTTAGCATTCTGTAACTGTGCCTTTCCTAGGCTGTAAAATTTACCTTGGAAAGGTGAGCTAGGTAGAGACAGAGGAGCCAGCCTTCCATATGCATCTTGCTGGTCTGTTTAGAACCAGTGACTTCATAAAGTGTTAATGCTTATGTTGGGGCTAAAAGTAGATATGTTGAGTGTGGGGTGTGGGGTTGAGAAGAAACAGGTGAAGAAAGTATGCTAATTTTTTTTCCTGAACTGGCCAATTCTTTGATAGTTAGACCACTGCTATAAACTAGGCTGTCTTCTCTGGTGCACTGTTATTGATCTGCTAAGTAAATAACAGACCTTGAGACTATGTAATATCCTAATCACTGTAATTCCTTCCTTTATTATCTGGCACCAAGAAATACAAATACTAACCTATGTTGATTATTTTGGACCTTTCTCATCTTGGTTTCAGAGGAGCTATGCATTTCCTCTGGGAAGCCTTCCTGTTCTTTCTTCTTCCTGCCTCCTCCTGCTGGTCGGCTTTCCTTGCCTGCCCCTCACATGTTTTCTGATCTCACCATTTTCCTTTCTTCCTTTCCTTGTCTTCACACTTTCCACTTCTTGTCTCTTTTCCCTCCATAACCACAATTTCTTTTTTCTTTTTTCCTTTTTCATTTCTTCCCTGGATCCGCTTCCTCTTGGTTAGGCTCTCTTCTCTTTTCCTTTTAGGATCTTTTATTGTGCTTTCTCATTGGTAGTAAGTTGCTGACTTGGAGGGACCTTTGCTTTGTAAGGTCCAAACATTTTCGCTTCCTTGCTTTTGACCTAAGCACTGTTTTCTTTATGTGTCCGGCTTTCTCCTTACTGCCCTCAAGCTGTTTTGGGGATAAGCAGTTATTCTTCCTGGATTTATTCCCCATCCTTTTCCTTGAGAATCAAGGCAGAATGTGGGCAGAAGGAAAAAAATCATGATAGGAAGTCAAGAGCTTGAAGGCTCAAGCTGGAGAACAAGTACAAATACAGCTAGAGAGGAGACCTTCCTGAGAGCCCCTCAGTGAGATGAGGGGCTGGGAGACAGCCAGTTACCAGGTGGCACAGTGGGTTGAAGAGAAGAAGGTGACGTCTTGGGGGCAAGAGTGTTCTTTAGGAAGAAGAAGGTGGCTTTGACATCAAGATGGAGGTTATTTGGGGGTAAGGGTAGCTGTAGAGGGAAAGATTTATAGGATATGTAAAGGTATGTAAAGGATGTGTAACCATATAGGTTATTTGTTTTTCCTCCTGATGGTAGGCTCTTTGAAGAGGATTATTTTTGCTCTGCATCATCCGCACCCCTCCCCAACCTAAAGTGAGAGTGAGAGAGTGAGAGGGGAAACAGAGATGAGACTGACAGTGTTATTGTTTCATTGACACTCACTAATATACGCAATGTGTGTGTATGTGTGAATGCATATATACACACACATACAAGATATCAATTTGGTATCCATCATTAACTGTTTTCTCTGGTCGGTGAGAACACTTGCCACCAAGCATGATGAGATCTTAGTTCTATTCCTAGGTTTTATATGGTGGAAGGAGAGACTAATTCCCACGAGATGTCTGGATATGTGAGCCATGGTATGCTCTCACCACTATCCCAACGCACACATGTATAAATAGATGTAACTTTAAAAATAAACATTCTCTCAGCCACCTATAGTATATTAGTTATGGTGTTGGTTGCTGAGTACTGTTGGTTTTTAAAGGAGGTACTTAGATTCACTTGCTGCGTTCAGATGCAGGTCTAGGGGTGAACCCTCATGTGGTAGGGTAGAGGGGAGCACAGGGAGCTATGATAATGTAGTGGAGGAAGACTAAGGTTCAACAAATCAGAGGCAGGGCTGCACTGTAAACTCAAGTCTTCTTTAATTGTGATACATATTTACTTAGATTATGTTATCTTGTGACATTATGTACATGTTGTGTATAAAGAATTTTCTTTTCTTTTTTTCTGTCTTTGGGAATAAAATGTAGATATTAATGAAATAGAAAACAAATTTACATGTGGTAGGTTATTATGCCCTGGCCAAACAAATTCTCAGAAGGAAGCAGACTTTGTCCCTGTTTATTTCTGGCTGCAGGCCATTTAGGTGACTCACTGCTGAGCACCCTCTCTGAGTTATTTGATCCCTTTCTCTTCCCTGTTTTCTTATATTCAATTTCTGGCACAAGATGGAGAGTCCAGAGGCCAGATAGGCTAGGTGTTTACTTCACAGACTTCTGTAAGATAAGAATGGAACACCCTGTAGGGCTGGTGAGGAATCAGTGAGGTAATGGATGCATGAACACACTTTGTGCAGTGATCTACCCATATTCTTGTTATTGTCTCTGGATGCCTTTTTAAAACACCTATGAAGATGCTTAGATGCTGTAGCCCAGAAGCCCAAGGATGCAACTGAGAAATCTAAATTATGTCTAAATTCTTGAGGAATAAAAGAAAAAGGGGACATATATAGAAAAAGCTTTTAGGATTGGTAATTGAGCTTCATGCTCAAAATGGAGGTCAGCTGGTAATATAGTGCTTTATTCATGTCAGAAAGACGGTAGGGGGCCAGTATAAAAGATTTCATTTTGAGTGTCTATGATAAGTAGATAAATAGAAGAGAAAGTAATTAAGGTCAAGTCTTCATGTAATGGTTTGCTGGTTACTTGCTTGTTCATCCAAGTTTCATATACTAAAATGAAAGATACTTATATTAACGTTGAAGAGTTGATTGTGAAGATAAAGAAGTAATTTTATAAAAAATAAAAAATATGGTGCTGGAGAGGTGGCATTGGCTGCTTTTCCAGAGGACTTGGGTTCAATTTTCTGCAATGGCAGCAGCTCAAAACTGTCCGTAACCCAGTTCCAGGGGATCTGGCATCCAAATGCAGACATACATGCAATCAAAATACCACTGCACCTAAAAAATGTTAAAAAAAAATTACACAGTACTTATAGCTATACTTTTTTTTTTTTTTTTTTTTTTTGGTTTTTCGAGACAGGGTTTCTCTGTGTAGCCCTGGCTGTCCTGGAACTCACTCTGTAGACCAGGCTGG
>NC_034590.1:68675190-68686846 GCF_900095145.1 Mus pahari
TCCTGAGTGCTGGGATCAAAGGCGTGCGCCACCACGCCCGGCTAGCTATACTTATTCTTAATCTGCAAAAATAAACTCCAAAGTCACCACCTTTTAAGCAAGTCTTCCTTTGGGGCTGGAGAGATGGTCAGTGGTTAAGAGCATTGGATGCTTTTCTTGAGGTGCTGAGTTCAATTCTCAGCTATCACATGGTGGCTCACAACCATTTATAGTATGATCTAATGCCTTCTTCTGGCATGCAAGTATACATGCAGATAGGGTATGTATGTGTTTGTAAAATAAATACCTATAATAATATATAATAAAAATCTATAATAAGTATCTATAATAATTTTTTTTTAAAGAAAGTCTTTCTTTACTGTTAGGGCCTCTCTTCTGGATTTATGTTGTGCCTCTCTTCACTCAGTGGTGGCACTTGCCATTGATGTATTGTTATATAGATCCTGTATCTTTTCCTCCCATTAGTCTGCATTCATTGGAGGGCAAACTCGGGTCTAGTATATTTAAGAGTCAGCTGAGTGCCTTTTTAGTTTCTAAATATAGGTTAGTAAATAAAACAAATATAGTTGCTACTGTTAATTAAGGAGATGTATAAAAAATGAGTATAATTAAAAATTGTGATAGTTGCTGTGATAATCAAGAGTACCTTTTGATCATGTTAAGTCTAACTGTCTGTGAGACAACTGCCACTCTGACCAGTACCTGCAGCTTAACAGAAGTTTTGGTAGAATTGACTGCCAGATAAGAGAGCTGTTTGGTGAAAAGGTTAAAACCTTGGCGTCATCAGCAACAAGGGTGATATGTGAGGCCTTTGGGCTGGGGAGGTCACTTGGGGAGAGTGTATTATATGAGGAAAGGGGTCTGGAGTCTTGGAATTGTGAAAAATACTGAACGAAGTGTATACAGAGGGAAGAAGAAAGGCAGAAAGATAGCAAAGAAAGAGAATCCAAGATAGTAGAGTATTTAAAAGAGAACTGAGGTTAATTATATTGATTGCTGATGAGAAATTGAACAAGCATGGAAAAGTGACCATTAGATTGTTTAAGATGGAAATGATTGGCAAACTTGACAAGAGTACTTTTCTGAAATAGGAAGGATGCCACTTGGCACAGAGGGGAAGGTAGTGGAGACGGTACTTCAAATATTAATAGATAATTCTTTTGAGAAGCTCTGCTTCTGAGGGCAAGCAAAGACACAGTGGTATTTGGAAGAGGAAGATGGTGTCAGGAGAGTTGTGTGCACACATGTAGGATAATGTAGAGTACTTGATAGATTTTTCTAATATTTCTTGGGTCAGGTAAAAGGAATTCTTTGGTTATGATTTTGAATTTCCTTTTTCTTTGCTATGCTACATCAGTTTCAAAATTCTTTGGCTCTACTTTTTAAGATAAATTTACTTTTCTTTTGTTTAGTTTTGTTTTTTCAGGCTGGATTTCTGTGTGTAGCCCGATCCTCATGATTCTATCTCCCCAATGCCGAGATTAAAAATGTGCACCACCACCACTTGGTTGTCAATTAACTAATTTCTTAACTACGGAGCCATCTCTCCAGTGGTTGCCACCTTATTTCTTTAGGTCTTGAGTGTTTCTTCTCAACAAGTCCTTTCCTAACCAACCCTGGTCCCACACTTACACACACATGTGTACTTGACACTGTTTTATTTAATTGCTTTTTGTCTGCATCTCTTACTAGACGCATAATTTCTGCAAACACACACACACACACACACACACACACACACACACACACACACACACACACACGCTTGCGCGCACAAAGAAGTGGTTTTCAAATAGCACTGAAAATTAAGGATAAAGCCTATAGGATGAGTGTAAAAGAAAAGACAGCCTCCAGTTTCTTTGGGTCAGGTAGGGGCTGTGCAGTGGCAGCTAGAAAAGTCTGTTCAGGTGATAGACAGGTTTCTTTTAAGGCAAAAGGTGCTAGCCAATAACAAATAGAAAGTTTCAACAGAAATAGTAGAAGGGTTTGAATCAGGAGAAGACTGTTAAGAGTAGGAAGGTAGGTAGGGGTGTGTGTGAGTGTGTGTGTGTGTGTGTATTGAAAAAGCAATTTGTGTGTGAATCACCTCTGCTGGCTGCTATCACACCGCTGTACAGGGCAAGACTAAGTGAATTTTAAGTCTTTTGTTTGTTTGTTTTATTTTTTGTTTTTCAAGACAATATTTCTCTATGTAGCCCTGGCTGTCCTGGATCTCATTCTGTACACTAGGTAAGCCTTGAACTCAGAGATCCACTTGCCTCTGCTTCCAAAGTGCTGGAATTAAAAATGTGTGCCACCACAGCCCTGTGAATTGTCTTTTACTTTAAATCTCTGCCATTTCCATATCTTTGTTGCCTTTCATTTCTTTTAACTTTAGGAAGGTTCTCAGCATAACCCTATGTCTCAAATTATCATTAGTGTCTAAATAGTACTTTTAAGATAATCAAAGTAATTAAGAAGGTAGCTATGAAAAGCGGGGGAAGGGGAAAAAAAGGTAGTCATGCCCTTATATATATTTAAGTTAGAAGGTTAGGTAAATTGTATACCCTGATAAAGTTCAGATTCCTTTGAAATAAAGATTTGGAATTGTCTGGCTCTTGAGGAACCTTCCAGTTTATTCCACCAAGACAGACTGTCTTAGAAAGTGGGCTCCTGCTCATTACCTGAGGTCTCTACTGGATCAAGGCCATGGAGATACAGAAATTAATCATAGTTTTTTGTTTTTGTTTGTTTGTTTGTTTGGTTGGTTTTTTTCAAGACAGGGTTTCTCTGTATAGCCCTGGCTGTCCTGGAACTCACTTTGTAGACCAGGCTGGCCTCGAACTCAGAAATCCTCCTGCCTCTGCCTCCCAAGTGCTGGGATTAAAGGCATGTGCCACCACTGCCTGACTGAAATTAATCATAGTTTTGTCCTTTGAGTTATTTCTTGCCTAGTGACCACAAGAAGTGAAGATGAAACTTGACATTGCTTCATAGAAGTATGAATAAGATGCAGTTAAGTGTAGTAAAAAAAATATTTAATAAAATCCTGGTGTGGATTTCTTCCTACCTTAGACCATTTATGTTCCCGGGTGAAAGACACACACAGCCTTATATTTGTAAGTATGCCTTAGGCAGCTGCCTACCCCCCATGCTGTTAGGATCTACTTCCTACTGGTAAGTCCCAGTTGATACTGACTGGTTTCTATGTTCCCTCTGGGCTGCTCTTAACTCCAATTGGCCAGCCCTCATGGTCACATGTTTATGACTCAGCCATCCCACTGCGGTCCCCTCCTCCCTCCTGCACACATGTCCTCTTCCAAGAGAGACATCTCCTTCCTCCTAGTGGTCTCAAGCCCTGGGAAACCTAAACCTCACCTATGTCTCTTCTCCCCAGCTATTTATCAGTCAGAACTAACTAGGGGCAGGGTCCCTCAGTGTCTTACACTTAGTGTCTTACATGTACACCCTCTAGTCTTTGGGGCAAATAATTTTAAGGGACCCAAATTAGCATTAGAATACAAGCAGCATTAAGTCAACCCTCTACAGTTACCCTTTGAAGGAGGGTAAGTAGAGGCTTCTTTGAAGGTTTCTTATAGGAAGTGAGTCCAGTTGGACCTTGAGGAATGAGTAGGAGTTTGCTAGGCACATTGAGGTGTCTTAGGCAGATAGAACCATGCAGGTAAAGGTGGGGATATGAAAGTGTACTGATTGAATAATGGGTTTGGGGAATGGTATAGGTAAAACTAGAAACAGATGGGGAAGAAAAAAATATTTGTTCGACATCTTTTTGTATCAAGCAGCATGTTTTAAAACTGTCTTTTAAAAAGCTTTTGTGTTTTTTCATTCTTTTTTTGAAAAATTATTTTATTAGATATTTTCTTCATTTACATTTCAAAGGCTATCCTGAATGTCCCCTATACCCTCCCCCCGCCCTGCTCCCCTGCCCACTCACTCCCACTTCTTGGCCCTGGCATTCCCCTGTGCTGGGTCATATAAAGTTTGCAAGACCAAGGGGCCTCTCTTGCCAACAATGGCTGACTAGGCCATTTTCTGCTATATATGCAGCTAGAGACATGAGCTCTGGGGTACTGATTAGTTCATATTGTTGTTCCACCTATAGGGTTGCAGACCCCTTCAGCTCCTTGGGTAATTTCTCTAGCTCCTCCATTGGGATCTCTGTTTTCTATCCTATAGATGACTGTGGGCATCTACTATATTTGCCAGGTTTTTTCATTCTTATGATAACTCTAAAGTAGGTAGTCTTGTTTGCATTTTACATAAGAGTCAATGGAGCATCAGAAATTAAAGTAGCTTTAAACCACCTACAGTTTCTTCCCTGCTGCCCAGCAATTGCTTTCTTGTTGCTATACTAGAGCAAGTAGCTGGCTGGAGGTTGCATAGTGGGAGTGCCTTTGACGCATTAGAAGGACATCTCTCAGCAAATTCAAGGCTACAGTCTTCCAGGTTCCTGCCAAAGCAAACCTCCTGGCATGATTTAATTAAAGATCAGATTCTAATAACCAGGCACCAAGGGCATACAGTACTCCTCAGGCATGAGTGTTGGCCGTGCCAGTATTGCAGCTGCTGTGGGTTGCTCAAAGTTAGAAATGTAGTTGGTATGTGGAGTAGGTCTTATTTCTTCTTCCTGTCCTTCTTTCATTTTGTTGACTAATTTATTGTAAACTTCTAGCATTTCGTCCCCTCCCTCCCTCCCTCCCTCCCTCCCTCCCTCCCATTGTGCTGGGAATTGACTTGCATACTATTCTGCCATGGAACTATATTCCCACCACCTTCCCTCTTTTATTTAAATAGTGATCTGAGGGATCTGGTGAGGTGGTTCAGTGGTGAAAGGCATGTATTAACCCTGATGTGTACTTAGTTTAATCCTTAGAACCCCTATGGAATTGTCTGGCTCTTGAGGAGAAAAGAGAATGGACTGTTATACATTCCCCTCTGACATGCCCATGCATACAGTGCACAAGCATGTGAACACATGTGCTGAATAAACAAACAAATGTAATAACATTAAAAAATTTAAATTTAAGTAAATTAGAAGTTGTGTAGTATATTCCTTTGTTTCTAGAGGTTACCATGACATGTGGTACGTGATCACACAAATATTTTTTCAGGTCTTTGCGTCTTGTGCTCACCACATGCATGTTGTGGGTGACTGGCAACATTTCTGAAACTATGCTTCTTTGGATTTGTTTCATTGTTCTATTCCCAGCACCAAGTAGAGCCTAGAAAAATGATACCTACCAAGTAGATTTCCAACTTTTTGTAAGTTCTGAAGTGTGATCTGGTTATTAAAATACCTGTTCTAAACAATGGCTGAAATCTTATATGTAAAGGTAATTATTCCAGCTTGTTCTCCAAGGAAACTGTTTCATAGGATTTCAGCAACTCACTTGAGAAATGTAAAGGACTGTCTTGTATCCTAAGCCCCATGTTGTGATCTCAAGACATCCCAGAATCCTCAGTGCAGATGGATAGCAACTGGTCTCTTTTAGGTAATACTTCTTTTCTCATTGTAGTTTCTCTGTAGTTGTGTTCTTTAATCAACAGCTTTTTGTTTTGTTTTGTTTTGAAACTGAGACATTTATTGTCCAGGTACAGAACTACTTAGAAAGGTTTGAGTTTTTTTTCCCCCTTGGGTTTTTTCCTTGCTTTCTCTACTTTATTTACTGAGGTCTCTCCATGAACCTGGAGCTCACCAATCCCGCTAGTTTAGGTAGCAGGTTTCTCTGGGGTCTCATCTTTACTTCCCAGGTGCTGGAAGTGATTGTAAAAACGGAGAGGACTTGAATAAAACAGAGAAGAACTTATGTGAGAACTCTTTTCAGAGGAGGTGACTAAAGGTGGATTAGGCTGCTTTTGAGGTTATAGGTACCCTACTGGAGGAGGATTTCAAGTATAGTTGGGACAACTCAGATGGCATCATGTGATACAAGGTTTCAGACAATAGATTCCAGTAGAGTTTTGCTTAATCTACCCACTAATAATTCTCTTAAACATGATTCAGTGACTAAGAATGAAGAAAAATATGGTGATTTCCTGGCATAATCCTGTGCTGTGGGCCTAATGGGAGTTACATTAAATGAGACTGCTGGTCGAAGGACTTGGGAGGCCAGAGAGAGCATGGTCGGGTATAAGGTGGCTAGGAGAGTATAATATTGGAACTGGCAGCCTAGAGTAGGAGGGCATTGCCAGCTGAGACACTGGATGCTCTTTTGGAGGAGCTAAGGGACCTGAGAGGGAGCTGGAGGAGAAGGCAAAGCTGAATATGTGGGGAGTGAAACTAGAAGAAATAAAAAGCAGCCGCCCCGCTAGTCAGTTCGGATTAACACAGGCACCCTTGGTTTTGATATCATTTGTTCAAAAAAGAAAGGAGCAATTGTTTTGTCAAAGGTTGGTCAAGATGAATTAAAATCCAGTTGAAGAGGCAGGAGGATTTCTGAGTTCGAGGCTAGCCTGGTCTATAGAGTGAGTTCCAGGACAGCCAGGGTTACACAGAAACCCTGTCTCAAACAACAAACAGTTAAGATTTTCTTTAGTGAAGAGAGAAATCATTGCATTGACATGGAGCCTGGCTCCTTCCCCTTCCTTGCTCCTTTCTCTATCTTTCCAGGGTGATTTAGAATATTTAATGAGGGCCAGGTATACATTTTTAATCTCAATACTTAGGAGGCAGAAGCAGGGTTTGAGTTTAGCCTGGTCTACATAGTGAGTTCCAGAACACCCAGAACTACATAGTGAGACTCTGTCTCAAAAAACAAGACAACCACAACCACAAAAGGAGAATATTTTGTGAGCTAACAGGCAGTATAGCTTAGTGATAATGCCCAGAGTTCCATCTTTAGCACTTTAAATAAATAAATAAAGAATACTTGGGAAGTTCAGGACTTTTTAGATATAAATTAAATGTGGGTAGCCTTAATTTGTAATGCCAATTGGTATCCTACTATAAAGGACTTTGAATTTTATCTGTACTAGTAAATTCCTTTCAAGACAGCATATATCTATCTTTCTGTAAACTGTATATTAACTTGTATCTACTATAAGTTAAAAAGGTAAGGCGCTGTTGATCTGCAAGGATGGGTCCTGGAAAAGATATATCTGTAAACAAATTATAACACTACAAAGAAATGTGATAACCTGGAAATAAACACATTGCCTTGGAGCATAGAGAAAGGGCACCTGCCTTTTTGGAGGTCGGAACATTTTCTAAAGGCAGCATAG
This sequence comes from Mus pahari, assembly GCF_900095145.1. Classification (NCBI taxonomy): domain Eukaryota; kingdom Metazoa; phylum Chordata; class Mammalia; order Rodentia; family Muridae; genus Mus; species Mus pahari. The sequence goes on from NC_034590.1 coordinate 68,682,412, forward strand.
AAACAACAGGGTTAATCCTCAAGGGATGGATGAATTCACCGATAGGAAAATAGCCATGTGTAAAGGGATGGAGGTGTGAAAGTTATGGCATATTTAAAGAAATTAAAGAAGATTATAGCTATACTGTAAAAGGAATTAAAAGGAGTGGAGATACAGAAAGTGAGACTGGTGAATGGGCCTGGTCAAATAAGAGATACAATTTTCTACTATTTCATGAATTAATAAGGAGAAAATATAAACTCTGGACACATTTATCTGTTGTCAAGAACAAGAACATTTTAAGGCACTAATCCCTGTTTTCATTAAAATCACTTGTTGATGTATCATGGGGTTTTCCTCTTTTAAGTTTTATTCTGTGTTCAGAGGAGGGATATCCAGAAGAAGTGGCACACGGGCAGCATCTTTCTTGTGAAGGACCAAAAGGTCTAAGCACTGTTCGTTTGTAGGCGTATGGTCACTATTCTGCTAGTATGACCTCAAAGAGGGTATAAGTATATGTAAATGTGTGAATGATATTTAGTCTTGGTAAAGCTAGCCACAAAAAACAGAAGTTTCACCGACACTCGGCAATATAGGGAAAGATAACTTACCTAAAGTTATAAAGTTAAATGTTGTCAGCAAACTCACTGTATGGAATACTGCTGGAGGTTTCAGTTAATCTTCATGGAGATGAATGAATGGAACTGAAAAAGCTGTGGGATTTTTTTAACATCTAGTAAGATGTTGAAACATCAGTAACATCTAGTAAGTGTTACTGGATTTCCCACCGAGTTTCTGTCTGGTCCATATCTGCTTTTCACTTACATCCTGGTGCATATATTTGTTCTTTAGCCTGTGAGGGAAGAGACTGCAGAGAAAAACAAAATCTTGGTCAATTTTTAGCAGTGTTTGGAACACATTAGGGATTTACATCTGGCTTACTGACTAAATAGGCTACCAGTATTCATGACAAGTGCAGAATGGCTGTATGATTTTAATTTTAAAACATTTAAAATATGTAATTACTTGTGCTAAAAAATATGAATGTTATTATGGTTTTTTTTCTTTTTCTTTTGATTCTAGTAGCTGCTGCTGCTGGTGGTGACAATGTCAAATAACGGCGTAGACATCCAGGACAAACCCCCAGCCCCTCCAATGAGAAACACCAGCACTATGATTGGAGCCGGCAGCAAAGACACTGGAACCTTAAACCACGGCTCCAAACCTCTGCCTCCAAACCCAGAGGAGAAGAAAAAGAAGGACCGGTTCTATCGATCCATCTTACCTGGAGATAAAAGTACAGTACTTTGTTTAGTTTAATCATTTGTGTGCTTTAAGAAGAGAAAAACAAAGCAAATCAGCTTTTTTCCTATGAATAGTCTGAATAGAAGATCTGTCCTTCCCTGACTTAATTCTCCTTCAGTACCTTTTATTTTCCTGTTAACATGTCTTGCCTTCTTAGAGTGGCTAAAGCCAAATGCACAATTGACCCATTACTCAGGATTATATTTGAACAAAATTTTAAGAATAAATTTGCTCTTGCCAGCTTTCAGATAAATTGAAAATATTTGAATGTATCTATTTCTTTTTAATTTTTTAACTTATAGAAATGTTTATCAAATCATAAAACCTAAGGACTTTTGAAGTGTCTTTGGAAATTCCTTTTCCCAGGGTACTTTCATTTGGAATGCCACCTTTGCAAATTTTGATCGTCTTATTTTTTTGTCTAGATCTTTGGTCCCATTTTCAAGATTTGGTATTTAGTGTTAGTAAGAATAGGAAGGAGCCGGTCGTAGTGGCGCACACCTTTAATCCCAGCACTTGGGAGGCAGAGGCAGGTGGATTTCTGAGTTCGAGGCCAGCCTGGTCTACAAAGTGAGTTCCAGGACAGCCAGGGCTACACAGAGAAACCCTGTCTCGAAAAACCAAAAAAAAAAAAAAAAGGAATAGGAAGGACTAGTCGAGGAAAGATGGCGGAGGTAAGTAGGAATCAGTATGAGTGAGACTTACTAGGCAACCTCATTTCCTGTTGTTTTTTAAAGTCTAGATCTCACTGTATCCCTGGCTACCCAGCCATAAATGCATGACGTTCTCCTACCTTAACTTCCAAGTAGTGGGATTATTGACATATGCCATCATGCTCACCTTTCATTACCCTCTTACTAATAAAACTTGAAAGAAGAATAGTCAAAATCTTACTGATGAACCTGAAAAAGTCACTGACATCTTTATTAAAAAAAAAGTGGAAGCATAAAATGTTCCCATAGATGATTTTTTTTAAAAAAGATTTATTTATTTATTATATGTAAGTACACTGTAGTTGTCTTCAGACACACCAGAAGAGGGAGTCAGATCTCCTTACAGATGGTTGTGAGCCACCATGTGGCTGCTGGGATTTGAACTCGGGACCTCTGGAAGAGCAGTCTGTGCTCTTAACCGCTGAGCCATCTCACCAGCCCCCAATAGATGATTTTTTTTTTTGCCTGATATTAACATAGGCTGGGCAGTGGTAGCACATACCTTTAATCCTAGCACTCAGGAAGCAGAGGCAGGCAGATTTCGTAAGTTTGAGGCCAGCCTGGTCTACTGAATGAGTTTCAGGACAGCCAGGGCTACACAGAGAAACCCTGTCTTGAAAAAGAAAAGAAATAAAAGCTAGCTTAGATGGCTTTGATGACTGCTGATCTCAGGTAAAGTCCTCAGGTATCCATGTAGGGCTCTTTTTGTGGTGAGGCTTTCTATCTGTGGAAGCTTCAGGTTCTGATTTACCACCATCAAGAAAGTCAATGGGTAACTGCAAAGCAGGAGGCAGCTTTCTGAAATTATATATCTTAGGAGGAACTTGTATAATAATACAGAAAGAACTACTACAACTTGACTAAAAATCAGGCAACTCAGTTTAAAAATAGACAAAGGATCTGAATAGACATCTCTCCAAAGAAGATAGACTAATGGAAAACATTATCATTCGTTGCCAGGGAAATACAAACTCAAACCACTGCACACTAGGATGGCTGTAACAAAAGCCGATTGATATCAAATGTTGGTGAGAATATGGAAGTATTTGAGCTTCTCATAATTGCTTGTAGGAATGTAAAATGGTATAGCCTTAGGGAAAGCATCCTGGCAATTCTTTAGGTGCTTAAATGGAGAGAAATGATACTACCCAGCATTTCCACCAAAGAGAAATAATGCTTTAGCCTCATTTTTCATGATTCCGAAGGAACTATCTAATATTAAAAATAAAATATAACATCGATATAATGAAATAATATTTGATTTAAAAAAATAAAGTCCTGAGCCATACTGCATCTGTGGGTGAACCTTGAAATATGTGGTTAAGGAAAAGAGCTAGTCATAATGGTCACATAGTGTGTAGTTCCATTCATGTGAAATGTCTAGAAATGTAAATACCTAGATAAAGGCATGTTAGTGGTTGCCTAAGGATACAGAGTAGGTAATAAACAGATGAGATTAAGGGGGTGATGGCTAAGAGATAGGGAATTTCTCTTTGGAATTATCAAAATGCATTGAATTGTGGTAGTGTTTGTCTGGCTCTGTGAAAATACTAAAAGTCTAATTATACTTTATAGGTAAATTATAATAGTATGTAAATGATTATCAATAAAATTGGTGTTTGTGTGTGCATGCATGTGTGTGTGCCTGCCTGCCCGCCTGCCTGCATGGTATATATGCATATGTCAGTACTATGCTTATGCACCTGTAGAAATCAGAGGGAGGACATTGGTCATCCTAATGTATCCCATTCTACCTTATTCCCTTGAGAAAGGTTTTTTACTAAAGTTGGAGCTAGGTGGACAATCAGCAAGCCCCAGCAGTCCTCCTGTTTCTGTCCCCCCCACCCCCAATCCTCTAAAGTGGTGGGATTACAGATGCACATGGGCATACTTGTTTTTGAAATGGATGCTGGCAATTTTAACTATTATTCTTACATTCTTACCCACTGAACTGCCACCCTAGCCTCTTTTTGTTTGTTTTTAAAGACAAACAAAAAGATGTTTATTCCCATCTAGAACAGGATAGAAACAGCACCTTCATATGTCATTGCAACCAAAAAGAGTAGTTTTACATGCCCTAAATCTAGATACCTTGGTTGTAATCTTGCTTCTTTCACAAGCTGGATATCACATTTGTGTCAGTGACTTCTCCGTAGACTTTAGTGCTTTCATCTAAAAAAACGAGAGCCAGAGCAACAGACACAGTTCTTTTTCAACTCTGAAACCCTGTATTTATATAGATGAAGTATTGCAAAATGTCGTTGGATCAGGTTTATCTTTGTAGATGGAAAGAATCTAGGACATTGTGAGATATTTTTATTAATAATAAAGCTGTAGACCTGGACACTCTTCTGGAAATCTCAGTTCCCCTAGGCCAAATTTGGTCTGAAAAAAGTTAATCTTTTTTTTTCCTCCCCTCCCCTCCCCTCCCCTCCCCT
>NC_034590.1:68687810-68697013 GCF_900095145.1 Mus pahari
AGAAAGCTGCCTGCCTCTGCCTCCTAAGTGCTGGGACTAAAGGCGTGTGCCACCACTGCCCAGTGAAAAAATTAATCTTATCCTCAAGATCAAGTCTTCATCTTTGTAGGTTTAAAACCTAAAGGTTGAAAACAGTTACAAGAAATTTTTGTAAGATCTAATAGCCTGTATTTATTTTCTAGCTATGAATTTCTATAGATTCCCTTAGCACATTGGTTTTACTCCTGCTTTAAGAGCCTTGTCGACTTTTATTAATATGTATATTAAGATGGAAAAATGGCTGAGTTTCTTCCCTTTGCAATCTTAGTTTCAGTCAGCAATCTATTACTTAACTGCAGGATATACATCAGAACTAGCAGTCTTTGACATGCTCTGCCTTAATGTAGTATTTGAGGATTAGTAGAGACTGCATAGATAACTAGTCTAGAAATGAACTCCAATAACCATGGCTGAGATCTGCCCCTCGCATCAGCTCTGTCATTTATTATTTTAAGTATTGTTATAGCATCACCTGTAAAGTGGGAGTAACAACTCATGCCCATCTATGTCATTAGGCATTTGTATGCCACTTTATGTCATGAAAGTAAATTATTTTCTAAACTGTAAAACCATATAGATGAGAGGTTAGCTTATCTTTATAAAATCTCATTTATTCTTTTATCATTATCCAATACCCACAACCTATTTCCAATAGGAAAGTTGAAGCTTAGTGAATAGTAAACAATGCCCAAGGTCTCATTGGTGGAAAGTGAGAGGAATGAATGTAGAACTAAGTCTTCTTAAAGTGTCTATTGCATCTACTACTGTGCTCCTGTTAATCCTTCTCATATCAGACTCATACATGGTACTTTCAAGAAATATGTACCTGTTTCCACCCAGATGTTGGAGACAGAATTTCTAGAGATGCAGTGTTGTGACTCTAAAGAAAACGAGAATGAAAAGTTCTTTATAGGTTATAGTAGTGGTTTAGATTAGAGCTGGCAGTGGGTGGTGTCTGTGGGCATTACCTAATGCTGACCTCTAGGATGGCCTCAGTTTGCACTTGAGGGAATGCATACATGATTGGAAGGAGAAGCTATAATTGAAGGCTTGTAATAGATGATGCTGAGTTGCAGAATTCCATGTGGGAAAGCCTGGTTCCTGTGGTTAGGATTTGGAGCCTTTGGTTTATTCCAAGAAGTCACATAACATTTAGCTTTGCAATCTCTTTCTGGTTGCATTTTCATGACCAAAGTGAAATTCTCTGAGCTTGGGAAGAGGTTGGTGAAGTTAATTTTAATACTGAACTATAGGAGTGTTTATCTCTCTTAAGTTTGGAATGTTTTACTGCCTTTTGCTCAGATTAGTTCAGTTGAGTCAATGAAAGGTGCTGTTTAAAACTAATTTAAAAATGGGATTAATTAATCTTGCTGAAACTTTAATGTCTTTGGTAAAACATGGGATTTTGTAGTCAGCTGCTTTCTCCAAGCTAAGCACAGGCTGAACTAAGACAGAGATAGGAGGTTGCAAGCTTCTTTCCTTATGTTATTTCTTCAAACTTAAGATCTTTACTCATAGGAAAGCAAGGTGATTCTTTCCCCTCTCCTTTCTGTCTTCAGTCACATTTGAATTCTGTGTCTTAATCAGCTTATTAAGAACTCTTACTTCAGTAGTTGCAAATTTAATAATAAAACTTGTTTTTAAGGTTCTTTAGTTTATAAAACCATATATTTTAATTGATTCACAGAATAGTAAATTGTGCTTTTTTTATTTCATTCTTTTTTTTTTTTTCATTTTAACTGGTTTGACACCTTTATTGCTGTGTTGAATTCTAGTGGTGATGAATGTCACCCTTATTTTGTTTTTAATTTCAAAGGAGAGGCATCCAATATTTTATAGCTATATAATGTTTTTAGAGGCTTTTATAATTAGCTTTTATTAGGTTAAATAAATTTTGTAATCATATTTACTAAGAAGTTTTAATGATGTTAGATATCACATTTTAGCAAAAGCTAAATTAATTATTTAATTTATTATATATACTCCCTTTTTTCCTTTTCCTTTTTTACAGCTCATTTTATTTTATGTATATATGTGAGTACCTACATGTGTGTATGTGTGTGTTTGGTATCCATGGAAGCCAGAAGAGAGTGTTAGATTTCCTGGAACTAGAGCTACAGACTTATTAGTCACCATAGTGAGTGCTGGGAACTAAACCCAGGTCTTCAGGAAGAGCCCCAAATATTCAAAATGCCAAGCCATCTCTTTCTAGTTCCTTCCTACTTTCCTTCCTTCCTTCCTTCCTTCCTTCCTTCCTTCCTTCCTTCCTTCCTTCCTTCCTTTCTTCCTCTTTGTTTCTTTTTAAACATATTGATTGATGGAGATGATGGTGATGATGAAGAGGAGGAGGAAGAAGAGGAGGAAGAGGAGGAGTATTTGTTTGTGTCCCATGGCATCTGTGTGGAGGTCAGAGAACAACTTTGTGGAGTTGGTTCTCTGCTTCCAGCACATGGGTCCTAGGGATTGAAGTCTAGGCTTATATGGCAAGTGCTTTACCCATGGAGCCATCTTATTGGCTCTTTCTTTGCCTTCTTAATATGGTAAATTGCATTTACTTTAAAAGTTGATATATAACTAATACCATATAGTTCACCATCTCAAAATATTTGATATTTTAGTATATTTACAAAATTAGACAGGAGCTATGAGTATAACATAGTGGTATACATTAGCATAAATATGCATAAAGACCTATGTTCATATCTCAGCACCAAAAATATTAGTTCAGTCATTACAGTATCAGTACATTTTTATTAGACCAAAAAGAAATTCCATTCCTATTAAGTCAGTCTTCATTTGTCTCTTCTCTCATCCCCTGTAAACTTATATCTATTTTCAATCTGAGTTTGTCTGTTCTAGATATTTCAATAAATGGAATTACAAAATATGCCGTGTTTTGTGCTTCTTTTTAAAATTTATTTTATTTTTATGTGTATGAGTGTTTTGCCACATATGTATACCATGTATATGTTTGGTGCCTATGGAGGTCAGCAGAGGGTATGGGATGTCCTGGAACTGGAGTTACAGATGGGTGTGGGTGCTGAGGAGTGAAGCTAGGTCCTCTGCATTATGCTAAATAATGCAAGTTTTCAAAGTTGTCATCTGATCTGCACAAAAAATGCCAAGGCATACAGGGAGTATTCTTAAATACTGAGACATCTTTCCAGTCTTTTGAGCCTTCCTCCCTCAGCTTCTTGTACTTAGCATAATGCTTACAAAGTTCATCCATTTTATAGCATGATGAGGGCTTTATTTCTTTTTATCAGTGAACTTCATTATATGAATCTTATACAATTTATGCATTTATCAGTTGAGGGAATGTTTTATCAGGTTCACTCAATTGGGCTATTGAACTCCCAGGAGCATAGATTTGCTTTATCCAGTTTTATTCTTCAATCCCAAATCAGAGTATGTGTCTAGTAAAAGATTACTCTTATCAAAGTTGGTTGGCTTTCTGGTTGCAAAATCCTTAGCACGTTGCTTCCTCTAGGCCTTTGCTTACTCTGTTTCTGGATTGTCTTTCCCTGCCTCTGCCTAGCTAATAGCTATTTATCCTTAATGATTTCTTTCAGATGGTATCTTCTACAGAAGGGTAACTCATTATTTACTTTCATCTATATTCTGAGCAGTAATTGGTGTCCTATAGGACTTGAAACTCAGAGATTTTCTAGGGTTGAACAGTGAGTGCATGCCAAGATGATAAGAAATGGGTGTAGTGGCACATGTTTTTAGAAGGCAGAGACAAGTGGATCTCTGAGCTCCAGGCCTGCCTGGTATACAGAGCATGACCCAGGTCAGCCAGGGCTACACAGAGCAACCTTATCTTAAAAAACTAACAAACAAACAAACAAAACAAAAAGTAAGTTCTGAGCTCAGTTTTCTTGGCTGTAGAATGGAGATAATCCGTACTGTCTGCCTCCAGGGCTGCTTCTTGTGAGGAGGCAGTGAGGCAGTGGCTAAAGCTTGTTAAGGGCTGTGCATGTATGAAGGAGATGGTTACTTTTTCTAAGAAGAAATGACAGATTTGGCTTTTTCTCTAGTTCCTTCTCCTCTCTTTTTGCCTTAGGAGCTCTGTTTGCTGTTGGAGTCTACCTGGTAGTCTACCTAAACCTCACAGAGTACCTAGGCAGTGTTGGCCAGCTATATTCCCAGTTCCCCTCTCCTCTCTCACTTCCTCTTCTCAGGTCTGGCTTATGTTAAACTGCTATTTCAGTTAGCAGTTGCTTCCTTTCAAGTCAGAAAGTATTAGGATGGCATAGTGGAGGGAAAGACTTTATCAGGTAGACTGAGTTTTACTATCATGTGCCCTGTGACTCAGGACAAGACAGTTTCTTTTTCAGGGTTGTCTTTCTTCAGGAGTAAAATTAGACAGTTTTTAAGATTACTTCCTAACCACTTCCAGGGTGTTCTTAAACTAAACTCTGTGTTGGGTTCCGTTTGAGATTTATAGATATAATAATCATGATTATAAGCCATGACTTGGTTGGATCCTTAAGAAGCTTACATTTTACTTCTTAAAATTTTCAAGGAATTGTATGAGATAATGAGTGACGAGGTGTATGATGGTATAACAGACTTTATGCCTTGGAAATTCACAGGGGGGAGAAGTAGAAGACAATCCTTTTCTGAAAGAAATGGGACTTGAGTTAGTCTTTAAAAAAGAAGAAAAAGTGAGCACCAAGTAGGAGGTGGGAGCTTATGAGGTATATTCAGAGGCTGTAGGCAGAAAAAAGACTGGCTGGAAGAGGCAGAGTTCGTTTCAGAATTAACCCTGCTCTCTCCGTGTGGTACATGATTTCATTTCTTTGACACTTTTCTATAAACTGCTTGCTCCCTCTCTTTGGATCTTTATTACCGTAGTTCCTTCTGGACTTAGCATCCATGTCTGGGATGTTATATACTTTATTAATATACAATGGGAATGATTTATAAATAATAACAAGATGCATAAATATAACATGTTTAAATCTAAATTAAACAATATAATTGTAATTCTCTAAAACCTTTTAAGGGATTAGCTTAGAAGGGATTTAGAAACAGCCATTTGAAACAGAACGCTTTTCCAAAGCCCTGCCACATGTCCTATACATTCTAGCTTAGAGTGAGACAGATGCAATCATATCATAAGTGACTGCTTATCTGGGGCCATGGTGTAACCCTTAGCCTTCTCCTTCTCAAAGCAGCTGCTCTAGAAGGGAAATTGCCAAGTTTATAAATAGTCCAACCCTTAGCAACTGGAGTGTAGGCTAGAGGTTCTTTTGAAGTTACTGAAGAAAACAATCTTTGGGACCAGACCTGGGTTCAAATCACAGCCCTTGCAGCAATATTGATAAATTACTCTATGTTTTGATCTATACATAGGTAGTAGTAGTATTTAGCTTTCTTAAATCAGCTTGCAGTTCTTTAGCAGTGGTAGAGTAGAAGAATGTAAGGTCTTAGGCTCTTATTTCACTTGCTTGATGACCAGGCAGATCTGGGCTGCAATCTCTTAGTTTACAAATGAAAGTTGACCTTCAGGCCTGTGATGATCATGTACAAAAATATGTATGAAATATCTCTTAAAAATTATGGGATGTCATCTCGGGAACATCTCAGGAACATCTTTGAGAGTACTTGCCATTCTTATTACATAGATTATTGTGGACCATAGAAGCCCGAAGGGCCCTTAAGATCATCTTGTCCATCTCCTCACCATTTGGATGAGAAAGCAGAAAGCAAAAGATATGGTGAGGTAGAGGTAAAAATGACATGGACGCTTGATCTTTTCCCTACTCCCCACTTTATAGCCTATTTTTTGCTCTATATGCATACTACATATATTCATACCAGATAGAACTTGCCCTTCACAGGAGCTTAATGAAAAGCTAAAATAAGGCTAGAAACAGAATAATAGTCTCTTGTCTTTTTTTTTTTTTTTTAAGCAAATAAAAAGAAGGAGAAGGAGCGACCAGAGATTTCTCTTCCTTCAGATTTTGAGCATACAATTCATGTCGGTTTTGATGCTGTCACAGGGGAGTTTACGGTAAGTCCTGGGTGTCAATCTTAGAATTTGGGCTATATGCTATTAGATTCAGTCCTTTCTTGTTTTCTTAAAGCCTCTTTCTTTGCCAGTAACTTTTCAAGAACACTTTCCCAATCTCAAATTTCTCTTTTAATTTTCTTGGTTTGATTGCAGTATTTGAAATTAAAAACAAGGCCTTGCACATGTTGTATAAAGGCTCTACCAACTGAACTACATCACCAACTGGAACAAATCTTAAGAGACCCCTTGAGAGCAAGTTCTGGGTGGGGCACTAATGCAGGACTAAATCAGACTTGGTCCCTGCTCTGAAGGAGGAAAAGCCTGGTAAAGGGCAGACCTCTTAAGGAAGACATAAAAGGAGCGTGTGTAAATTTTGAGGGACCAGGGAAATGGAAAATGAACAGGGTTATTTTAATTGATATTATTTCAGGGTTCCCCGAATCCATGACTTCCTGAAAACTTTTCATGTCTTTCTTTAAGGGAATGCCAGAACAGTGGGCCCGCTTGCTTCAAACATCAAATATCACAAAGTCAGAGCAGAAGAAAAACCCACAGGCTGTTCTGGATGTGTTGGAATTTTATAACTCTAAGAAGACCTCCAATAGTCAGAAGTACATGAGTTTTACAGGTACGAAGATTGTGTCTCTGGTAATCACAGCAGAAGCTCCCACGTGCTTATGGGCCAATGTGACGGCAGGGTCGCTAAGATGCATGTTTGGAAGTGACAACCAAAATGAAGACTTGTTTGTCTCTATTCAGAAGCTGCATGTATTAATTACTGTTACATTTATGTATTTTTGGTGGGGTGGGGGCATGCATGCCATGGTGAGCATTTGGAGGTCAGAAGACAACTTCCAGGAGTAGGCTCTTTTCCCACTGTGGGAGTTCTTGAGTTTGAACTCAGGTCTTCAAAGTAGGTGGTAAGTGCCCTTACCCACTAAGTCTCCACTAGCCCCTGTATATGTTAGTTTTAAAAAAGTAGAATAAAAGGAAATAGACTCATATACAGTTATAAAGCACAGACACTTAGCTGTCATTGCTGTTATTTCTGATATATATTTTTTTAAGATTTATTTATTTAATGTATGAGAGTACACTGTAGCTGTCTTCAGACACACCAGAAGAGGGAATCAGATCTCATTACAGATGGTTGTGAGCCACCATGTGGTTGCTAGGAATTGAACTCAGGACCTCTGGAAGAGCAGTCAGTGCTCTTAACCTCCAAGCCATCTCTCCAGGCCCTGATATTATTATTTAATAACATTAATAAGTATCTTTAAGTTGCAAGCTCAGTTTCTTAAGAAATTTTTTTTTGGTTTTGTTTGTTTGTTTGTTTGTTTGTTGTTTCTCTTTTTGGGCTAGTTAGGGCCAGTTTAGGCTTGGAACTCATGGTAATCTTTTAGCATCAGCCTTCAGAGTGATTATAGGTATAAATCATTATAGTGTGTGTAGAGGACTAAATTTTATCATTTGAATGGAAATCAGGTCAGTAGTAATTATAAATATTCTTTAGTGTACTTTCTGTGTAAGGGACTATGTTTAGAGTGTTTTTAGTAGAGGAATTGGGATTAGACTCAGGTCTTCTCACACTTAGCTCCATATATTTTCAAGTACTAATTGCCTATAGTAATCTATTTCTATCATGTCCTTCCATACCAAAGATAATTTTCTTTTTCTAGGCTAAAAATGTATTAAAAACCTGTAATTTTGGAAAATTGTCTTCTTTATAGTATCTTAAGAGTGTTAAAGCAAAGCTGGGCATTGTGGTGCACTCTTCTTGAACTAGGCAGATGGATGTGATACAGGAGGCAGACGGTCAAGATCAAATATAATTCTTTTGCTACCTAGCAAGCTCAAGGCCAACGTTAGCCAAATGAGAATTTGTCTCAAAAACAAACAAAAACCCTCAAAACAAAAGCCACAACACAACAAAACAGGACAATTAGAATTATATATATATATATATATATATATATATATATATATATATATATATTATATGCACGCACACATGCATGCACACATACATACATACATACACACCAACTCCTCACTGTTTGCAGATGTGAAATACAGAGGTGGCCTTTGTAGTGTGATTAAATTAGTGTTAGGCTCAGACTCTTATGTCTTAGTCTGGTGCTCTTTGTTTCTGCAGCCTCCTTCAAAGGCAGAATTGTTGGAGAAGGTGAGAGCCAGGATGAACTGGCTGACTTTGAGAGGCGATTTCCCCAGCTAGTATCTGGCTCGTATCAAAGGGTACAGATGGTCGGATGATGGGCAGCAGCTTCACTCACGATGTCACAGTAGTGCTCAGGGGAGGCCATGCGTCTTCCCAGCAGCCTTTCCTTCCTCTCATCTGTCCCCACTGGGTCTGTCTGTCTTTTTCCATTGAAAGATTGGATCATTCTGAGGAAGAACTGGAGTGAGAAGTTGCTAAGTAGCTAAATTTTCTAGTAGTCAGGAAATCGCAACTTAAAATATAAGGGAATTTAATACAGAGACATCATATTGGAAGCTGCTTTCTATGTACATGTATATAGCTATAAGGAAGTTGCATGTATGCATATGCATTATTGCGCCAGTGGACTTTATATATGGTTCAAATTATAGTCCCTTTAAGTATTTAAGGATGACTGTGTATAGCTATACACATTCATATATTTATATATATATGGTCATCTATGTATGCACATTTAAATTATAGTTTAAATAATTATTGTATTTCAACAGAAACAAGTACATACTTTTGTGTATTAACATAGACACATGTATATGTACACACATGTATATACACACATGTATGTGCTCACATAGGATTTTAAATTTTAAGGTTGTTAAAGGCAAGAACCAACTCTAAGCAGGTTTTATGTTTGACAGTTTATTTTTAATGTGATCATTCCTGTTTTCTATTTCCTCTTCTTTTGTATTGTTAAGTTACTACCATGTCAGTTTGTGTATACTCTTTTTTTTAATATAGAAATTTCTCTTTTTTATTTATTATATGTAAATATACTGTAGCTGTCTTCAGACATACCAGAAGAGGTCATCGGATCTCATTACACTTAACTGCTGAGCCATTTGTCCAGCCCTGGATTTCTTTTCTTTTCTTTTCTTTTCTTTTCTTTTCTTTTCTTTTCTTTTC
>NC_034590.1:68697038-68759722 GCF_900095145.1 Mus pahari
TTTCTTTTCTTTTCTTTTCTTTTCTTTTCTTTTCTTTTCTTTTCTTTTCTTTTCTTTTCTTTTCTTTTCTTTTTGGTTTTTTTTTTTTTTTTTTTTTTTTTTTGGTTTTTTCGAGACAGGGTTTCTCTGTATAGCCCTGGCTGTCCTTGAACTCACTCTGTAGACCAGGCTAGCCTCGAACTCAGAAATCTACCTGCCTCTGCCTCCCCAGTGCTGGGATGGGACTAAAGGCATGCGCCACCACGCCCAGTGATTGTGTATAATCTTATGTGACTTATCTCCTACAGGGATTGTCAAGGCAAAGTCTTATTATCTCCATTTTATAGACTCAAAGGAGTTAATTAAATTTTAGAAAAATTTCAAGTTATTCATGGTGCAAATGGTATATTTCTTATTTTTATTTACATTTTTTGGAGACAGGATTTCATGTATTCATGGCTGGCTTTAACCCCAGAGAGATCCTTTTGCCTTTACCTCCTGAGTGCTGGGAGTAGAGCCATTAAAGGCATGTGCCAGCATACTAGCTTTGGAAGCGTGTTTTTAATTTAGGCCCCTAAACACTCTGGTCTCTGTTACCACAACTCTACTCCACTCCGCACACATTCTACTCCAACACTTAATTTTTTTTTTTTTGGTAGTACTATGGTATTTGATTTTCTGTGCCAGTTAATATTAGGGAGAAAGTAGACTAGATTGGCATTCCACCCAAGTCTTGGCTCTGCTGTGACACAAACTTATATAACCCTGCACCAGTGTTTCTTGCCTTTGTGAACTTCAGTTTTCTCATTTGTAAAATAAAATGTTTGAAAGCACCTTCTACTCTTTGCATTCTATGCTTTGAAATTCAATTTTGATCTATAGAAATTATACAGTCTTTAAAAGGAGAAATGTTTATTAAAATATTATTCCATTCATATGTATACATGCATCCAGATTTGCTTGCCTTGCACATGTGTGTAGTCAGAGGACAATTCATTTTCCTTTTCTACCATGTGAGTTCTATGGATTGAACTTAGGTCATCAGGTGTAAGTGGCAAGTGCCTTTACGTGCTGAGCCATCTTGCTGACCCCACTTTCTTGCTTTTGTTTGTTTGTTTTTGTTTTTTATGGTGTCAGAGCATATTTTTAACCATGATGCCTAGTTCTCAAAAGAGCTAGGAGTATTCGTTAGAGGCAGTGCAATAAGATATAGTTTTGTTCTGTTAAGCTGATTCCATTTTGTTTTTTGAAAGATGATTTTTCTAGAGCTTAACCATTTAGATTTTGTTGTAGTTTTGTTTATAGATTTTTAATTTTTTATTTTATGTGTATGAGTTTTGCCTGCATATATGTTGGTATACCATATTCATGCATGGTGCCTGGGGAGGCTAGAAGATGAGTCAGATTTCCTGGAACTGGAGTTGAAGTTGGTTGCCAACCCCCTTGGGAACCAAACATTGGTCATCAGCAAAAGCAGCAAAAACTCCCCCCCCACCCCCCCACCCCCGAGACAGTGCTTCTATGTATAACCCTGCCAGTCCTGGAACTCGCTCTGAAGACCAGGCTGGCCTTGAACTAAGAAATCCACCTGCCCCTGCCTCCCAATTGCTGGGATTAAAGGCATGCACCACCACTGCCTGTCAAACGTATTTTACCAATGGCCCGGGATTGAACTCATGGCCTTTAGGAGGGCAGATGGTGCTGATAACCACACTGAGCCATCTCCCCAACCGCAGCAAAAGCTCTTAACTGCTGAGTAGTCTTTCCAGGGAACAGGATATGCTCTAAGAACATATTGTCATAGAGCACCCTGCTTCCTACTCTGTGAATCCTTTATGTATTATAGAACCAAAAAGCCATACTGGGCCCTTTTTATGAATAGAACTGGGATCCTGGACTTTCTTTGGTCTGGGTTCTTGATGACAAATATGTCAGATTTCATAGTATCTTTTCTGAATCCCATTGGTGATGAACTGGCAAGTAATCTCTCTCTGCTAAAATTTGTTATGGGTCTAGTTCATCAAGTCTGAGATAATAGTGGTTATAAGATGACAGTTACTTTATCACTCTAAGACAGTCCATCAGACTGAAATTTCTTAAATAAATGGTGATTCTCTGTTGCTGGTTCCTCAGGCACATGTGTACTTGTGTGTGTAAAGGTCACAGGACAACCTTGGGTATCATTCCTCAAGCACTGTCCATGTGTTCTTTAGACGAGGTCTCTCACTGACCTGGAACTCATCAAGCAGACTGGCCAGGGACCCATCTCTCTCTGCTTCTCCAGCACTGGGATTTTAATCATACATCATCCATTCAGGTTGTTTCTTTGTTTACATCCTTGCATTTGCACAGCAGCACTTACTGACTGAGCTAGTTCCCAGTCTCTAAAAGATCCTTTCTGGAAGCTGAAGCTATAGGTTGGTCATGATTTATGTGGGTAACATAGTGTGGATTTCTTGCCTTTATCTTAGAACATAGGAAATATTCTCAACCAATGAAAACTCGTGATGTGGGTACTGTTATGGCATGGTATTTAGAGTAGGTCAGAATTTAGATTTTGAATCATCTATTTAACCTGTGTACATGCTGGGCAAATTACTTAACTTCTCTAAACTCTAAAGTCTATTAAAGTGAATATAATAATAATAATACTCAGAGCCATAGTGAAGATTAAAGAGGACCATGGTAGATATAGTGTGCTTAGCATGGCTTCTGTTCACAGGACCAGTTGTGCTGTTACCATTCTCTGAAGCTGGCAAGTGTTTGCTCAGATCACCTTAGCACTCAGGAAAGCATTGGCTATACTTTATTACTAAATCTTTTGTTTCTTCTTTTTACAGATAAGTCAGCTGAAGATTATAATTCTTCTAACACTTTGGTAAGTCTGTGTTTCCTCCATTCTGAAATAAGTGGGTATGGATGTAAGGTTCAGGACAGTATAGTAGAGACAGCCTGGCTTCTGCGACATTCATTTTGGTCACTGCCATGCCTTAGATTCTCTATCTTCAGTAAAGGAACTGGAGTGCTTAATGTTATCCCTATTTAACCGTATGTCTCTTCCAGCTTTACAGTGCTGTAGAAATTCTAACCTTGAAACCTGAGATGTAGCTTTTAGGCTGTTTCATTTGTAGGTTTGAACATTGGCAACCCAGTTTGCCTTTCTGTGGTTCAGAGTTTTCATCTGTAAAGTGAGAATGATTCATTCTTCCTTACCTGGATGTGTTTCTTAACAACTGAATTTAGGAGGGAATCCTAAAAAAGTTAAAAAGTTAAAAGATGGCTGAAGGTACAAGTGAATGGTAGAGTACCTGTTTATCATGTGAGAAGCTGTAGGTTCAATCCCCAGAACGTCAGAAAATTAAAAAAGAAGGTGCTTATACTATATTGATTTATTAAACATTTATAGAAGCCTCTATTCTCTGCCAGGTCCTTTGTGTAGCAGACAGACAGTATCCTAGACTTGTACCTCCTAGTCTTATAGAGCATATGAAGGCACATACAGTTACTGTTCATTGTGCTATGAACCCCCTGAGGTCAGGGACTGTATCTGTCTTGCTAATAGCTTTGTCCTAGTTCTCAGCAGGTTCTGACAGTTGCTAAACATTTATTGAATTAAAGTGTGTCAATGTAAGCATTTCAACGGTAACATCTATGCTGAATGAGTTACTTAGAGTAAGAATTAGAGAGACGACAAAATTTCAGATAGAAAATTATATGCACAGGGAAAGAGGTTCACAAGGTATGTATATTCTGGGAACTGCTAGTAGTTTGATATGTCTGGATGTGCCGGAAGAGAGGTTGGCAGTGAAGAGGCATAGTAAAGTAGGCCAAGTCAGTAGGAGTTTGGCTTTGTCTGAAAGCTAATGAAAAGCTTAGAAGAATTTTAAACAGGGAGAATAGTAATATATAACACAGTACTGAGCCGCTGTCAAATTTTGCTGCCAGCAGTCAGAGTCATTTGTGCTCTTGGCAAGTATAAAAGGTACCAGTCTGGTACTTTGCAATGTATTGGGTCCCTTTTTATTCATTATTTCTTTTATTTTTCACAGCAGTGTAATGAAACAGATTGCTATCCTTGTTTTATGGATGATAAAACTGAACTAGAGAAAGGTTAATGGCAGTCCACATAGGATTCCTCTCTGTCCTCCTTTCTTCTCATTCATGCTGCTTTGCAAGAAATGGAAAAGATCATTATTTAAAAATGGGGGAAGTATTTGCAGATACACTGTCTTTGAAAAATGAATTATCGAACAGTAAATTATTGAAGAAAAGCCTAAACAAAGTGGAGTAGTGATCTGTGGGTTAAATGTCTTTACACTTTTGTAAAGAGTGGCTGTTATCTATTATTGAGTGGCCACTCTGTGCCAGACATAGTGTTAAGATTTTCATCTTTAACATAATTAGTCCTTACAGTTACCTTGGGAAGAAGGTACTGTTGTTTTTATTTCCTGGACAGAAAAAGAAATCTCCCGAATAACTCACAAATAAGAACCAAGTTAGAAACCAGTTGTGGTGTGAGCCTGTACTCCAGCACTTGGGAGGTAGAGGTAGGAGGATCAGAATTTCAAGGTCATCATTGGCTACACAGTAATTAGACTGGCTTCGGTGGCATGAAACTCCCATCTCAACAAACAAACAAGAGAACATAAAACCATATAAGAACAAGAATCTTCTGAGACTCACAGTCTAGGGTTTTTCACTGGGTCAGAGAAGAGAGAAAGACATAGGAAGGTCTTAGAAAGGCAAGTTCAGTGAGGCAACAGCTCTGTTGTAGTGTGGGAGAAGGGCCCTGTGGCTCATGCCGCATGGCTTAGATAGAGGGTGACACCTGCTTGGCTTAGTGTCTACAAGTAGGACTACTCACACTGTCAAGGACATTCACCCCTGATTGAGAGCATTTCCCTGATAAGTCCCTGTTTTATATTTCCTTATTTGTGTGTGCATCGATATGATTTTATAATTGTAGCATATCATTGATTTCTCTATTGGTTTTATACATATACATATTGTTGTATTTAATTCATGAAATAATTAAGCAGAATTACTATCTCCCTGTTAACAGATATTTAAAATGTGACACAGAAAAATTGTGAATTGCTCTCTCCTGTTGAATTAATAATAAAAATCAGTTTAAAAATTCCATTCTGTTGAACATTCATGTATTTACTCATTTTATAAGTATTTCCTTAGCATCTTTGTGCCAAAGCACAGGCAACACAAAAATTAATGTGCATTCTCCGAGACCTTGATACAAATCTTAATAGTGGATTAAGGAGATCTTTGCCAAAAGAGAAGTTTGCAAGAATAATATGCAATGGTGTCATGTTTGATTTGTGATTTGTTCTTTCTGATAGTTGAAGGAAGTTTACATACGAGGTCCTAAAGGTTTGCTCATTTAACAAACATGATCTTGTAGAGCTCTTTCAGTTCTAATCACTTATCTGTGTCTAGGATCTGACTCTTCAGATTCTATGGTATTTTTATTGCTGATTCTTATTTTTAGAATTCATACCAGCCAGGTATGTTGGTACATATCTGTAATCCTGTTCAGGAGACAGAAATAGTTCCAGACTCTGTGGACGACACAGCCTGACCCCATCTTAAATAAGGGACTATACATTGTGTGGTAGGTTCTTTGGTGCTGAGAAATGAAGGGCTGGTAAGGGCTTTGCTCTTAATCTCACAAGTTAGTGAAACCAGAACATATAAAAAGGATGTATAACACTATGGTGTCAGGTAAAACTAGGTAATAGGAAATGGGCAGTGCTTTCCTGTCTGAGGGGTAGTGCAACAAAAGCCTGTTTATTAAGGGTCCAGAATATAAAATAAGAGCAGTTGGAGTTTGAATAAACTATTTTAAATAAAATATGTGTGTGTGTGTGCGTGTGTGTATTTGGATGTGCATTTTAGTGTAAGCTTGAGTCATATTCCTCTTCATTTAAGAAGCTTAGGGTAATGAACTGAATTCATGTGTTCATCTTTTGTTAGCTCAAAAATGTATTTCAACAGGGATAGCATTCCAAAACAAAAAAACAGGTCATAACCTAACCATTGTGAAGAATTCATAAAAGATACAAAGTCTGTTAGGAGTAGTTCAGAAGCAGCTTCCAAGTAATTGGAAGCCAGGTACATAGCACATGCCTGAATTCTTAGTACAGGAGATGGTACTAGGGATTGTGGCTAGGGAGAGAGAGAGAGAGAGAGAGAGAGAGAGAGAGAGAGAGAGAGAGAATCAAGTTCAGAAAATTAATGAGACAGATGGAGAATTTGAAAATAAGGGACAATAAGCACAAGCCAGGAAGACAAATTAGAGACAGGAGTAGAAGAGAAAAACCAAATACAACACACACACACTCAAAGGGAAAGAAATACAGCGGCTTCCTAGGTAAAGAAAAGCATGAGTCTTCAGATGAACGGCCTGTCAGTAACCAGGCCACAGTCAGAGACTAAAGAGAGAGAGAAAAATGCTTAAAAGCCTCTTTAAAAAATTAAGCCAGTGTAGAGCCAATGTAGACATTAGTATCAGACCACTTATTAGCTGTGGTAGATAAAGGTATCTTTATCCTTTGAGGTGTGAGGAAAATTATAGAGTCAAAAATTCTGTATCTAATAAAAATCAGCATTTGATCATGTCAAAATAAAAACATGTTTGGATATGTGAAGATCGAGGTTTATAACACACAGATCATCTTTGAAAGGCTAAACATTATATAATAATTAACTCACAGAGATGATGGTGATTAAGAATATTCACTTAAAATTTATCATTTTTATCCAAATTTATATTAAAAACTCCAGTTGTTAGTATACAGGCATTCAGCTGGCCTGCTCTCAGGGACTTAGCAATTGCTTACAACAAGACCTTTTTGCCACACGACCTTCTTACCACATGACCTGCTGCAGGTCAGGTACAACAGGTGTGTGCTGCGAATGTAAGGGCCTGCTGCCCGCTCAGCCGCTCTGTCTGTCCTCAGTGTCCCTTCTATCCGTCTTCCTTCCCTCTCTGGCCCCTTTCTCTGCCCTCATGGCGCTGCTCCTGTCTGTCTGCTTGTTTACATGGCCACTTACCTGCCTCCATCATTTTGTAGGTCTTCACTACTCTCCCTTCCCCCAATAAACCTCTTTTACACCAGGTCTTTTGCATGGTATAATTTCCCAGGGGTACACCGTGGTCTGGGCCTGCCAAAGCTACCCACCTCGCTACATTATATTTCATAATACCAGTAGGACTAGAAGCTATCAAATAACACTATTTCCAAGACTTCACTATTGTCTTGGCAATCCTGTTTTGGTATTCTATTTTCTGTTGTTGTTGTTATTATTATTATTACTATTACTATTATTATTTTTGACATTTGGTGAAGCACATGCACTGGTAGCTTTGAGAAAGTAGGAAGTAGATAGTTATATCTTTTGGGTCTTGGAATTAGAGTTTCTATTTCCTCATATTTTATGAACACTTTGGCTGATTACAGAATTCTAGATGGACAATTTTTATCAGAGTTTGGAAAATAATATATTTTTGTCATTTACCTAAAGTACTACTAATTCCAAAGCCATTTTTATTTTTGCTTTTTTATATGTAGTTTTTTGTCACTTGAAAAGTTTATAGGATCTTCTCAACTAATGTTCTTGACTTTCAAAATTATGTGCACATTTTCATATTTTATTATGAAAAGAATAAATAATTACAAATTCTTTCAACATGAATACTACAGATTTCATGTACTGGGAAATATGTTTGAATTGTTTTCTTTATTTCTTTTTCATTTTCTTCTCTTTTCTCTGTAACTCTTGATTTTTGTTTTAATTTTTGGGGTATTTTCTTTATTTTTCATTATACATATTGAGTTTTATTTCTATTACATGTTTAATTTCCAAATACATTTTCATTTAAAAATTCAATATCATATTTTGTGTCTAGAATTAGTATCTGCTCTTATCTTGAGAGCATTAATGGTATACTTGATTTTGATTTTCTTCCTTCCTATTTGAATATATATGTATATATATGCGCGTGTGTATATATGTGCGTGTGTGTGGTTTTTGTTTGTTTATTTTCTGGGTGGTACTTGTTTTCTTTTTCTCCTTTATGTTGAAATTTTAAAAAATCTTTGGAGATCTCTTATATTTATGATTGAGATACTAAAAGCTTAGTAGAATTTAAGCTCAATTTAAGGTCAGTGATTTCAGTAATGTACAGTTTTACAACCACCTCCATAATTCAGACCGTAGGATAGTTTTCTGTTGCCAATAGAGCACCGTAACCAAGCTTACAGGTCTTACAGGAAGAAGGGTTTCTTTGGGGGCTTTCAGAGGCATAGGAGTACACCATCATCATGGATCATGGCAGGGAATATGGCATTCAAGGGGGGCGTGGCTCTAGAGCAGCAGCTGAGAGCTCACATTTATAAACAGGAAGCAGAGAGCATATAGATTATGGCATTAGTCTTTTGAAGCCTCAAAACCTGTCCCCAGTGACCTTCTGTCAGCAAGGCCATACTTTCTAATTCTTCCCAAACAGGGGACAAGGCATTTAAATACAGGCCAGACCATTTAGAAAAATCCTTTACTTTCTTTTTAGAATTTTTTTTTTTTTTTTTTTTTTTTTTTTTTTTTTTTTTAGGTTCTAGGTTAGACCCAGAGAAGAATCTTATAAGTTTTCTTTGTTGATAAAGATCTGACTACAAAAGTAGCTACCAGACTATTTTCCACAGGGTTGTCATCATTTTCCATCCCACCAGCAATTACCCTGTACCCCTTCTTGTTTTCTGTCTCTTGATTATAGTCATCTTGGTGCATATGAAGTAATATCTTATTGTGGTTTTATTTGCATGTCAGAATGAGTAATGGCTGCAAGCATCTTTTCGTTGGCCATTTCTATTGTGTTTTCTAGACAAATTCTTACCTGCTATTTGATAACTTTATGTTTTTCAAATTTATTGAGATATGTTTTCATGGCCTAGCATTTTTGTTGTGGAAATGCTCGTTGTGCTTCATGTGGTTGAATGTTTTTTTCTGCATATATGGATGGAATGTGAAGGTTAAATTGAATGTTTGTGTTTTCTATAACTTCTTGGGCTCTTAATTATTGAGAGCATAGAAATGGATTCCTCAAGAATAATTGAAATCTATCTGTACATTAGAATTATTTCTTGCCTTCAACGTGTCATTTCTTGCTTTACATAAGATGACTTGTTTTATGTATTTTATTTATAATCATATGTTGTATGATTTTGTTTATTATTTCAATTGTTTTTACTTCTTACACATTCTGAAATGACCTTCTTGATCCTAGTAATATTTCTGTGTCTCTGTCTGTCTGTCTGTCTGTCTGTCTGTCTGCCCTTTTCATTTTCTCTCTCTCTCCTGGGATTAAGCTGAGGGCCCTTCATATGCTACACAAGTGCTCTACCACTGAGACACATTTCCAGTATGCTAAGGTTTCTATACAGGGTTTTAGTTACTATAACCCACTGCACTCTTTTATGACTACTGTTTTATGTACATATATTTTCTTGTTTTGCTTAAACTTATGTAGGAAATGTATGTTTATATTTTGTTTGCTGTTTTTCTTCTAGTGTGGCAGTTTCTGCTCTATGGGGGGTATTTAGACTATTGATATTTAGCATAATTATTGTGTTTGGATTTTTTCATTTGCTTCTAGTTTTTCATATGGATCTTGACTTTCTTTTAATTCCTCTTCTACTGCTTTGTGTTGAAAAATGTTTTCTAGTGTGTGTGTGTGTGTGTGTATGTGGTATGCTCATTCCTACATGTTCATGTGGAAGTCAGAGGTTGATGCCAGTTTTCTTCTGTTACTCCCTGCATTTATGACAGTGGGTCTCTTACTAACCATGGGGCTCACTAACATTTAACGTTAGTGTTAAGCTGGGTGTTCAGTGAACCCCTAGGGTTCACTTGTCTCTCTACCTTACAGTTCTGGTGTTAAGAGATCCAAGAAGACAAGTCTGGATGCAGGAAGACATACCTGACTGCTGGTTTGTTTTAGGTCAGCTTAACGTAAGCTAGAGTCATTGGAGTTGAAGATTCTCAATGGAGAAAATGCCTCTGTAAGGCATTTTCTTAATCAGTGACGATGGGGGGATGGCCCAGTGTTGGCATATTTTTTTATCTGTTTTATCATGTTCTCATACCTCTTTTTTTAAAAATATTTATTTATTATTATACATAAGTACACTGTAGCTGACGTCAGACACACCAGAAGAGGGTGTCAGATCTCATCACGGATGGTTGTGAGCCACCATGTGGTTGCTGGGATTTGAACTCAGGACCTTTGGAAGAGCAGTGAATGCTCTTACCTGCTGAGCCATCTCACTAGCCCCCCTCATACCTCTTTTCCCTTCTCCGTACTTACCCACCACATTCCCTTCCAATCCCCCAGCATTAGGTAGGAGGAAGAGAAGATTAGAGGGGAAAGGGGGTGTAGACCTCCTTAGACTACTTCCTGCAGATTAGGCACTTCTTGTTTCTTGAGGTCGGCCCAATCTTCATCATCAGGATATCTCCAGCTTCTCACTAACTGTGACAACAGCAATTAGGAGGGAGCAGCAGCTGTCTTCTTTGGACTACCTCCCACCCTTCTCAGGGCTCTTGCATTATACTGTCTCCAGAATCTCCAGAATTAAACTATCTGCAGCTGGCAAAGATCATGCCCCCAGAGCACAAGGCAATCATAGTTAACGCTTGTGGACAATCTGAGGCATATTCCAGACCTGAGATTAAACCAAAAAATGCACAGATTACAACTGAACTTTTAAAGAAACCAAGCAGCCCAGGCCTTTGAACTGATAGATGGTGCCCTCCTTGGACTGTAGGTCCAGGCTTCTATAAGAAAACAGGCTGACCAAGCCACAAGGAACAAGCCAGTAAGCAGTCTCCCTCTATGGCCAGTGCATCAGCTTCTGCCCAGTTTTGAGTTCTTGTCCTGATTTCCTTTGATAATGAACAATGGTTTGAAGTGTAAGCCAAGTAAACCCTTTCTTCCCCAAGTTCCTTTGGTCATGGTGTTTTATCACAGAAGTGATAACCCTGGCTAGGAGACTGCCTTTTAACATATGTGCTGGGGATCTCTGGTTCTTGGTTTATGCAGTAAGCACTTTCCCCAGGGAGCTATCCTCCAACCCCTTGAATAAGTACTTCTATTATATAAGCTGGGAAGGTGGCTTAGCCATTTGCCATTAAAGCACTGGGACCTAAGTTTAATTCCCATGAATATACTGTATATATTAGAAGCCCAACAATACAATATTGTAGATTTTGCTTTATATAGTCTTTGTTAATAAAAAAGCAACAAGATTTGTTGGGCACCTTTAATCTTAGCAATCAGAAAGCAGAGGCAGGCAGATCTCTGTGAGTTTGAACATCTCTGGTCTACATAGCAAGTTCTAGGACAGCGAGGGCTATGTAGAGAGATCTGTCTCAAATAAATGAATATATGTGTATATTATATCTGTATATAACATGTATATAATAACATATATAATATACATTATATGTAATGTTATATTACATTCTATATAATAACATATATAATATAATGTTATTTACATATAATTTATATGTATAATACATATATAATGCACATATGATATGTATTATATATGAATAAACAATATACATATTTATATAATACATGTTATATATTATATATAACAAAATAGCAACAAGAAATCTAAAAATGTATATTTGTAGAATATTTCTTTTTCTTTTTTAAAGATTTATTTATTTATTTTATGTATATGAGTACACCATTGCTCTCTTCAAACACACCAGAAGAAGGCATCAGATCTCATTATGGATGGTTGCTAGTAATTGAACTCAGGACCTCTGGAAGAGCAGTTTGGACTCTTAACTGTTGAGCCATCTCTCCAGCCCAAATATTTCTTATTTATATATTTACCATTTCTTGTGTTCTTCGTTTTGGCTGGTGGATATGAGTTACCATTTGATGTTATTTTCAGTCTAGTAGAATGACTCTCTCTATATGTAATCATACACACATACACACACATATACATATATAAAACCTCACTAGTTGCAAGTAAGATATGCTAACATTCCCTGGCTTGTTTTTTTAACCCTAAATGTGTTCATCTTTATTAAAAAATTTTATTTCTTTAGTTCTATTTGGGGGTGTGTGCACATGCCCATGTGTGTGTAGGGGGTGGTGGTAGAGGACCATTTTCAGGAGATAGTTCTTTCCTTCCACCCTTTGGGTCCCTGAGATCAAACTCAGGTTGCTGGGTTTCATGGCAAATGTTCTTATTTTTTTTCTTTATTTTTAAGATTTATTTATTATTATATCCAAGTACACTGTAGCTGTCGTCAGACGCACCAGAAGAGGGCGTCAGATCTCATTTTTGGATGGTTGTGAGCCACCATGTGGTTGCTGGGATTTGAACTCATGACCTTTGGAAGAGCAGTCGGTGCTCTTAACTGCTGAGCCATCTCTCCAGCCCCTCGTGGCAGATGTTCTTACTTGTTGATATATCTCTCCAGCCCTCATCTCCATTTTTTAAAGGTAGTTTTATTATGTATAGATTTTGTGATGACGAGGCTGGCCTCGAACTCAGAAATCTTCCTGCCTCTGCCTCCCGAGTGCTATATCATCCTATTGCCTTCTGGTCCCTACTGTTTCATTTACATTGTTTTTCTTGAGATAGCGTCTTACAATGTAACCTACCACTCTCCTTCCTTCCTCCTCCCTTCCCCTCATTTCTCCTCCTTCCCCCTTAAATCATATAACTCTTGCTTCACACTTCCTCATGACATTTGAGGGTGGTGTACTGCCTATGGTGGTCATAACTTGGTGCTTATATGTGCTTGACACTGTCAAGTTTTGTGCTCTATCGTTATGTGCTTTTATTGTTTGAGATTGTACTTTCCTTAGTGTATCAAGTGTTCAGACTTTCTGAATTCTTCAATTTGTCACTTGTTGGGATTCTTGGCTTTCCTTTCTCAGGAGCTTCAGATGGTAGGCAGGAGAGCGCCCCATCCTCTGGCTCTGTCTTGTGATGGTGACCTACTTCAGAACTTGGACCATCTTTTCTCCTCTTTATGCCTTTGATGTTAACAGAATCCACAGTATTCTAGGCACTCTGAAAATATGTGACATTTATGTCAGTTTATCTGAAAAATCCATATTGCTTTCTGGTCCTACTACTAGAACAATAACAATGAAAACAACTACTCTTGAATCTGGTTATTTTTGTCTAGCTTTATTATAGTTTGCATGGGAAAATCAAGTTGCTGCAGATCATTTGCAGATCTAATTAGTGGTACTAGTAAAGTTCATTGTGAGATAGGATTGAAGCTCAGTGAAAGAACACCCAGCCTGGGGAGAAACCCATTGACCCTTTTAGAATGAAAGATCTCAATGTTCTGTGCCTTGATTGAGGCAGGGTCTGCCCCATTCATACCCTATAATATAATAGGTTCAGGAGTTTGGAGAAAGGAAGTGGGGGTGCTATTTAGACTTGAAGTTACTATATTAAGAAGAACAAGTAATCACAGTGATAAAGTATAGAAAATTAAATACTTTTTATTTTCCTCTTTACACTTATTTTCTGCTCTTTATAAAGAGTAAAATTCACAGAATAAGGAGAAACCGAACATGGCTTTGAGTATTTGATTGTATAAGGCAGGTAAGCTGGCTTACTATTTCTTTAGTCTTTAGGTGGGAAAAGGAAGCTTCCAAATAAATAGATAGTGATGGCTAAAAGACAAAGAAGTTGTCTGAGTAAGACGGCTGACTGCACAAAGATGGAGAGCCTTGGTTGATGAGCTTTCAGAAGGGGTGTCAGAATTGAGTAACTTCTAAAGAACTAGCAGACCTGTGATCTGGAGTTCTATGTCCACTGGACTGGTTGATTTTTGTCCTTTCTGCATAGAATGTGAAGACTGTGTCTGAGACTCCAGCAGTACCACCAGTGTCAGAAGATGAAGATGATGATGACGATGCTACCCCACCTCCAGTGATTGCTCCACGCCCAGAACACACAAAATCTGTGAGTCTATGGGGATCTTGAAGGCTATATGATTTATTCACATAAGGGGTGGCAGAAGGTAGGGAGGTAGTGGCACTAAGACTGGTATATAGGGGTCCATAGAGTGGCACTGAACTACTTTTTTTCCTCTCTCATGTTTTGAGACCGGATCTTACTGTGTAATCCAGAGTGGCCTTGATTCATAGTGATCCTTCTGCCTGACTCTCCCAAGTGCTAAGATTACAGGCATGCCCTGCTGTGCCCAGCTGGACCACTTTCTACCTGGCTAAAGAGATGTGGTGTGCTTGTTATTTCAGTCGTTTCTAAAGTTCTCTAGGTAACTGGTGTTTCTATCAGTCCGACCTTGCTTTACTTACCCTTTTCTTCACTGGTTAGGTATAGAGAATGGTGCATTTCACTTTCAGAATAAAATAAATTATTCCAGTTTCTTAGGAAGCAGCAAATTGCCAGAGATTTTATCCTTTTGTTTTAAATACGCAGTGGTTAGCCTCTCCAGCATTTTTGATAATCCTGAAGGACCTGGGAGAGTTTATAAATACATTAGTGCTATTAATATGCTGGACATTAGGAATGCATTTTGATGCCAGATATTGGTAGTGATTTCTCTTTTAACTTCCTTCGAGGTTTCTGCACTTTAGAATAGCCACACTCCCGCCTTCTGCACTTTGCCCAGTCTGCAGCTTTGCCTTTTGATTTAGCATCATTGAATAGTGATCTCCCATCTGATGATACTCTGAAACACTACTAATGTTTGTTTTGACTTTTTAGTATGAGAACTCCATAATGAAAGAACCCTCTGGGACTTAAGCTCTGTGTTGATTAAATGTCTTAATGGAAGGTGCTGTGGAAGAAATTCAGTTAGATGACCTACCTCTTAGCCTAAGAACTTACAAATAGAATCTGGATTTCCTTGTCTGGAAGTCACAAAGTTACCTTAAGGAAAGTAGCCTTCGAAATCAGAGAGCTGTCAATATCTCCCTAGAGTGTCCTGTTTCTGGCTTGCAGGCATATTTATTTAACAGTTTCTCTCTAAATCTTGAACTCTTCTAAATAGAGAAAAATCTATTTACCTATCAGTCTATCTATCTCTTATTTATCTATGTGTTATTTATCTTTTTTGGTATATAATATAGTTTGGGCAGAAGGATCAGAGAGAGGGCAGTAAATATTGAATAATATATTGATAAATTTGCCTTTCTTAGCATTCTCCTCTAAAATAAATATTGCTAAGTCCTAATTTATAGAAGAAGCAAATGAGATTTGGGTCAGTAGATTGATCTATCCATAGTCACTTAGTAAGCAAACACCAGGGTTTGAGAGCAGATAATTAAATCCAAGTTCAGATTGCATTCCAAAATAGCGCACACGCCATATATATTTTTGTGTGTATAGACATGCACTGGGAACCAGTTAAGGAGAATGTTATAGAGGGAACAGACAGAATGCCTTTCCTCAAGGCACTATAGGTGGAAAAGCAAAGAAGGTTTAAGTACTTGGGATATAATTGTTCTACAGGTATAAGAATAAAGATTGAGAAATTATTTGCTAGAATAGTCAGAAAGCCAGTCCAGTTGAAAGGTCTGATATGTGCATTTGTTAATTCATTCTATTTAAACACTTATCTGAATGCTTGCTTTTTATTGGGTTAGAGTTTGTTAAAGGACTCAGGGAGGTGTAATGTGTGTTCTTTGTCTCAGTAGACCCTATAGATGATCAAAAAAATAATTATGACTTTTTTAATGATAAAAAATCTGATAAATACACATCTTCTAGAAAAGGAAGTGTAGCCTGGAAGTACTTCCTTCTTAACCTTAGTAGTGTATAGTTGCTCCTTTCTTAGTAACATCTCTCCTTTGCTTTTGTAGCAATGACTTTCTCCCTTCCTTCCTCAGAATGAGTAGGGCAGTGTTTTGAATAGTGCTAGGCTTACCAGGGATTCTCAGTAAATATTTGTTAAACAAACAGATAAATAGGAAATACAATGTCTTTAAAAGCTGAGATTTGAATGCTTAGTATATGCTGTTCATGGCCATGTCATTCACACATGTTGATTTATTATTAAGTAAGGTGGGTATTGTCACTGTTTTATAGACAAGGAAACTGAAGCACAGAGATGCGAAGTAAACTGAAGTCATTCAGATAGTAATGTTAGCTGAGAATTAAGCCCAGGTCATCAAGTTCCCAAGTTTGTTTTAAATTATTATACCCTCCTGCCTCTTGATGAATAAAAGTAGTTAGTTCATGGTAAGAGCTCAACAGCTCAAGAGGGATAAGATAACTCCATAAAAATGTTGTGTTGCAAAGTGACAGAGGATACAAATGAGTTTCAGCTCAGAAAAAAAACAGAGTATTGTGGGTGAGGAAGGTTTCCATCTAATGATAAAATCTCCTACAAGTTTTTACTGAGAGTCATCTAGTAGCTTTGGAGTGATTTCAGTGCTAAGACCATCACTAACCCTTCTTATAAAGTGAGAGTAAACGAAGGTTGTTTTACCCATGGCAAATGGGCTGGGACTCAGAAGAGGAACAGTGCAGATTTTGACCTTTAAGAGAAGGGGTGAGTGGTGAAGGGGGAGGTTCCTGGGATGTTCGAACTAGAACATTTACAAGAGATTCCACTATGCTAACAAAGGTTGGCTTGGCCAAAATTTCCCACTGATTATGCAGGTATATACACGATCTGTGATTGAACCACTTCCTGTTACTCCAACTCGGGATGTGGCTACATCTCCTATTTCTCCTACTGAGAATAACACCACTCCGCCAGATGCTTTGACCCGGAACACTGAAAAACAAAAGAAGAAGCCTAAAATGTCTGATGAGGAGATCTTAGAGAAATTACGTAAGGACTTTATATCTTTCTTGAATCTTCCCTTAGTCTATGACTGATTAATCATTGAGAATGCTACAATAAAGATCTGAATCCTACTGGGCTGAAGAGATGGCTCAGTGGTTAAGAGCACTGACTGCTCTTCCAAAGGTCCCAAGTTCAATTTCCAGCAACCACATGGTGCCTCACAGCCATCTGTAATGGGATCTGATGCCCTCTTCTGGTGTGTCTGAAGACTGAAACAGTATATTCACATAAAATAAATAAATAAATTTTATATATATATATATTTTTATATATATATCTCCTAGGTTTAAGCCATGTGCCTGGCTGGCTCTGTTTAACACCTGAATTATGGGCTGTACTGCTTACTCATCATCTGAACTTTCACCCCTTCCTTGTTTCACCAGCTCTGGGTGTGCATTACCTTAGGATAGAGACATAATAAGAGAGAATGTGGGCAGCTCCCTTTGAGGGTTATGGACATAGCTAATAGCTTTTATTTTGTGCGTAGTTTAGAGTATTGTATGGAGAAAGATTGAGAAAGACTGTGCCTGGTGGAAAGGGTGCTCCTGTTGATGCTTTCTAATATTGACCTAGGAGAAGACAGCGCTGCCATCATGGTTGTAGAAAACGAAGGAAAGGGAAACCAATGTATTATGATCCTGTTCTGTGTGGCAAATGACAAGCAAGTTTCTTGAATTTTTAAATTTTATTGTAGTTACTCTATGAAGATACTCAGGATAATCCTCATTTATGCAGTTAAGGTTTTTAAGACCCAAAGAATCTATATCCTGGTCCAGATCATAGAGCTGCAAAGTGGCACAGCTAAGGTTAGATCAAAATGTGTTTTGTAAATAAAACATATCGCCTATTGTAGTAGGTATAGGTTGATTTTTTTTCTTTCTTTTTCTTTTCTTTTTTTCCAGACAGGGTTTCTCTGTGTAGCCCTAGCTATCCTGGAACTCACTTTGTAGACCAGGCTGGCCTCGAACTCAGAAATCTGCCTGCCTCTTCCTCCCAAGTGCTGGGATTAAAGGCATGCGCCACCACTGCCCAGCCTAGGTTGATTTTTATTTTCTATTTTATTTATTTATTTATTTATTTATTTATTTATTTATTTATTTATTTAGGCTTAGAAAATCATTGAAAAAGGATTTGATGTGACTGGTTTAAGTTTGTATGCTCACATTGCTTTCTAAAGCTGAGGTTCCCGGTTCTTTAGTTTAGCAGCTTCCTATTTCTTGCTAATAATTCTTGTTTAACTTTTTTGTTTGTCTGTTTAGTTTAGTGTCTTTAAGAATTGTCCTTACTAGGGCCCTCATATGAGGAAGTAAAAGCCATTCTTAGGCATCTGTGTAATTATATGTGTTCCTGTCCTTTAAACCATATTTTTTTCCCTAAATACAATGTATTATAAGAACTTTCTGGCCTGGAAAATTTCCTGCTGTTCTTTGAGTCTCCTTTCCTCTTTACACCCTTTAAATAGTGATATTTACATTTGATTTGTTTTAAATTAGAGGATATAATAACATATGTGAGAAGTACCAAATCCTAGTGGTTGGGGTATCAGTGGAAGAGCTAGTAGGGCTGAGAAATTAAGAACCAGACTCTGACTCTTAACCCTGGCACCAGTTAACAGATGAGTTTTAAGAAGTGTCTTCCTTCTGTGGGTTTTAGTTCCTCGCCTCTAGAATACTGCTTTGAGACCTATGGGCTCTCATACTTCTCTGTTTTTTTTTTTTATTTATTTAAAGTATCCCCTGCTAAAGAATTCTCTTGGCTGACTTGTACTTATAATAAAAGTCAGCTCAGACAGCACATTTCTGAAGCCTTTCTGGTCTCTGTGCCTTTTCTCCATTCCCTATCCCATCAGCACGCATTACAGCAATCACTGTATTTTTGTAAACCTTCCGTTTGCTTGTCTTTTCCATAGATTTGAGCCTCTTGAGAGTAGTGACTGTCTTAATGTGCCTCATCTTTCTCTTTATCTCTAGCACTCAGCATATAGGCTGGTATGTAATAAATGAATAAATGTTAATGAATTAATTTAAAAATGATTAGCTCTTAGGAGTTTAGAAATGGAATAAGTTACTATTAAAAAAGAACAGTCAAGGATATAAAACTTTTGGTTGGGATTTATTGGGGGAAAGTTAATTGCCTGGCTGGTATGCTTTTGGGGAACTGGACACAAAAAAAATTTATCAACTTAAGGAGTTAAGAGGATCATGGGATCTTGTGTGTATCTTGAGCTGGAACAAAATGACTCATGGTCTCTGTTTCTTTCAAAGGGAGCATAGTGAGTGTGGGTGATCCTAAGAAGAAGTACACACGGTTCGAGAAGATTGGACAAGGGTTAGTAGCGGCATTCTGTTTCTTTGGAGAAATGTTTTAAAATTGTATTTACTGGCATGTACGAACTTACTTGTTTTTGGTGGTGGTAGTTTTTGCCTCACCTATCTGGAAGTTTGATACTAGGATGACTTCCAAAATTTGCAGAATTATGTCATATATGAGAAATGTATGATTATCTGACCTTAGTAAAGTACCCCTGCAGCAAGCGTAAACGAGTCACCTATTGTCTTAGCATAAAACCAATTTCTCAAACTATAATTAGTTTTCTATATTAATCCTATTTGCCAAAGTATTGAGACCTATCATCATTAATATGAAATTTAAGATCCAGATCTATAGAGTCCGTAATAGTGGGAAGGGATCTAATTTTCTAGCTTGGTGACAGATTTTTGTGACTATTACTCTCTAGTTTCATCTCCACAATGCATATGCTGTCTTACACAATTCAACTCAGCAAATCTTAACTGAGTTCTTGTTGTGTGTTGAGAAGTGTGAATATGGATATGAGTCAGACACAGTCTGCCCTCAAGGATCTCACATCAACAGGAGATAGAAAGGCATACAAAGAATTATAGAAGTCAGCTTTTGTCTGGAAGGAGGAGGTCAAATGGGACAAAGAAAAGGGGAATAGAGGAATCATGCAAGGTAAAATCAAACTGTAGGCTTACGATTTAATGCAAAATTTTAGGTAAATTATACCTCTATATGAAAAGTAAAAATAATGAGATTTCTATGGAAATATGTCAAAAGATGTGAAATGTCAAAGAAACTAAAAAAATTAAGTTTGGCTCATAATTGGAACAAAGTATTGTTATTAATTCAAACTTTTGTCTTGATTTTCATAAACTTCCAGAAGTTTCTAAAAATGTATTAAAAGATTGTAAAATATGGGTGTGGGGTGTTACATTTGCACATCATTTTATAGTTTATATCTGTTATATACATCAAGCTTTTTATTTGATCTTCATAGCAACTTTTGGCTGAACAGATGTCATTTTTCCTGACCCATGTGGTTTTCCTACTAGATAATACTTTTGTGAGTCTAAACTGGTAAAAGATAGCTTACATTTTTGTGAAGAAATTATTTTACCTACCTCAAAAATATAGATAGAACTTTGTTTTTAGGTAATTAAAGTGAGTATCTACTTAAGAATATAGTGAAAAGGTACATAGACAAGTTTCAGCAAGTTCCTGCTCTAGGTTTGAGTTTCTTTATCTGTAATTGGAAGATTGTGGATTTAGGACGTATCTCCTCCAAAACATGCCTTTAAGATATAGATGTACAACATCTATGAAATGTTCTATGCTTTGTTTCTCAGGTCGGCTAGGGCTAAGGCAAGAATGGAGTATTTACTAAGCACCATATTAATGTTGCTGGATTCCATAATTTAAAAGTATAAATACTACACTAGTATAATGAATTAGTACTGTTACACTTTTTGCTTGTTTCCCTGTCCCTCTCTTTAAAACCTGAAGACTGTTAAGCTGCCTGATCTTATGTCTGTTTGCCTGAGATAGAAATAATAGAGAGCTACTCAGTATGCTCATGTAGCTTTCTAAACCTTTGTAGCATAAAAGATACAGTCCCCAAATGTTTGGACTCTGAGACCTTAATATATTTGCTCTATAATCATGGTGTATATATGGTAGCTGGAAAGATGACTCAGTGCTTAAGAGCAGTTTTTGTTCTTGCAAAGGCCTGGGTTTAGTTCCTGTCAGCAACATGGTAGCTTACAACTATCCATAATTCCAGTTGCAAGTGATCCTGTTCCCATTTTCTGACCTCAGACATCAGGTACACACATGGTGTACATACATACATACATGTAGGCAAAATACTTGTACACATAAAACCTAAACATTTTTTAAAAAAGAGTGGTGAGCAGTAGCGGGAATACAGAGGTCTATGGACAGGAAGGTAGACATACATTCTGTAACTAGAGAGCTCTTGGCGAAGATGATCAGTCAGTGAAGAAAGAGCTACCAGTAAACATATTCTTATTTGATAGCCAATATTTTAAAATTGTACTTTACATGCAGGTAGCTGGGCTTTCTAAGAGTGGTGGTTAGGGAGGTGATAGCCCTAGTTTCTAACCAGAAGGTATACATACAACTAACTTCCTCCTAAATTGACCTAACTTCTGTGGGAAGCATAACTTTAGGATTTGCTGAGAACATCTTATAGAAGACCAGAATTCAACATGTCTACAAGTTACATCGTATATATGTGACATATAGTTTGTATAGCTACAAGTATGTATGTATTGTAAATTACCTGGACACGTACAGGATTTATGGTTTTAGGTAAGATTAGGGTTTTAGTTACTTCATATAGAGAGGGTTACATTTCTACCATTCTCTACAGTATCTCTAACTCTTTGTGAAACCCTTTCACATCTTCACTACACCCATCTCTGTATTTCAGTGTACATATAAACATCTGCATGCCTGTCAGGAACTATTCTTACTTTTAGGGTGAAGGTGAAATATCAGATTTTTCTGAAATTATATATATTTGAAAAAGTATGTGCTGTATCATTTTATTTTTAAAAATAAACTGAAAATGCATTTTATTCAAATCATAGGACTCTTTTGATCAAATTCTTTTGATTGGCTATGATTGACCTCCCCCTGTCATTGCCCCCCCCCCAATTCCCAGTTGAAACTGTACAAAATGAAAGCAAGTTCCCAAAGGGCAAATTGTTATAAGAAATGAATGTCTTCGAACATTTTTGTATTTTATGGACTTGGCCTAGTGGTTATCATGAACTCTTACATATGCATGGAAGTACAGCTCAGAGTCAAAACTTGCTCAAGATCAGGCAAAGTAAAAGTTGTAGGCTGGTTGAACCTTCATTCTTCACTACCACACACTACCTTTCAAATGTGAGACTCGGAGGGCTGCAGAGGGAGGATTTGTTTTTGCCTTTTTTGTTAACATATTCCCAGGTTGGTGTAAAGCTGCATAGATAAATGCTATGTCATTGAATGTCTGTGTTTGTTTTCCTCCCTTTCCTGTCTTTTTTTTTTTTTTTTTTTTTCTCAGTGCTTCAGGCACAGTGTATACTGCAATGGATGTAGCCACAGGGCAGGAGGTAAGTGTTCATCACCAACTCTTGTTATTTCTACTTCTTCAGGTTTTTTGTTTAATTTGGAGTTAATTTTATCCCCCCCCCTTTTCTTTTCTTTTTTCACTCAACGGAACAGTTCTAGTTTCTTTCTTTACCAGGCTAGTACTAAATAAGAAACTAATATGATAAGACTTAAAATTTTGCAAAAGCTAACAAAGCTCCACTATGGAGAACAGTTCAGAGCAGGAAGAATGGACAAAGTAAGCTAGGTTGTTGTATAATTGCAGGTAAGAGATGATGTTGTAGAAGTTATTAGATCTGAAAAGTAGTTAGCAGGTATCTTGATAGAACTTAATGATAGATTGTGAAGACAACTTCCAGATGGTAACTCTATTCCAGGAGAAAGAATAAAGTGAGAGATATAAGTATGAAGAATTTTGATACTGCCTGAGAAATTTTAGTTATAGGAATTTTAAACCCTTGTGTGTCAACTTCTAATGTAATACCTTCCAACTATATGCTTCAGATCCCAATGGACATTGGATTCCTCATTTACTTAGAGGTACCTTATTAAGTCATGAGAATGCTGACCTTAGCTAAAGCCCACTGACCCAAGATCGGCAAAAGGAATCCAGGAAGGCAGTATCAAGTGATTGAAGGCGTTTTTGCAGACTACTCTTGGTTGGCTACAAAATAGGAATCCTGATAGGTGGTTGCTACCTGGGAGAAATCTTTGTTAAGAGTATTGGAACTCAGAAATTGGGCAAGCAACCTCCTCTTTGAGTGAAAATAAAGTTTTCTTCCTCTGAAAGAGGCTTCTAGGATCTACTTGTGTAATTTTGATTATCAAAATCTGGTATCTTGTCCTTGAGGGACAGCACATACTTTATTGGGTTCTTGTTAGCTTACAAGTGTAAAAGCCAAATATTTGATGTTCTGTGTAAGCAAGTCAATTCTTTAAATTACCAGTATGAGAACTGGAGAGATGGTTCAGTATTTAAGAATATTTGCCACTCTTGTAAAGGACTCAAGTTCAGTTCCCTCATTTGGGTGGCTTAGAACATCCTGTATTTCTAAAGGGATCTAACACCTTCTGGCCTCAGCAGATGCTACACTTCTCTGTGCAGAAACACACATGGACACAAACAAAATATACATAATCAAAAATAAAATCTTAAAAAAAGCAAAAAAAAATCATTATCATACTTAAGAATTCATTGAGAATTCACAGATGTGGATGTTTGCCTCAAGTTATTTCTGTTACCTTTGGTGAACCATTTGACCTTTTTCTGCCCAAATGATCAGAGCTGCGTTAGACTCTTTTTGTTTTGAAACGTGTGTATTTTGGCTGCAGAAGGACTCCCTCCTGCACTGTTTCTAGCCTCTTGGGCCTTGTAACGCTTGATGGGAGACACAGATGATGAGTGGTTCCTGGAAGTCTTGGAGATGCCTGTGTGAGAGTGAGCAACAGGAAAGCTTGACTTTGCTGTGTGCCTGTCTTGTGGTTACAAAACTATGAATGAAAGCAAATCCATTAGAGTGGGTAATGCAGTGTGGTCAGGAAGGCCTCGTTTCCTGCCCAAGGGAGTATATCAGTAGTGAGACTAGTGTGATGTTTTTAGTCTTTGTGAATGATTATGGGGTTGTTATCCAGCTGGAAGAAAGGGAGCTTTTGTCTATCACACATAGATGGGTTAGCATGTTATTGCTTGGAAATCAATCATTTTCAAGCTTGTTTTTAAAGGTAATGTGTATAATAGAAAGAACATACTAGAAGAGCTTTTGGAGTCATAGTGATCTGAGAGCATTGACTGTGATCAGAGGTGGTTTTCTTACATGTCTTAGCTTCAGTGTCTGTATCTAAAATACAACACTTTGAAGAGTTGTTAGGTTTACCTAATAAGTAATCTTGTGAATATCTGAGAGTTAGATAAGGTAAATACAGCAGCTAGTCCCATCGTCATTCTTGCTGCTCTCATATTCATTGCTGGCTTCTTTACTATCTATATCTTTTACTTATATCTTGTAAGTAAAAGTAACATGCCTATTTTTTTCGTACTCAAAACATATTTTGAGTAGATTATTATTTTCAATGTATCTCTGAGGAGACTTAGGTTCAGAAAACTGGTGATTGGTCAAATTTAGAAAATGACAGTCGAGAGAGAGAGAGAGAGAGAGAGAGAGAGAGAGAGAGAGAGAGAGAGAGAGAGAAAATGACAGTCAAACCTAAAGCTAAGATCTTTAGTGTTTAAGTCCAGTCATTTTTCTTTTATAGAAGTGCTATTGCCTATCCTGGATGGATCTGGTTTCCTGTTCTATTTAAATTAAATTTTAAAAATTACTTAAATTTTAAATTAAATTTTTTATCATAATTGTGGGGGGGGGGCACATTGACTGTGATGACTATGATGACGACGTCCCTACATATGAGAAAGTCAGAAAATAGCTTGAGGATTTGTTCCTTCCTTCTGTCATGTGGGTCCCAGGAGAATCAAACTTAGGTTGTTTGGCTGCAAGAACTTTGATCCACTGAACCATCTTGATGGCCTATAAGAATTGTTTTTATTCTTAATAAGTAATTTAGTCTTTTCAGGGGACTATATTGACTTGAAGTAACATTTGACTTCAAAATGTTTGCATCATTCATTTTTAAACATTTTTATTTATTTTTATGTGTATAGGTGTTTTCTCTGCATGCATCTCTGTGTCCTTGTGCATGCCCAAGGAGGTCAGAAGGCATCGGGTGTCTTGAGACCAGGTTTAGACAGTTCTGAGCTGCCATGCGGGTGCTGGGAATTGAACAGACTCTTCAGTATTCTTAACCCCTGGACCATCTCTCCAGTCTCCATCCTTCATTCTTATTACTGCTTCTAGAAAGAAGTTCTAGTAGATGTAACAATTTCTAGAGAATAAATGTAACCCTATGGGATGGAGTAGTGGGGTGTGTGTGTGTGTGTGTTCTCAAAACAAAGAACTTAATCAACTTACTGCTCTTTCCCTCTCAGCACCAACTGTATTTGTTGAGCCCTGTGCTTGATATTGGGGATTTGAGGCTTTTAACTAAGCTCTGAAATGCCTAGATACATTCATATGTGCGTGTGCATACACACACACACACACATACACACACACACACACACACACCTGATTTTTCAGATACAGTATTGGGAATAAAATGATTTTACAAGATTTTCCAAAAAGGGGAAAACAAACAGGCACATTAATTTTGAAAATGAAGTTTCTTTTGCCCTGATATAAAGCTTTTGAATGTGTAAAAGTGATACAGTATTCCAGACAGAGGAGATCTTAAAGGTAGAGCGAACATGGAACATATAATACAGTGATAAGTAATATTGAGAAATTTGATTGTCAAGCTGAGGAATATTTCTATGAAGACAAGAGGTATTTTGCTTTCAAATGGGGGAGAGTTATCTCAGTGTGTATGGGGTTGGCAGAGTAGTCTATATTAGCAGGATAATTAAAACACAGTAGCTTTTAAATGTATGCATGTGTGCATACCTCAGCATGTTTACTAAATGGATTCATTTACTGCTGATCCAAAATGAAATAGCCTAGAAAGGCTTTATATCTGACTTTACTACTGAATTACCGTTGTATACAAGTCGTGTATCCTCTCTGAGCACATTTTCCTCATTTGTTGAGAAAGATAGTACACAAACTGTTAGCTGGAACAATAAGACAACAAAAAGAGATCAAGGGGATACAAATTGGTAAAGAAGAAATAAAGATATCACTATTTGCAGATAGTATACATAAGTGACCCCAAAAACTCTACCAGAGAACTTCTCTAGCTGATAAACAACTTCAGCAAAGTGACTGGATATAAAATTAACTCAAACAAATAAGTAGCCTTCCTATATACAAATGATAAACCGGCTGAGAAAGAAATTAGGGAAACAACTCCCTTCACAATAGCAACGAATTATATAAAATATCTTGGGGTAACTCTAACCAAACAAGCGAAAGACCTGTATGACAATAACTTCATGTCTCTCAAGAAATAAATTGAAGATCTCAGAATACGGAGAGATCTCCCATGCTCATGGATTGGCAGAATTGACAAAGAAAAATGACTATCCTACTAAAGGCAGTCTATGGATTCAGTGCAATCCCCATCAAAATCCCAATACAATTCTTCAAAGACATTGAAAGAGCAATTCTAAGTTCATCTGGAAAGGCAAAAGCCCCAGAATAGTGAAAACAGTTCTTTTTTGTTTGTTTGGGTTTTGTTTTGTTTTTTTTCGAGACGGGGTTTCTCTGTGTAGCCCTGGCTGTCCTGGAACTCACTCTGTAGACCAGGCTGGCCTCTAACTCAGAAATCTGCCTGCCTCTGCCTCCGGAGTGCTGGGATTAAAGGCGTGTGCCATGATGCCCGGCGTGAAAACAGTTCTTAACAATAAAAGAACAGCTGGGGGAATCACCTTAAGCTTTACTTCAGAGCCATAGTGATAAAAACTGCATGGTTTCAGATAGGATAGGATAGGATAGGATAGGATAGGATAGGATAGGATAGGATAGGATAGGATAGGATAGGATAGGATAGGATAGGATAGGATAGGATAGAATAGAATAGAATAGAATAGAATAGAATAGAATAGAATAGAATAGAATACCCAGAACTAAACTCACACACTTATGGACACTTGACCTTGACAAAGACATTAAAAATATACAATAGAAAAAAGAAAGTATCTTCAATAAATGGTGCTGGTCTAACTGGCTGCCTGTATGTAGAAGAATGAGAATAGACCCATATTTGTCACCTTGTACGAAGCTCGAGTCCAAGTGGTTCAAGGACCTCAACATAAAACCAGACACACTGAATATAATAGAAGAGAAAGTGGGGAAAAGCCTTGAATTCATTCCTAAACAGAACTTCAATGGCTAATGCTCTAAGATCAAGAATTGGTAAATGGGACCTCATGAAACTGGAAAGCTTCTGTAAGGCAAAGGACATAGTCATTAAAACTAATCGGCAACCTACAGATTGGGAAAAAAAAATCTTGACTAACCCCACATCCAATACAGGGCTAATAACCAAAATATATAAAGGACTCAAGAAGCTAATCACCAAAAAACCAAGCAACCCAATTTAAAAAAAAATAGCGTATCAACTAAACCAAGATTTCACAACTGAGGAATCTTGAGTGGCTGAGAAACACCTAAAAAATGTTCAAAGTCCTTAGTAATCAGAGAAATGAAAAAGATTCATGTACGATACCTCTGAGGATTAAATGAGATAGGTGTGGTGGTACATGCCTTTTAAGTTCAGCAGTTGGGTGGTAGAGGCAGGCAGTTCTCTGTGAGTTCAAGGCCAGCCAGGTCTACATAGTAAGTTCTAGGCAAGTCAGAGTCAGGACTACATAGTGAGACTCTGTCTCAAAAAGAATAAAAGAAAGGTAACAAATTAGTCAACACTTTAGAGGGTACCTAAAACCTAGGAATCTAAACGTATACCTTATTGTTTGCATCAAGTGGAATTTCATTTTACTTACATAAACAAAGAGCTCCTGAAGCTCCTTTCATGTGTAAGCATTAGGAATCTTGTCTCCTTTCTTCATCTGGTAATCTCTGATTTATCTTTCCATGCTATATTGGGGGCAGGGGATAATGTACATGTAAGTACTGAGAACTGAACTCTGCAAGAGAAGTGCATGTCCTTAACTACTAAGCCATCTCTCCAGGTCCATATTCAAAACTCAGTATTCTTTTATTTTTTTAAATTAACTGTCCTTGAACTTCTGATAGTTTTTTATCATTTTAAAGGGCAGTCTAACTATGAAATCAGGCTGATCATCAATGTACCATTCTTCTCTATCTCAGCCTCCTGGGTGCTAAGATAATAGGTAGTACCAAGTATTTTTCTAGTGACTTTTAAAAGTGTTTTTATTACATTGAGGTATCAAATTTTTGTGTATATGTGAATAGCACAGGGGCTTATTAAAAGTTTGTGCTTTTCAGTAGGTTTTGAGTGGCACCTGAGAACATTTATTTCCAGTCTTTGAGATGATGTTAAATGCCACTGGCTAAGAAACTCCCTTTAAAACCATTTAACATTGATAAGTTATGAGTTACTTTAGGGATAAGACCATGTCTTCCTCATCACTGTTTTCCTTAGTACCTAAGGTCTAGTACTAAACGTGTGCTCAGTAAATGTTGTATGATCCTTGGTGCACATTGAATTTACTCTTATTTCAGGTGGCCATTAAACAGATGAATCTTCAGCAGCAGCCGAAGAAAGAGCTGATTATTAATGAGATCCTGGTCATGAGGGAAAACAAAAACCCAAATATTGTCAACTACCTGGACAGGTATGGCATGGGTGGCTTCTGTCACAAAAGTTTCATGCCTTTGGAACCCAAGTGTTAGAGGAAAAGATGAAGGTAGCAATTGGAACTGTTTCTATTTAATTTTCCGTGCTGAGCTCTTTGATTTCTGGAAATCCTTCTAAGTGATGGTTAACCCCACCACACTGCAGCTTTTAGCAACCAATTCTTTACTGCTTCTAATGCTTTCTGTTTAGGGAAGTTGGCCTTTTCAGTCCATCTTCCTGATGTCCTTATTTCCTTCTATATTCCAAGTATTTTCTTATCCTGCTCACCTTCCTGAATAATTCTTATTGTCTATATACTCTTAAAATGTGATGCTCACTACAGTCTAGGAGTTGTTTTGAAATCTGACCACCATGGAAAGAATGGTACTCTCTGCTTTTCTGCCACCCCCCACCTCAGTGTCTGTTTCATTGCTACTACTAGTAAGTTTGTGGTCAACTGAAATTGATTCCATTCCCTCCCCATATACACTTGCAGTAAACTGGAAATACAAAACATTTTAGCTTACCAGCCTCAACCTCCTGACTTCTGGAATTAATGCATGCACCACCATTTTTACCATGTATGTTTAGTCTTCATCACCTTAAAAACTTCCTCTTGAGCTGGGATGTGCTTACTATTGCAGCTTAGTGATACAGTGCTTGACTGACTAGCACGTGTGAGGTCTGAGCTTGGTTCCCAGCACCACCAGAGGAAAATTACAGAACAGGATTAAAAGCTTACCATTTTTTTGAGATAAGTGTTAAACTATCTCAGGTGTCCCCATCTGCCAAGTAAGAGTCCCATTATCAGGATGAAGGAAAGATGACAGTTCATACTTTAAGCCAACACATTTTTCTCCAGCATAAAGCTTCTTTGCTGAAGGTTACCATGATTGTCCACTTTTTCATTTTATTTATCTAAAACCTGGGGCTGAGAGATACAATCTCTGAGTCAAATTCAGTGCTAACTCAGGTCAGGCCTGGTTTATTTGAAGATGCTAGAATCACAGAAACTCAAAGAAAAAGTCATTATCAGCATAGCAGCCTTGTGTAGACTTTACGTCTTTGAAAAGATTTATTACCACCCTTTCACTTTATATATATAATGTTATGCTATATTACATTAAAATAATATATATATATATATTTAACATATTACTTTACTCATAGATTTATTCAGTAAATATTGGTATCTGCTGTGCCGGACCTTGGGGCCTAGGGTCTTGATCAAGACCCAGTAATTATCTTGTGGATTTCAGATCTAATAGAACTCTCAAGGAGGTTCCATGGCCCTCCCTTCTGATGGTAATGTGGCTTCTAAACCCCTCCTTTCCTATGTGTGTACTGCCTAGATGCTTTGCAGGCATGGAAATAAAGCCAGTCTCTCTAATTTTAGGAGATAGCCTCTGGTATTGTGATAAGATGTGATTTTATATTTTAACTTAGTATTCTTAGTTTTAGTGTCTGGGACTTCACAGACCATGTATGCTTTTTTTTCTGGGCATAACCCTAAGTAACTTAAGATTACTGATTCTGTCCTCCACAAATTTTGTGGTTTTCTAGAGGAAGGAATTGTAGACTCTTCAAAAGCTGGCTGAGATAGTTTCCTAGGTTTCGAACTCACTTCAGTGGCTTAATGTGTTCTGACTGTTCCTTCTCACCCTATACCTGTTTTTCTGCAGTTACCTTGTGGGAGATGAGCTATGGGTTGTCATGGAGTACTTGGCTGGAGGCTCCTTGACAGATGTGGTGACAGAAACCTGTATGGATGAAGGCCAGATAGCAGCTGTGTGCCGAGAGGTAAGGCCAACAATCAAACAGGAAGTGACCTCCATATTACTGTCCATGAAAGTTCACACCTAAAAGAGGCTTCAGTATGGGCTCTGTGGAAGTAGGAGAAGCTAGTTCTGGGACTTATCATTCATATTGTATGTTTGTGTTTTATAATTTCTACAATAATGACTTTTTTCTTTGAAGCTAACTGTTCTGACCATGGCAGAAAAATTAGAAACTACTCAGCAGTATCTATGTGAACAGTCATAATTTCCATCTGCAGTTATAACTGTTCTAACACATATTATTTCTCTTTCTCCCTTTTATGTGGACACACATTTGTCCTGCCTCCCTGATTTGTGTACTGTGAAGGAAGTAACATTGGAGGAAGGTAGTGGCATAGTTCAGATAGTCAGAGAAGGTTTCTTCCTTGATTTGAATATGCACCTAAATGACATGTAGAGGCAAGCCAGCAAAATTTTAGGATAAAGTAACTCCAGACAAAAAGCCTGGTGTGGTGGCATATGCCTGTC
Organism: Mus pahari; assembly: GCF_900095145.1. Taxonomy (NCBI): domain Eukaryota; kingdom Metazoa; phylum Chordata; class Mammalia; order Rodentia; family Muridae; genus Mus; species Mus pahari. The sequence goes on from NC_034590.1 coordinate 68,727,944, forward strand.
ATCCTGGCACTGGGGAGGTAGAGGCAGAAAGATCAGAAGTTTAAGATAATCTTTGATTACATAGCAAGTTCCAGGCCAGCATGAGATATAAGAGACCCTGTCTTAAGCAAACCAGTAAATAATCAAAGACAAAATAAACAGAAAAAAGGAGCATAAATAGATACTCTTACTTTTCCGCCTCATTATAATTAGATATCTGGAGGTCTGTACTACTATAAAAAGCCTTCCAGAAAGTTTTCATGAGCAGCAGTATCTGCGGAGGATAGGCACAGTCTCACGTTCCCTGATAATGTGATAAAGAGAACGATGGGAATAAACAGTGATGAAGACTGAGACAGGGTTTCTCTGCATAGCCCTGGCTGTTCTGGAACTCTCTTTCTGTAGACAAGGCTGCCCTCAAACTCAGAGATCCACCTGCCTCCCAGTAGTGCTGGGATTAAAGGTGTGCGCACTACTATCTGGCCCTGAGAGATAGAAAGTTAGGAGACTGAAGAGAGTGAGATTAAACATTTTATGATGAATCTGATACAGTGTCTGAAGGTGGAAAGCTTATGGCATATGGATGAAATTATAGTTGTATATTTAGCCAATGTTAATGAGAAAGAAATACATTAGTAACATTTCAATTCCTAGCTGGGATTCCTAGAAATTCAGGTTTCATTTACTCTACCACTAATACAAGGACCTTTTAAAAATAATTCTTCCCCCAAAAGCTCCCCCCCATCACATTCTTCCTATGAAATTTTATTACTACAGATATGATGGATAATTGTGTACATGAAGCTGCCTTTTGGAGGGTCAAAGTTATTATATTATTTAATTTGTTTTCACCTCTAACCTTGAAGTGCAAGCCTGGTGACTTGGTTTCAATCCTCTGAACCTTAGTAATAGCAGAGAAGCACAGCCTCAGAGCTGTCCTCTGACCTCCACATGCTCCACGGCGGCTCCCACACCCCAACCCCTGTCACATATGCTCCACGGTGGCTCCCACATCCCAACCCCTGTGAGAGAAATAAAATAAAATCTTGACAGAAACCCTTAGTTTGATTCCCCAGAACTGTACCAACAAAAAGCTTGGGAAGAAAATATACTTATATAAATGGTATTGTTATTCTTAAAATATAATAGAGACCATTATCACTTTTTAAACTGCTTTCTGAGACACAATTCATATGCCATATAATTCATCCCCTTGAAGTATATAGTTCACTATTTTTCAGCTTATTTTTGAAGTGACTATTAAAGGATATGGATTTTTTTTCTAAAGAAGCACTTGGGAGCTTGAGACTATAGATTAGCTGAAAAGAGTAGTGTATATAAGGCCCTGAGTTTGACCCCAAGATTGTGCCAAAGCCAGAAAAAGCGTGGCCAAAAATTTAAACATTAGATACTAGGTGCTATTATCATTCTTTAAATTTAAAGTGATGCCTCTTCTGACCTTTATGGACACCAAACATGTACGTACATACATGTGCGATACACATACACACATGCTGGCAAAACTCTCTCACATAAAATAAAATATGTAAATCTTATCTAATTTTTTTAAGATACTGCTTACTTTTAACTAAAAGGTTCTTTTGCATTTGTGTGTGTGTGTGTGTGTGTGTGTGTGTGTGTGTGTGTATGCATGCATATGGTGTGTGTTCATGCCATGGTGTGCATGTAGAGGTCAGAGGACAACTCTACCTACCAGGTGGATTCCAGGAATCTTGCTCAGGTCATAACGTTTGGTGACAAACTCTTTTACCTACTAAGCCATCTATCTCACTTGCCCAGAATCAGACATTTCATTATAATATTGTAACATTAGTCTGTTTGTCACTCATTCTGTTGGGTAAGTATAAGTGTTTTAAGTTTGTGTATATGTGTTAGGGAAATCATCACAATAGGTGTTTTGTTTTATTTTGATTTTTGTGTTTTCTCCTTCCTTCCTTCCTTCCTTCCTGCCTTCCTTCCTTCCTTCCTTCCTTCCTTCCTTCCTTCCTTCCTTCCTTCCTTCCTTTCTTTTCTTTCTTCTCCTTCCTTCCTTCCTTCCTTCTTTCCTTCTTTCTTTCAAGATTTTTCTTATGTCTTTTACCAGTTGTAATCATTACTAAAACTTAAAAGTTTATCTGTGCTGGCTCTGTGGGTCAGTGAAAGGATATATGCTTAGTGAGGCCATGGTCTCACTTCTCTGCACTTGAAAACAAAGCTGTCTTTGTAAATATCCCTGTATAGAACTTGAGATAATTTCAGGTGCTCACTGAACATTTGTCTTCATGCTTTATAGGGATGTCGAATTCAGTGTGTCCCAAATAGTACAGACGTCCTTCCCCAAAATAAGATTGTCTACTAAAGTCACTTCCATGGGTCTCCTTTCCTAGACATGGAAATATATTGTTAAAATACTTCTGATTAAAGAAAAATTATAAGACAAAATCAGCATCCAGTTTTTAAATTAATTAATTAAAATTTAACTTGTGTGTGTGTGTTTGAGGTGAAGGGTTAAGCGCACATGTATGTGGATGCCCAAGGAGGCCAAAGGCATGGGATCCCCTCAAGTGAAGTAAGAGGCAATTTGTATGCTGCCCAGTATGGCCACTGAGGCATCTCTTCAGCCTCCTTTACCCCCACCCTGCCTCATGGAATTTTAAAAAGCTTGATTAGGAGACAGAAGACGACTTGGTTAGATAGCTGACTTTGCCTCTGTATATAGGGCAAGTCTGTTTATTTCTGGAGGCCTTACTTTCTTTGTCTTAAGATAACGAAGTTAAATTGTTGTTAGTCTTTTGTAGTATAAACCTCTTTCTTCTGTGCCTGCTACTTCAACAGTGTCTACAAGCTTTGGAGTTTCTACATTCGAACCAAGTCATTCACAGGGACATCAAGAGTGACAATATTCTGCTGGGAATGGATGGCTCTGTCAAGTTAAGTAAGTAGGAGTCTTAGGAATGGTAACACTTAACTCTGCACATGGGGCTAAATCTCTGTTGGGATGGTAATTAAATAATAGTAGCTATAACAGTCATCAAAGAGACTTAAATATTTTGTAAAATATGAGATATTTATATTCCTCTGTATTATATTGTGTCTTTCACTATTTTTTTAATTCTTTTACACATTTTAACATTTCCCTCCTGAATGCCTACTTCTGCGGTTCTCTGATAGGCGCTGAGGGTACATTTTACCAGCTTTCAAGAAGCTTCCTGTCTAGTATGAGAGACTTGTAACGAATTAGAAAAACAGATTTATGTAACTTCACTTATTCTGTTATTTATTCAGCAAATGTATTGCATTCTGTATTCTGTATTCTGGGGTAAAGAGAAGACGGTCTTCACTATCGACTCTATCAATTTAGATAAATGTGTAGCTTCAGTATAGTGTGAATGAACTACAGGTAGTTTTTTTGTACAAAGGTGTGAAAGCGGTTGCCCAGACAGAGGCTGTGCCATAAGTGGGTAAAGTTTGTGAAAGGACTATTGGTGCAGGGTGAGGACTTGATAAAAGTAGAGCCATACTTAAATGTTGGTGGTTGGGTTTTAATTCTGGGACTTGTCCCAGATAATGGAATGAGTTAATTATAAGACTCTGAGTTATGGGAATGTTTTTTAACCATTTGGTTTGAGGAAAAGGCAGGAGGCTAGAGATATTGTTCTTAATATTTCTCCTACTGTTCATCCTGCTTCGGTGAGACAGAGATTGCAGACAAAGCTTCCTGCCCATGTGTAAGGACACAGTACTTACTGATGGAGTATCCTAAGTGTGTCTTTCTTCTCCCCCTTTCTAGCTGACTTTGGATTCTGTGCACAGATAACTCCAGAGCAGAGCAAAAGGAGCACCATGGTGGGAACTCCTTATTGGATGGCACCTGAAGTTGTGACACGCAAGGCTTATGGACCCAAGGTTGACATCTGGTCCCTCGGTATTATGGCAATTGAAATGATTGAGGGGGAGCCCCCATACCTCAATGAAAACCCTTTGAGAGTAAGTATTCTCATCTTCTTGCAAAGTATTTGGGCAACTGTCTCTAATCCTAGGAAATTGTATTCAGGCTCTTCTCTCTGTATACCTGGGCACAGTTATATGTTCTTGTACTCCTACACTTACAAGACTGGGATAAGAAGATTGCCAGTTTTTGAGACAAACTTGTCTCAAAAGCAAAAGTAAGGATCTGGTGAGATGACTTAGGTAGTTAAGGCTCTTCCTGCCAAGCCTGATGACTTGAGTTTAATCCCTGGGACATACATAATGAAAAGAGAACCAGTTATCACAACCCACCCTCTGATTCCCACACGGGATATGTGGTAAACATGTGCCCACACTAAATACATGTGTATACACTAAATAAATAAGTATATATAATATGCATTCAACAGATACTGTTGAATTTAAATTATAAATGAATATAAAATATTAAATGGTCTAAAGATATATCTCAGTTTTAGAACTCAATCCTAGAGTTGGGGGCTGGGGGAAGGAAGGAAGAGCTGAGTTCTGACTATATACAAGAAGTTGTTCTAATAATACCAAATGATTCTATTGTAGCAGATGGTAACTGCTATGGGGAAAAAAATGTAGAATAAGAGCAATTGACAGAGTGATAGGGAAGGCTTTATTTAGAGGAAAGTCTCTTAGTTATTTCAGCAGAAACATGAAGGAGTTAAAGGAGTAAGCCATGAGATTTAGTCTCATGCAAGAGTTTACAGGTATCAAGAATCCAATTTGGTTTTTGCCTGGAAAAATCAATGGAGGCTATTATTTCTCAAGAAGGAATGAGGAGAAAGTAGACTGGTAGCCAGAGTCAGTGATAAGAAAAGGCCAGCCACTAAGTCTTGTGGGCCAGTGTGAGAACTTGGCTTTTATTTTGCATCATTAGAAAGGATTTTCAGCTAGATAATAAGAGGATCCAGTCTGTACTTGAAATGAATGACTTGTTAGGATGCTTCTTTAGGAAATAGACAATGAGAGACTAATAGGATAGTTCAGACAAGAGTGGTTGCTTAGGTCAGAATACAGGTGAGAAGTAGACTTGGGAAGAGCTGCCAAGATGCCTTGAATAGTAAAGAAAGTGGAATCAGCAGTCACCACAACATGGATTGCTGACAAATTCAGTTGTCCTTTGCATTAGTTACTTTTCTGTTTAGTCTGCTGTGATTAAAGTACTGTGACCGAGGCAAGTTACAGGAGAAAGGAATTTATTTGTGCTTATGTTTTCAGGGGGATAAGAGTTCATGATAATAGGGAAGTGGCAGGTATGTTAGCAGGAACTGGATGCTGAGAGCTTCTATCTTGAAATACATATGAACCAGAGAACAAACTGGTAGTAGGACAAACCAAACCGAAAGCTCTGAAACTCTGCCTTCAGCAAGGCCTTCAGTTAGTAGATTGATGGGAACACATGCCTAGCTTGAGTAAACCCATAAGAGCAGAAAAGGAAAAAACTGAGATGGCATTTCCAAGTGTTTTCTCCTCTTACATGAGTTTTGTTATGAAGGGTGACAGGGAAATGGAACAGTCTCTCTCTCTGTCTCTCTCTGTCTGTCTCTCTGTCTCTCTGTCTCTGTCTCTGTCTCTCTCTCTCTCTCTCTGTCTCTCTCTCTCTCTCTTTGTTTTTTGTTTTTTGTTTTTTCAAGGCAGGGTTTCTGTGTAGCCCTAGCTGTCCTGGAGCTCACTGTTTAGACCAGGTTGGCCTCAAACTCAGAAATCCGCCTGCCTCTGCCTCCCAAGTGCTGGGACTAAAGGTGTGCGCCACCACTGCCCAGCAGGAACAGTCTCTTGTAGAGTTGAAAAGAGTTAGCTAAAGGTTGTGTGTTAGCTAATGGAAGGGAATTGGTGGTAATGGGAGAGGAAATAGAGTATACAGCAAAGATGCAAGGGAGGTGGTGACGTCAGTTACTTTGTTTTTACTTTCTCATTTAGTTCATCTTCCTATCTAGTGCAAGAATTCCCCTATAAGGATATCTACCCTTAACTACATGCTCAGATCACCCTTGGATAGTTCCATTTGCTGGAAAGTGCTTCATAACCTCAAAATGAAACTTTCTTCTCTAGTTTCTACTTACTGCTTTGCTCTCTCACTCCACATGTAACATATCCTCCTCTGCCTCAGATATGAGGGTAATCAGTGTGGTGTGGTGGAAATAAATTAGAGTCAGCACGTTCACTCAGAACAGTGAATGCAATGGCTGGAGAGCCTTACTTGTGGGATAATCATTTTGCCCCACCTCTGAGTTACTGTAGCCACTTAAAATGAGTGTAGCTGGGTGTGATAGTACACACCTTTAATCCCAACACTAGAAGTCAGAGGCAGGCAAATCTCTTATGTTCAAGGACAGCCAGGACTACACAGAGAAACCCTGTCCTGAAAAACAAAACAGAACAAACAAGAGTGAGAGACGGGGAGGGCAGGGGAGAGCTTTGTAATTAAAGAACTTAGTGTTTATGAAGGTTTACTATTACTATGCTTTTCTTCTCCCAAGAGCTGCTTCAGAGCAGAGCAGAGAAGCAGCAGAGAAACCGTTGCTGTCCCACCAAGCATGGCTTTTTACAATCTTCTTGGGAGGAAGTGCCAGCAGCACATTTCTGCCAACAACTACAGAGATGTTTAACTTGCCATGCTAAGTGAGGAATAAACCCTTAGGTTTGAAACACCTCATAAGTTTACAAAGTGCTTTCCAAATGCATTCTTTATTTTTGTGGATATATAAAGCATTGTTTTATTAGCAAAGAAGTTATATGTTAGGTGCATATATACAGTCATATGACCTTGAATGTTAAACCTGATCCTTAGGTTATTATGTTCTCTTCAGGACATTACAGCTGCATCAGAGCTGTGTGTTAGAGCACACAGAAGCTGGCTGTAATTTTAGAGAACATGTCTTGATACTAACAGAAAGAACCTCAGGGAGAACACTACATGATTCTTCATTTGTATTGCTAGGCCTTGTACCTCATTGCTACCAATGGGACGCCAGAGCTTCAGAACCCAGAGAAGTTGTCAGCTATTTTCCGGGACTTTTTGAACCGCTGTCTTGAGATGGATGTGGAGAAGAGAGGTTCAGCTAAAGAGCTCCTGCAGGTAATTGTCCTTCTGCAGGGAGATGCCTACCCAAGCCTTTTGATCTCATTTTTGTCTGAGTTTGCTGATTTTAGGCTTCTTTCCTACCATTTCACTTTGTATTTCTAGCTCCCTGTTACTCTTGGGCTTTGCCAAGTTTACCCTCTGAGTGTTCCTCATCCTATACCGCCCCTTCTGCTCCCAGCCCCTGGACTCCAAGAAGATGTCCCCATCCCCACCCCACCAGACCTTCTCACTTCCTGGGGCCTCAAATCTCTTGAGGGTTAGGTGCATCTTCTCTGACTGAGTCCAGACCCAGCAGTCCTCTGCTATATATGTGTCTGGGGCCTCAGCTGGTGTATGCTGCCTGGTTGGTGGCTCAGTGTGTGAGAGCTCTCGGTGGGTCCAGGTTAATTGACACTGCTGGTCTTCCTATTGGGGACACCCTTCTCAGCTTCTTCCAGTTTTTCCCTAATTCAACCACAAGGGTCCTCAGCTTCTGTCCATTGATTGGGCGTAAATATCTGAATCTGACTCTTTCAGCTGCTTGGTGGGCCTCTTGGAGGGCAGTTATGATAAGCTTCTGTTTGTAAGCACACCATAGCATCAGTAATAGTGTCAGGCCTTGGAGCCTCCTCTTGAACTGGATCCCAAATTGGGCCAGTCACTGGACCTTCTTTCCCTCAGGCTTTTCTCCGTTTTTTGTCCCTGCTTTTCTTTCAGACAAGAACAATTCTGGGTCAGAATTTTTAACTGTGGGTTAGCAACCCCATCCCTCCATTTGATGTCCTGTCTTTCTAATGGGAGTAGATTCTACAAGTTTCCTCTTCCCACTGTAGGGCATTTCATCTAAAGTTCCATCCTTTGAGTCCTGAGAGTCTCTTACCTCCCAGGTCTCTGGTACATTCTAGAGGGTCCCCCCACCTCCTATCTCCTAGGGTTGCCTGCTTACATTCTTTCTGCTGACCCTCAGGGCTTCATTCCTGTCTCCCCTCCCCCTAACCCCCAATACCAGATCATGTTTCCCCTTTTCCCTCCTTGTCCCCTTTTCCACCCAGGTTCCTTTCCNCCCNNCCCCCCCCCCCCCCCCGTGATTGCTTTCTTCTTCTTCCCATGTAGGATTAAGGCATCCTCACTTGGGCCCTTCCCCTTGTTAACCTTCCTGAGTTCTGTGGATTGTATCCTAGTATTCTGTACTTTTTTGGCTAATATCCACTTATTAGTGAGTACATACCATGCATGTCTTTTTGGGTCTGAGTTTCCTCACTCAGGATGATATTTTCTAGTTCTGTCCATTTGCCTGCAAGACTCATGATATCCTTCTTAATAGCTAAGTAGTATTCCATTGTGAAAATGAACCACATTTTCTGTGTCTCTTCTTCCGTTGTGGGTCATCTGGGTTGTTTCCAGCTTCTGGCTATCACAAATAAGGCCACTATGAACATGTGCTCCTGTGGCATGGTGGGACATCTTTTGGGTATATGCCCAAGAGTGGTATAACTGTGTCTTCACATTGCTCTATTTCCAGTTTTCTGAGGAACCTCCTGATTGGTTTCCAGAGTGGCTTACCAGTTTGCAATTCCACCAGCAGTGGAGGAGTGTTCCTCTTTCTCAACATCCTCGCCAACATGTGTTGTCACCTGAGTTTTTGATCTTAGCCATTATGATTAGTGTAAGGTAGAATCTCAGGGTTGTTTTGATTTGCATTTCCCTGATCACTAAGGGCTTTGAACATTTCTTTAAGTGTTTCTTGGCCATTTGAGTTTCCTCTGTTGTGAATTCTCTGTTTAGCTCTATACCCCATTTTTTGATTGGGTTGTTTGGTTATTTTGGAAGTAGCTTCTTGAGTTCTTTATATATTTTGGATATTAGCCCTCTATTGGATGTGGGGTTAGTGAGGATTTTTCCCAATCTCCTTAACTTGTCAGTGTTATCAGGTAAACATTCAAATCTTAGACTTTTCAGAAACTTTAATCATGAAGTTTCATATCTACTTCTCCTGTGAGAACATACATATGGATAGAAAGATATAGGAAGAGATATTGGGATTCATATCTTCAAGCTTTAGCCAAGATCACCCGTAGCTCTCAGCCCTCTGTGCACCCTTACTCCGTCCCGATAAAAGTTGAGTCACCTTTCAGCAAAGAGTGCCCGTGTTGACATCCCCATGGGAGTGTCTGTACACACACATAATGCTAGCTATAGGGGTCAGTAAGAGCGATAGAAGGATGAGATGTGTTAAGTAATTATAGACCTCACACTTGCTCAGAAAAGGAAATTTGGCTCTGATCTTTATTATCAAATGGAAGAAAGAGTCTATATCTTCAAGACAAATGTAAAAAACAAAAATCAAACCCCAGAAACAATCCACCAGTTTAGGTAAGAAGCTCTGAGTTACATAAAAAATTATTTTCTCTAACATTTTCATATGGTATTTTCTCTTAAAGAAATTTTAAAATTATAAGTATGGCTCAAAGTACATTCCAATGTAATATTGTAAAGGACCTTAAAGTCCTTACTGGGACACTTAGTCTTGCTGGAGTCAAAGATTGAACAAAAGATTCTTAGCCACATATGCAGCAGGCTTATAGTTCCAGCTAACAGGTTGAGGGCTGGAGTTTAAGATGAAAGATAGGTGTCTTCTCCAGAAAGAATACTTACTCTGTTGTTGCAGGAGGTTAATTTTACCTAGGAACAAGCAAAACCATATAAAATGAACCTTTTGTCTTCTTTCACTCAAAATGTCTGCAGATCCATTGTGCTTTCAGTGTGTTAGTTACTGTGTTAATATTCTATATAATGGCAAGTGAATATGAAACTGTTAATTTTTTGAGCTCTTTGTTTTGTTTTTTTTACAGTTACTGACTTACAAATAAAACTCGTATACTTGGTCAATGAGACAGCTTCCTGGGTATGAGCTCCTGCTGCCAAGTCTGACAACTTAGGGACAGTTTTCCTGTACCTATAGTAGTGGAGAGAATTCATTCTTGCAAATGGACCTACACACACATGCACATCATGGCATGGATACACCCCCCCCACACACACACACACACAAAGATAAATAAATGAGTCAATTCAAGGATGATCTGGCACTGATACCCTTACTGTCTTGTAATAGCTGCTATGTAAGAATGGCAAATACTCAACTCCTTTTGTTTTTTCTTCTTCTAGCATCAGTTCCTGAAGATTGCCAAGCCCCTCTCTAGCCTGACTCCACTGATTGCTGCAGCAAAAGAGGCAACCAAGAACAATCACTGAAACCACACTCATCCCAGCCTCATGTGCCAAGCCTCCTATGAAATAAACACTTGTTTCAGGAACTCCGACCCCTCATGTCCTCTTCTCCTTTCCTTGCTTCTCCCATTTCCTGATCTAGTGCTCCCAAGACTTTGATCCTTGGAAACTGTCTGGCACTGAAGAGAATTGCAACTGGACGAGTAATCCAGCAGAGGCCATTTCTAAATAGGAATTCCCTTCCAGTTTGTTGGCATGGAGGGAATTGATGAGCAAGGATTTACCCGAATAAACCTGTTTCTACGAAACAGAATCTCAGCCATCCCATTCCTTACCCCTCACAATCAGTTCTTAAGTATATAAACTTTTGGTTTGATAGCATTATCAATTTGAGATCAGTTGAAATTTCTTTACTTTTTTATTTCTGTGACCAAATTGCCCAAACACCTCATTGTATTTGAAAACCATAACAGCTTTGAAATGCCGTGGGGCCTGATAATCTGCCAGGGACATGAAGAGGCTCTGTTTCCTGAACCATGACCTTGGTGCAGCTGACCCTGACATGGGAGAATGACCATGTTTCCTTTGTGTGTGCTTCTAGCAGCTGTTTTGGAGAACCATGACCCAGTAGTGTTCCCTGTGCTATTTCTAGTGAAATGGTCTTAGCTATGTAGCAGCTTTTGATTCCCTGCATCCCCTAGGCTGCTGCCTGCATTCTGTCCTTATTTATAGCATTGAGAGATTTCCTAGAGCACATGCTGAGTGAGAGAAGTGTGAGAAGTCAGAGGGAAGTGCAGCTACTTTTAGCACATGGCTGGCTTCAGCACCTGTCCAGCTATACTTGTGTGATATTTCAAGATCTCAGCCTCTTGTATCTACCTGGGACTCAGATCTTCTGGTAGCTTAACCATTTCAGTCGAAAGAGAAGGTCTCCAAATACGAGATGATGTGCTACTAGTAATAAGGGGACCCTGTTTTTAAGTGCATGACCAAGCTATCTGCAAGTGGACATGCTTACTCTCTGCAAGTGGACGTGTATTGCGGATGTTTGCTACCTCCTGCTCTCCTCATGGTTTTGGTTCTCCTGCTGTGGTAGGATGCTTGGCCAGCATTGTGGCTTGTCATGCCAGCCCCATTGCCTACCTTGTCATGCTCAGAGGTCCTACTGCCTCAGCAGCACAAGTTTCTATTTCCTTCAATAAAAGGAGATGAAAATATTCTACAGGAAGTTTGTCTTTTTTTCCCCCTCTTTTTTTGTTTTTCGCTTTCTCATGAAGTACTCATGATTCTTCATAAACTGCTTGAAAGTAAGTTGCAGTTGGATGCCCCTTACCGTTATAGATGTCCGTCTGTAGTCTTTTGTTTTTGTCTTAGAGATTTATTGCTGTGAAAGACACCATGACCATGGCAACTCTTACAATGGAAAGCATTTAATTGGGGTTGACTTACATTTCAGAGGTTTAGGCAATTATTGTCATGGTGGGAAACATGGTAGCCTGCAGGCAGACATGGTGCTAGAGAAGGAGCTGAGAGTTCTACATCTTGATTCACAAGCAGCAGGAGACTGTCACACTAGCCAGACTTGAGCTTCTTAGACTTCAGAGGCCACTCCTGTAATAGTCTGGTAATACTTCTTCCAACAAAGTCCCACATCCTAATACTGCCACTCCCTATAGACGGGTATTGAATTTGTGAGTCCTGGAAGCCATTCCTATTGAAACCACCACACTTTCTAAAAACATTTTTAGTTTAGATATACATTAAAAGAACTTAGCAAAAACAAAACAACAACGAAATGTGTGTCATTTAAAGATTAATTATAAATACACATGTATTTAGTGCCCATATAAGAAACGGGATACATGTAGTAGCCTAGAACTGTCTTCATCTTGCATTTCCCTTATGCCAGCCCCAACTCCAGTGGTGACCGCTGCTACACTAGGTGAAGTCATATGGGGCTATGCTTTCACAATACACAAATACATTCTACGGCAGCTGTTTCTCCTAGGTTGGTTTGCCCCCCTCAAGACATTTCTAAGAACGATGTGGTTATATATAGGTCTAAGCTAGACACCGAGTGCTAAGGCTAGGTAGATCAGTACTCCAATTTGTTAAGATAAGCACAACTTTCAGTTGAAAGAGTTAGCTCTAAGGAGACCAAATGCAACAGCAGCTGTTAAGGTCTAATGTCTTGGCATCTGAGATTGCTCTGCTCAGGGCTATCTCCTCAGTGTGCAGTCTGTGTCCTGGGCTGCCATTCATGAGGGCTCACTGGTGTTTGGTAGAATTCATTTCTGTCATTGGAGGGCAACCCTATAGAGCAGCGTTCTCAACCTTCCTAATGCTATGACTCTTTAAAGTCAGTTCCTTCTGGTGTGGTGACCCCAATCATACAATTATTTTTGTTGCTACTTTATAACTAATTTTGCTACTGTTATGAATAGTAATGTAAATCTGTGTTTTCTGATGGTCTTAGGTTGAAAGGGTCCTTTGACCCCAAAGGGGTCTCCACCAACAGGTTGAGAACTGCTGATCTAGAAGAAACAAGTAGCATAATGTAGCTGAAATCAATTGAGTGTTTAATTTTTGCTCACCCACAATAAGTATGTCCTTGGATAAACTACTTAAATCATCTGAACTTCAGCTTCCAGATCTGTAAAGTAGGTATAATAATAGTATCTACCTCTAAGTTCCTGAGGAAATAAAATAGTGTATGCAGAGCATTTGGTACAATCCCTGGAACATGGCAAATGCACACCTATTTTGTAATGCTTGAAGTGACCTGGTTTGTCGGGAAACTTTATGCTAACTCTGACTCTCACTGGCACTAAAATAGGAGCCTTACATAATAATCTATATCTGGGAGTCTAAGTTATACCTTAGCATTTTGATCAAAACTAGTTTCTAATCATAAAATCAATCACATAAACATTGATAAAAACTTGTATCTGGCTGGGCTTGGCAGTGAAGGTCTGTAATCTCAGTCTTTGGGAGATAGATGCAGAAATGTAACATGGGCTGCATTGTGTTATTTTGTTTCAAAAAGGAGGCCAAAATAACAAGTTGTATATGATCAAAGGTGCTTGTCCAGACTGTTAAAAAAGCAGAAAAACAAAACCAAGCTTCTCTTCTTGGTAAGTTGCTAACTGATAAAATACCTAGCAGTATTTCATATCCCTTTTAGACTTGGAGTTCAATTTTTTTTATTGGGGTTGTGTTAAAAGCAAAAAGAAATGGGGCGGGGCTGGAGAGATGGCTCAGCAATTAGGGGCTCTTGTGGAAGATCTAACTTTGGTCCCCAGTACCAGGATCTGACTCCCTCTTGGCGTGTAGGCACCCACACACGGCATACACTCACACATACGCATAAAAATAAAAGATTTGGATGTCAGTAAGATGCTCAGGAGATAAAGGCATTTATAAAGCCTGCTGACATGAGTTCGATGTGCGTGTGCGCACGCACACACACACACAAACTAAAAGAAATTCAAAAGTAATACAAGAGGGTTTATTTTTTTTCTCTTAAAAGGGCATGGTGGCGCATGCCTTTAATCCCAGCACTCGGGAGGCAGAGGCAGGCAGATTTCTGAGTTCGAGGCCAGCCTGGTCTACANACAGAGAAACCCTGTCTACAAAAACAAAAACAAAAGCAAAACAAAACAAAAACGAAAACAAAAAAGGGTCACTTGTCAGAAACGCTATGCATATTTAGCAAGTAAAGCACTTAAGGAAAGCTTTATCCAAGTTTTGGGCTTGATGCATTGCTGCTGGATAGTTGTCGAGGGTCTGGCACCAATCCTCAGCATGCTGCCAAGAAAAAGAAATCAGAAGCTGGCACAAGATAGGTGGCATATGTACTCAAAAGTATATCCCTTTCTTCATGTCACTGCTCTCATTCTGTTGATTTAGATAAATGCCAACCTTTGACCTTCACTCATTCTTAAGGCCAAGAACTGAGTAGTGAAATTGCTCTTAGGATAATGAAGTTTATCTATATTATAATTGGTTTGGAGAACTACAACATCAAACTGCAGAGAACTTAGGGGCTGGCTACAGTTCTTAAATTACCAATATTTATTTGGCTGAGAAATCTCTAAGCTAAGGGGAACCTCTATCACTGCAGATGCTTAAATGTATGTTGATGCTTGCATGTTTGTGATTATGTCTCCCAAGTGTTTGAAATAGGCCTTATAGTTAACAGAAAACACCAAACACTCTTGTGTGTGTGTGTTTTTAGCAGAATTTGTCAAAAAAAAAAATTGTAGTGTGCAGGCTCATACTTAGCATGTCAAGGCCCTTTGAGTTAAACTTAGTTTCAAATATTGTCAAAATAAGTACACAAATAAAGAACAAAAGATGAAAAGATGATGTAACACAGATCATCAGTTTTTTTTTTTTCTTTTTGGTTTTTCCAGACAGGTTTTCTCTGTGTTGCCCTGGCTGTCCTAGAACTCACTCTGTAGACCAGGTTGGCCTCAAACTCAGAGATCTGCCTGCCTCTGCCTCTGCCTCCCAAGTGCTGGGATTAAAGACATGCGCCACCACTGCCGGGCCCAGAAAAGGTTTTTACCTCAAGTTTTCTTATAAAAATTGTTGACCTAAGATTCTAAAGAAGCTGGAATTTTAAAGAAACTTTCAGTTTTTAATTTTGAAAGAATTAAAAGAAACAGACATAGTGTCTCCAAAACCGGTGAGATGGCTGAGTGGATGTGCTTGAGTCTGATCCCTGACAGTCACATGGTGAAAAGAGACAGCCCACTTCCAAAAATTATCCTCTGACTGCTAAGAGAGCATGTGCGTGCACACACACAATAAATAAATAAATAAATAAATAAATAAATAAATAAATAAATAAATAAATAAATAAATGTAAAAAAAAAAACCAAAAACAACTCCCTTAAACAAACCCAGTTTCTTTAACACAATCTTACTTTTGTCTAGGATCGGATAGGGTCCGAGAACTGAATATCCATGGCAAAGCACAGTTGAACTAGATGAATACCATGTCGACAAAACTGTATGCTTTCACAATGTACAAACTATTCCACAGCAGCTCATTCTCCCAGGTTGGTTCGTCCCCCTCAAGACATTTCTAGCCTAAGCACTGAGAATGCGAGGCTAGGCACATCAGTACTCCAACTTGTTAAGGTAAGCACAACTTTCAGTTGAAAGAGTTAGCTCTAAGGAGACCAAATGTAACAGCAGCTGTTGTAGGTCTAGTCTTGGCATACTGTTGGGGTAAAAAGAAACTATAAAATAAATTATCTCCTAATTATCAGTGGGAGCCTGTGGTTTAAGAAACCTCAATCCCAAGTTAGCTTTCACTACTGATTTCTAACAGCCTCCCATAGAAACTTGTTAAATACAGGCACTCTTTGAATGAAAGACACAACTAGACTTACATGATCAGTTCTTACGTACTCTTTTTAGCCTGTTTTGAATGCTTTTAATTTTGTTTGTCTTGCTTGAACACGGATCAGGTTCACACCCAAGACACCAAGAGCTACAGCTTACTTCAGTGTCTCCTGATACAAGATGGGAGGGTGGTGGTGGTGGAGCTCTCAAGAAGCAATCAGAATGAAATTTTGAAAAAGTCTGCATATCACAAAAGACTGCTTCACCCTTTGACTGCTATTGCATCTCAGAGGGTGCCAGCAGGTTAGGGTTTCAGAATCTAATTGCAAAGAGAGGGTAAATACTTCAAAGCTTAAGCTCCTTCATCTACACAATCATCACTCCATGCACCTGACACCATGCAACTAGAAGGCATACTCAAGGGAATTCAGTGTAGCCAGAAAAGATGCGGCCACTGTATGCATTTTAAGGGTTGGCGGGTCTGTAGCTTCTAAATACTTATATAAACAACCATTAACTGACTCTTGCCTAGAGCTTCAGTTGGCCCTGGTAAAAATGAGATGAGTAGATGTGGTTGTCTTAGTTATTTTTCTCTGGCCATGACAAAACACCATGGTCAAAGCAATTTAGAGAAGGGTTTCAGAGGGTGAGTTCATGACCATCATGGCATACGTGGGGGGAGGGGGTGCAGGCATGGCACTAGAGTTATAGCTGAGAGCTTACATTTTGAGTCAGAGATAGCTACTGGAAATGGATGGGCTTTTGAAACCTCAGAGCCTACCCACTGTGATACACTGACTCCAACAAGGCCATGCCTCTTAATCCTTCCCAAACAGTTCCACCTACTGGAACCAGTACTCAAGTGTATGAGCCTATGAGGGTCATTCTCATTCAAACCACTACAGTGGTCTAGCCAGTAGGAGTTAGATTACAAAACCTCAGCAAACAAAGTAAGTAGTTACCATCAGAGTGGCTAATGCAGTAATAAATGGTTTATTTGAAAGGAGATAGAAGTTATTTAGAGTTTGCTGACAAAGCCATAGCAATAAACAAGATTTTCCTAAGCTGAGCCTCACATCAAGACTTACTCAAAGAGGCTGAAGAGATGACTCACTGGTTAAGAGCACTGGCTGCCCTTTAGAGTACTCAGGTTCTATTCCTAGCACCCACGTGGCAGCTCACAACCATCAGTAACTCAAGTCTCAGGTGATCTGACATCCTCTTCTGGTATACTTCTATACATGCAAGAAATCTACATCTATATCTAATCTACATCATCTATATCGATATAGATATAAATAGTTACTAGATAAAAGTTGAGAGCAGGAAAAGAGTTTGGCAGTAGGGACAGCATGAGAGAAGACACACGACAGCATAAGAGATCAGATCAAGGCTTTGTAGATGCCACTGTCCTGTTGCTGATTGCTGCAGTCATGGTTAATCCTACTGTGTCCTTCACAATGAGCCCTTGGGCTGCACCTGCTTTAAGCTGTTTGCAGACAAAGTTTCAAAGACAGCAGAAAACTTTCATGCTCTGAGCACTGTAGAGGAAGGATTTAGTTATAAAGATTCTTCTTTTCACAGAATTATTCCAAGATTCATGAGTCAAGTTGTCAACTTTACACACCACAATGGCACTGGTAGCAGTCCATTTATGGGGAGAAATTGAGGATGAAAACTTAATCCTGAAGCATACGGGTCCCGGCATCTTGTCATGGCAAACACTGGACCAAACACAAATGGTTCCCAGTATTTTCATCTTAACTGCAAAGGCTGGGTGACTGGGTGGCAAACATGTGGACTTTGGGAAGGTGGTAGCAGGCATGAATGTTATGGAAGCTATGGAACAAGACCAGCAAGATGATCACCAGTGCTTGCTGTGGACATCTCTAATTTTTCTGACTTGTGGGCATCTTACCTCCCCCCCCCCCCCGATTTCCATAGCTCAGGAGGCTGCCCCAACTTCATCTGCTTGTAGTACCCTGTAATCTCCTCTGCTCTTACTGAAGTTCTTCAGGCTTCCCCTCCAAGTCTAGCTAGATTGCAGAGCTAAGTTTATGGTTATGAAGAAAAATAAATGAGAAAAAGAGATCAATTAAAAAAGTCTAGTGTTGCTGGGGAATCAGTCTAAGTGGGAATGGAGGCAGAGGGAAAGTGAGAATGGAGAAAGGAAAGGAATACAATTTAAGATTAAACTTCAGTGATGCATTTTAGAAACAGTCAGTGTTGTTAGAAGATCAGCATGACTTGCCGTTGGGGGGCTTTGGGAGAGCGTGAGTGATAAAATTGACTCTCTCTTAAGCAGTTGCTGCACACTGAGAAATTTAGGGGCTTTTATTGAGCCTTAAAATACAAGACAATGAGTAGAAGACATGGAAAGAAGTGGACAAGAAATATTCCAACAAGCAAAAGAGAATTTGGTCACTCTGCCAGACTGCAAAGAAAAGGGAGGTGCCAATGAGACGCTGGTTTCAGGCCCTGTCATTTAGAGCCACAGGAGATGGGACAAACAAAAAGAGTGAATTTAATCCACAGTTTACAGAGTTTGAAGTACATACAACAGGATATGCTACTGATGACAGCCAATGCACTGTCCAGTTTCTGACTCAGTGTGACCTTGTATTGGAAATAAAGCAAAAACAACAGAGGAAGAGACCAGAGGCTTGCCATTGTCCTGCCCATTTCCATGCGTGTAGACACGCAGCAAACACCAAAACAAAACAAAACAAAACAAACAAAAAAAACCCAACCCTGTTAAAAATAGAATAAACCCAAAGGTAAAACTGGCTCATCATCATGTTTGAAACAGGTTTGTTTTCCTTTAAGGGAGCGAGAAGAGATTAAATGGTGATCTGAATAATTGCACTACAAAAATAGCTACCATGAATTATGGAAGCAATAATAACTACGCTTACTTTTATATTAACCATAACAAGTCAGAGAGCGCTTGTTTACCTTGGAAGGCACAATTAAATCATGTTGCTCTGAGAAAATGAGTTCTAATCACAGGCATCAATCAACAGCAGCAACCACAAACCAACTACAGAACTTGGTCCTAAGATTGGGGGCCTGGTTTCACAGGGTTTTCCCAGATGGCAGCCCTACCTGAGTGCGGCCACGCCCCCACTACGAGTGGTCACGCCCCGCGCACGTGCTCAGGTCAGGGGCTCCCTCGTGCCTGTCCTCCATCTTGAGAGACGCTAGTCTTCACAGGTGTGAAATTCAGGTTTGCGTCGGCGGCGACTGTAAAGTCACCGTGAGTAGTGTTCCCATCTCTTTGGAACTCCCAGACATCATCTAAACCAGGAAGTTACCTTAAGTTCACAGCCCGTAGCCAAGCCTGAGGGGCGCTGGCCCAGGTAGCTCATCACTTGAGGTAAGCCGACCAGCCATGTTTTCACGGCTCTAAGGAAGAAGGGGTTTCCTCTCCACAGCTGTCAAGGGACAGGGGCAAAGCTCTGCAACCCAGGGATGGCCAAGCAGGCCACCCAGACTGTCACCCTGAAGTCCCTGCAGGCTTGCTTCCGTGTCTGAGGATCACAGTTCTATGGCGTCTGTCAACGCTTCGTTTATTACTCTAGTTTTTATGGCAAGAGGAATGTCTACTCCCAGTCTCTGGAGTCCCTGTCTGATTCTCCGCTCAGTCTAGCTAGCGAATGGTGGCGTCTTTGAGACTGGATAGACTTCGGGAGGACTAGATTTGGGAGAATGAAATCATGGTTCTGTTTTACACATTTACTTTGAAGTACCTGTGAGAAATCTAAGTGGAGATTTCTTCAGGCTGCTGGAGTGAGTGAAGAGGCCTGGGATGGGAATAACTTAATCGAATCCCTTCCTATGTATTACAGTTTCATGTGAATTCAGCTACCCTGGCTAGTAAGGATCTGTGGGTACCTTGAAAAGCTAGCGGTAATGATTGAGTTAAAAGCTGGGTTTTATTCAGTATTCATTTTAACCTCCTGTCACAGAGCCTTTTCTTCACATCTGCCATTAGATTTTCCAGTATTTACAACTAGTCACACCAAGATATAAACACACACAGTGATCTCCTCAAATCAATCCACTTTTTCATTTCCATTGTGATTATTATTTCCTGTTAACTTATGATTTTTTTCATAAATGTATTTAATCTGCAAATGTAAAATATTCTAGTTATCTGTTTCTTACTCATTCATGGACACATTTCTCTGTTTAAATTTTTTTTATTTTTTTTTTTATTTTGATTTCTGAAAGAGCAATCTGGGTCACAGGCCATTTGGAAATAAGATTTAAAAAAATAAGATTTATCTTCTTTGATGGATATAGTGAAAACAAGAGGGAGATAAGAAGTAGAGCTGCACAGAAGAATGAAAGAGAGAAGAGGACCGTCAGATGGCCAGTTAACCATGCATGTCCTGTGCAAAGGCCTCACGGAGGGGACAAAACAAGCACTTTCCCCATGGAAAGGCCTTTGCCCGAGGCCTCTGTGTGTTCCCCTCACTGACTCCTCCCCTGGGGTGTAGTGTATCATCTATGTTAGCATGGACTATTTGCATTTGTTTTTTACTGTTGCAAAATATTCTAAATCTGGCTTCTGGGAAAAAAAAAAAACGTTCTTCTGACATCAGTTCTGGGCTGGAGAGATAGCTCAGCAGTTAGGAGCACTGGCTGCTTTTCCAGAGGCCCTGTGTTCAATTCCTAGTAACCACATGGTGGCTCAGAGCATCTATAATGAATTCTGATGCCCTCTTCTGTCATGCAGATGCACATGAAGATAGAGTACTCACATACATGTACAAAGAATACTCATATACAAAATAAATTGATAAATAAACAAATAAATAAATAAGACCAGTTCTTTAAAGGAATGTAAAGCCATTCACTTATGTTTTCTGTCCTGAGGACTGAACCCAGAACTTCCACAAATGTTATGCAAGTATTCTGTTATGGACTATGTCCTTATATAGTCACTTTACATGTGATCACTGAAATTGTTAAAAACAAATGTTCTCATCAATTATGGTTTTAGATGAATGTAGTGCTCTATAAACGTTAAGACTAGTTTGTTGTAATCATCTCTAGACAAGTTTTAAGAAGTTCCTTTTGTGCATATGTATACATATGTTGGCGTGATTACACATATGCATGGAGGTCAGAAGACCACTTTCCAGGGTCCTCTCCTTCCACCATGAATTCTGGGGATCGAACTCAGGCTGTCAGGCTGCATGGCAGAACCTTTACCCACGGAGCCATCTCACCAGCCCACATACAGTTTTGCTTTGTTTTTGTCTGTTTATTCTGTCATCCATAGGTATGTTAAGCTCCTGCCCAACATAACTGTAGGTGAGTTTATTTCTCTTTTTGAGACTATGTGATTAAGTACATGTAAATTTAAGGCAAGTTTTTAAAATTATTTTTCATCATTGTGCTTTTTTTTTTGGTCTCATATTTACTATGCTAGTCTTTTAGTAGAGTATACTGATTATACTATTTGACCCCGATTCTTCACTCATTGAGTCTACATCTTTTAAGGATTTATTTTTATTTATGTGTATGGTGGGGGAGGGGTTGCATAGATTGAACCTCTGGCCCTGCGCATGTTGACAGAATGCTCTAACCCTGAATTACCTCCCCAGACCCTTTTTCTTTCTTTCTTTTGCTTTCAGTCTCAACAAATGAGACACCTGTATTTGGCTGTCTATTTTTCAGTTAAACAGATTTTGCTTGTTTTTAAACTGAAGAATTTACTGCATTTACATTTGAAGTAATACTGTCCTTCGTAGACTTAAATCTTACTGCTGCTGGAAGGATTTTGCTGGTTATTTTGTAGGGTGCATTATATTATTCACATTATTTGTTTCAGTTGTCTATGTTCTCCACTGTAATATGACTTTCCTTTGGATTATTGGTTGTTTTTTTTTTTTTTTTTTTTTAAATTCCAGTTTCTTTGTTGTTTGTTTGAGACAGTGTCTCTTTAGGAAGCCCTGGCTAGCTTGGAGTTTGCTATGTAGACAAGGCTGGCCTTGAATACATAGAGATTCACTTGCCTCTGCTTTCTGAGTACCTGTATTAAAACTGTATGGTAGGGCTGGTGAGATGGCTCAGTGGGTAAGAGCACCTGACTGCTCTTCCAAAAATCCGGAGTTCAAATCCCAGCAACCACATGGTGGCCCATAACCATCCGCAACAAGATCTGACTCCCTCTTCTGGAGTGTCTGAAGACAGCTACAGTGTACTTACATATAATAAATAAATAAATCTTTTTTAAAAAAAAAGTGTATGCTATTATGCTGGACTCCTAGTTCTTACTTTATTAGCTTTTTAAAAAAAGCTTTAGAGTTGGAGAGATGGCTCAGTGGTTAAGAGCACTGGCTGCTCTTTCACAGGTCCTGAGTTCAATTCCCAATACCCACATGGCAGCCCACAACTGTCTGTAACTCTAGTTCCAGAGGATCTGACACCTTCACAGTCATACATGCATGTAAAACACCAATGTGTATATAAAATGTGTATCTTTTTTAAAAGGTTTATTAAAACATAACTAGATCCAATAAACTTCACATATTCAAAACATATCATTTTTTTTAAAGATTTATTTTTTTATTTATTATATGTAAGAACACTGTAGCTGTCTTCAGACACTCCAGAAGAGGGAGTCAGATCTTGTTGTGGATGGTTGTGAGCCACCATGTGGTTGCTGGGATTTGAACTCAGGACCTTCAGAAGAGCAGTCAGGTGCTCTTACCCACTGAGCCATCTCACCAACCAAAACATATCATTTTTATTGGGCCTGGTAGCTCATGTGTACAACCTTAGCAGCTCAGAATTCTGGGACAAGAGGATTAAGAGTTTGAGGCCAACCTGGGGTTCATAGCAAGACTCTGTCTCAGGAGAGCACACCAATTAGTTGTCCAGTGTGAAATAATCAGCTGTGAAAACACACAAGTAAAGAGAGGGAAGGGAGAAATGTTGGAAGTATCATCTCAGAACAGTTTTTTTCTTTTTTAAGAAGACAACAAAGCAAAGAAGTAAGATTACTTTGGAATAGAGAATAGATTCGGGATGGCAAGTGTGTGTGTAGAATAACTGTTTAGGAGGCGATTGTAGTGCTTGGGTAAGGATCGCAGTTGGAGAAGTGGCTGGGGAGTGAAAATATGGAACAAGATCACCTCCAAGGGTTCTTGTAGTTCTATGGGCTTGTTAGTTCAAGCTTCGAGAAGAAAAACTGAGTAGTCTAGAAATGAACTATAGTGGTGTAAATGATCCTAATCCTCAGAGCCTCTAAGTCCCAGAGTGGAAGCACTTGGTAATTATGATTAAGAGCAGGGTTTCAAGAAGGAAGGTACCCAGATTATGCAGATGTGTCCAGTGCCAGCCTTGGCTACATAGAGAGTTTGAAGCCCCCTTGGTCTATATGAGTCTCTAACTAGAAAAAAAATATAAAACAAACAAACAAACAAAAACCCCACAGATGGGGCTGGAAAGATGCCTCAGTGGTTAAGAGCACTCACTGCTCTTCCAGACAGAGGTCCTGAGTTCAATTTCCAGCAACCACATGGTGGCTCACAACTGTTGAACCCACACCAGGGAAGTCAGGGAATCCCAAAAAACAGGAGAGGCCTTCTTGTTGTAAAAGCATGAGGCAGTTTAATGTCGGGGCCCCGGATTGACGCATACCTCACGCAGGAGGTAGAGGCATCAACCCTGAAACCCAAAAGCTAGAGGTTTTTATAGGGAGTTATAGGGNNAGGGTAGGGGGTTGGGGGAATTTTTGGGGAACTTGGCGCAGCTTCACACAATTGACTTGATTACAAGTCAGTAGAATAATACATGCAGGTTGTAGCATCAACAATTTTAGGGAGGGTCAGCGAGACCCAGGCTGCCAGATGGCCACTGAGTCAATTAAAAAATAACCCATAACAGTTCATGTGTTTATGTCTATCCTTGGGGCCACCCATCCTCAGGAATGTCCAAACAAGGGGCTCTCCTGGACATGCCTGGACTTGTTACTGTAAAATCTTCAGCTAGGCCTTCAGGGCCTGTCAGGCCTCAGGCCTTCAAGTTCCTAATATTGCCCTATTTGTCTCATGTTATACTTTTGACTATAAGTTCTTTGCTTTTCTTGAATTCAATTCCTTTAATTTTCCCTTCTTCTTCTATTTACAAATTCTGTAATGAGATCCCGTGCCCTCTTCTTGTGTGTCTGAAGACAGCTACAGTGTACTCATATAAATAAAATAAATAAACCTTTAAAAAAAACCCACAGATACAAAAACCAGCCACCCACCCAACCAGTCAAGCAAACAAAACCTAACTATCCCTTCTCCGGTAAATTACCTTGGTAATATTGATCCATATGTTTCCCTTTTCTCTAGTTCTGTACATCTTAGTTACTCTATCTTTAAGTCTTGAGCTTAGTTTGAATCCTCAAAATATATTGTTTGGCTTTATATCTCCTTTGGTTTTCTGTATAAATCTTACATCAGTGTATTGCTTTCTACCAAAAAGTCCACAGAGGTCCTGTTGGGAATTGGAATTGTGTTAAGCCTATAGAACTTTAGGTAAATTAAAATCATATTTGATTTTCCTTCCCTGCTGTTCTATGGAACAGGCTGAGAAGCCTTGGTGTCAGCTCTTCTGTAATGATTTGGTAGAATTTGGCAATGAACCCTCCTCGGCCTGGGCTTCCTTGCCAGGGAGATACTTGATTACTGCTTTTGTCCTATTAATGGTTATGGATCTGTCTAAATGGACCATATTTTCATTATCCATTCATTAGTTACTGGGCACTTAGGTTGATTCTAGATCTTTGCTACTGTGAATAGAGCAGCAATAAACATGAATGTATCTCTGCGGTAGGATGTGTAGAGTCCCTTGGCTGTGTGCCCAGGAGTAATATAGCTGAATCATATAGAAAGTTTCTTTTCATTTTTTTAAGAAACTGCTTACTGACTGCATCAGTTTGTACTCTGCCAAACAATGAATAAAAAGATTCCCTTTCTCAACATCTTCAAGAACATTGCTGTCATTTTATTTCTCTCTCTCTCTCTCTCTCTCTCTCTCTCTCTCTCTCTCTCTNTCTCTTTTGTTTTTTGAGACAGGGTTTCTCTGTGTAGCCCTGGCTGTCCTGGAACTCACTTTGTAGACCAGGCTGGCCTCGAACTCAGAAATCCACCTGCCTCTCCCTCCCAAGTGCTGGGATTAAAGGTGTGCGCCACCATGCCTGGCTTTGATTTCTTGATTTCTAACCAGAGTGAGATGAAATTTCAAAAGTTTTCTATGTGCATTTCCTTGGTGACTAAAGATATGGAGCACTTTTTAAAATAATTATTGGGCCTTTGTACATCTTTTGAGATCTCTATTCAGTTCCACAGCCCTTCCCCATCTTTAAATCTGGCTGTTTCCTTGTTTCTTTTTATTTTCAGTTTTTGTAAATTCTGAGTATCACTTCTTTGTTAGTCATATAGCAGGCAAGGATTTGTCCCATTCTTAGGCCATCTCTTCACTCATAGCTACCCCTTTTCCTGTGCAGAGCTATATAATTTCTTGAGGTCTCATTTGTTGGTTGTTGGTCTTATTTCATTCAGAAAGCATTAGCTACGCCTATATCTTGATGTGGTTTTCCTACTTCTCCCTTTTAGTTTCAGAGTTTTGGATTTTACATCAAAGGTTTTGATCTACTTGGAGATAATTTTCCTGCAGAGAGAGAAGTGTTTAGTCCCATCTTTCTACATGTAGATATCCAGTTTTCCCATCACAATTTATTGAAAAGGCTCTTTTCTTCCAATGCACACTTTTAGTATCTTTGTCAAAAAACTAACTAGGTGGCTTTAGCTGTGTGGGCTTACATCTGGGCCCTCCATTCTATTCCATTAATCAATATGACTGTTTTTGTGTTAGTACTGTGCTGTTTTTAATTACTAGAGCTGATCTGTAGTATAACTTGAAATCAGACAGATTACCATGAGACAAGGGTACCTACTCTCTCCATTTTTACTCAGGAGAGTGCTTGACTAGAAAAATAAGACAAGAGAGAGAAATATTCTTTTTCCTCAAGATTGTTTTGTCTCTCTGGGGCCCTTTGTGCTTCCATATGAATTGTTAAGATTGTTGGATTAAGATTGTTGTCTCAGTTTCTGTGAATAATAATAGTGTTGGGACATTTGAAGGAGGAGTTTCATTGAATGCGTAAGTTGCTTTTGGAAGAACAATAGTTTTCACAGTACTAATTGTTTCAATGTATGAGCATGGGAAGTCTTTCTGTCTTCTGGTGTCCTCTTCGGCTTCCTTCTTTAGGGTTTAAAGCTTTCACTGCTGCAGTCTTTCTCTTCCTTGGTTAATTAGGTTTTTTCTAAGCATGTTCTAGGCTGTTATGAACAGAGTTGTTTCCTTTTCTCAGCATGTGTGCCATTGGTTTGTAGGAAGACTACAGTTCTTGTTTAAGTTTGTATCCTGCCACTTTGTTGAAATCTTTAAGAGGTTTTAAGAAGAGTCCTGATAGTCTGTGTATAAAATCATCTTATGAAAATAGGGTATTTTTAATTTTTTTCTACTTATATTCCTTTTTTGTATTCTTTCTCTTGTTTTATTCCTGATCTTGGTAGAAATGCTCTGAGTTTTTCACAGTTTGGCTGTGAGTTGGTTATCGAAAGCCTTTCCTGTGCTGAGATACGTTCCCTCCATTCCTTGTCTCTTCGAGGCTTTTGTCACAAAGGGACATTTAGACTTTGTCAAAGGCCATTTCTTTATCTCTTGAGATGATGGTGTGATTTCAGTTCTCGAATCCATTTGTGTGTTGATTTGTGTATGTTAGACTATTACTCTATCCTGTAATGAAGCCATAGTTTATTTTAGTTAATGAGCTATCTGATGTATTCGTGAACTCAGTTTGTAAATAATTTGTTGAGATTTTTTTTTCATTTTTCTTCATGAGGAAGATTGATCTATAATTTCCTTTTTATGTTATATACTTGAAAATCAGTTAGGAAGGGATCCTTTTTGTTGTCTTTTATGAATAGTTTGCAAACCATTAGGGATAGTTCTTACCTCATAGGCATGGTGGACTTTAGCAATGAATCCATCTGGGTATGGAATTTTTTTCAGTTGGGACAATTTTTGTTTTATTGCTGCTTTACTTTCGTTGCCTTTATAGAGACATAAATTGTTATTATTGTGGTTTAATTTTGATAGGTCATCTATGTTGGGAAATTGATCTGTTTCTTTTAGATTTTCACATTTAATGGAATGTAAGTTTTTAAAATATTACCTACATGATTTTCTGAATTATTTTGGTATCTGTTATAAAATCTCCAGTTTTATCTTGAATTGTATTAAATTTCACTTTCTTTTTGTTAGCTTGGTTAACAGTTTGTCAGTCTTGTTTTAAAAACAACTCATTGAATTGGTCACAAAATGGCCTCAAGAGATACAAGAAGATTGAAGTAATCCCATGCATCCTATCAGATCACCACGGACTAAGGCTGGTCTTCAATAACAACAAAAACAACAGAAAGCCCACATACACATGGAAGCTGAACAATGTCCTATTCAATGATAACTTGGTCAAGGAAGAAATAAGAGAGAAATTAAAGACTTTTTAGAATTTAGTGAAAATGAAGGCACAACATATCCAAACTTATGGAACACAATGAAAGCAGTGCTAAGGGGAAAACTCATAGCTCTGAGTGTCCCGCGCCAACCGTCTCGCCAGCAAGAACGACGCGGCACACAAACAGGATCCTTCTGTAGCAAAGCTTTTATACTCTTGAGAGGGAGAGCACAAGCTTCCAAAAAAACGGAGACCCCGAGCAACAAAACCGCCTCCCTTATATAGGAGCTCTACTCCGCCTCAGACGTGGCGCTCATGGATTGGCACAGGTCGAATCATACGATGTGATGTCAGAGGCGAGCACTCCGGCCCTTAGGGTGTGGCCTGGCTTACGCATGCGCAACATAGTATCACTCCCGGCAACGGATGTCAGCGCCATCTTGTAACGGCTATGTGAGGCGGCGCTCCACATCTGAGTGCCTCTAAAAAGAATCTGCAGAAAGCATACACTAGCAGCTTGATAGCACACCTGAAAGCTCTAGGACAAAAAGAAGCAAATATACTCAGGAGGAGTAGATAGCAGGAAATAATCAAACTCAGGACTGAAATCAACCAAGTAGAAATAAAAAGAACAAAGAATCAACAAAACCAGGAGCTGGTTCTTTGAGAAAATCAACAAGATAGATAAACCCTTAGCCAGACTAACCAGAGGGTACAGAGACAGCATCCAAATTAACAAAATCAGAAATGAAAAGGGAGACATAACAACAGAAACTGAGGAAATTCAAAAATTCATCAGATCCTACTACAAAAACCTATATTAACAAAACTGGAAAAATCTGGATGAATGAACAATTTTCTAGACAGATACCAAATACCAAAATTAAATCAGGATCAGATAGACCATCTAAACAGTTCCATAAACCCTAAAGAGATAGAAGCAATCATTAATAGTCTCTCAGCCAAAAAAAGCCCAGGACCAGATGGTTTTAGTGCAGAATTCTATCAGACCTTCAAAGAAGACCTAATACCAATACTCTTCAAACTATTCCACAAAATAGAAACAGAGGAACACTATCCAATTCATTCTATGAAGCCACAGTTATGGTGATACCAAAACCACACACAGACCCAACAAAGGAAGAGAACTTAAGACCAATTTAATTTATGAATATTGATACAAAAATAATAAAATTTTCACAAACCAAATTCATGAATATATCAAAATCATCATTCACCACCATCAAGTAGGCTTCATCCCAGGGATGCAGGGATGGCTCAATATTCAGAAATCCATCAATGTAATCTACTACATAAATAAACTCAAAGAAAAAAAAAACCACATGATCATTTCATTGGATGCCGAAAAAGCATTTGACAAAATTCAATATCCCTTCATGTTAAAAATCTTGGAATGATCAGGAATTCAAGGCCCATACCTAAACATAGTAAAAAGCAATATATAGCGAACAGTAGCTAACATCAAACCAACTGGAGAGAAACTTGAAGCAATC
The DNA here is from genome assembly GCF_900095145.1 of Mus pahari. NCBI lineage: Eukaryota > Metazoa > Chordata > Mammalia > Rodentia > Muridae > Mus > Mus pahari. Next base: position 68,756,616 of record NC_034590.1, read on the forward strand.
CCATTAAAATCAGAGACTAGACAAGGCTGCCCTCTCTCTCCCTATCTATTCAATATAGTACTTGAAGTTCTAACTAGAGCAATTAGACAACAAAAGGAGGTCAAAGGGATACAAACTGAAAAGGAAGAAGTCAAACTACAAGTATTTGCAGATGATATGATAGTATACTTAAGTGACCCCAAAAACTCCACCAGAGAAACCACTGATAAACAACTTCAGTAAAGTGGCCAGATACAAAATTAACTCAAACAAATCAGTAGCTTTCTTATACTCAAATGATAAATGGGCTGAGAAAGAAATTAGGGAAATGACACCCTTCACAATAGTCACAAAAAATTATAAAATATCTTGGTGTGACTCCAACCAAGCAAGTGAAAGATCTGTATGACAAAAACTTCAAGTCTCTGAAGAAAGAAATTGAAGAAGACTTCAGAAGATGGAAAGATCTCTCATGATCATGGATTGGCAGGATTAATATAGTAAAAATGGCTACCTTGCCGAAAGCAATCTACAGATTTAATGCAATCCCCATCAAAATTCCAACTCAATTCTTCATAGAGTTAGAAACAGCAATTCTCAACATCACCTGGAATAAAACAAACAAACAAACAAACAAACAAACAACCCAGGATAGTGAAAATTATTCTCAACAATAAAAGAACCTCTGAGGGAATAACCAGCCCTGACTTCAAGCTGTACTACAGAGCCATCATGTTAAAAACTGCATGGTATTGGTCCAGTGACTGGCAGGTCAATCAATGGAATAGAATTGAAGACCCATAAATGAACCCACACACCTATGGACAGCATATTCTACAAATGGTTTTGGTTCAACTGGCAGTCAACATGTAGATGAATGCAAATTGATCCATTCTTCTCTCCCTGTACAAAGCTCAAGTCCAAGTAGATCAAGGACCTCCACATAAAACCAGAGACACTGAAACTAATAAAAGAGAAAGTGGGAAAGAGCTTGAACACATGGGCACAGGGGGAAAGTTCCTGAACAGAACATCAATGGCTTATGCTCTAAGATCAAGAATCTACAAACAGGATCTCATAAAATTGCAAAGCTTCTGTAAGACAAAGGGCAGTATCAATAGGACAAAACAGCAACCAACAGATTGGGAAAAGATCTTTACCAATCCTACATCTGATAGAGGGCTAATATCTAATATATACAAAGAACTCAGGAAATTAGACTCCAGAGAGCCAAATAATTCGATTTAAAAAACGGGGAACAGAGCTTAACAGAGAATTCTCAACTGAGGAAACTCGAATGGCTGAGAAGCACCTCAAAAAATGTTCAACATCCTTAGTCATCAGGGAAATGCAAATTAAAACGACCCTGAGATTCCACCTCACATCAGTCAGAATGGCTAAGATCAAAAATTCAGGTGACAGCAAATGCTGGCAAGGATTTGGAGAAAGAGGAACACTCCTGCATTATTGGTGGGATTGTAAGCTGGTACAACCACTCTGGAAATCAGTCTGGCAGCTCCTCAGAAAATTGGACATAGTACTACCTGAGGACCCAGCTATACCACTCCTAGGCTTTTTTGAAGGTTAGCTTCTTGAGTTCTTTATATATTTTGGATATTATCCCTCTCTCAGATGTGGAGTTAGTGAAGATTTTTTTTCCCAATCTATAGGTTGCTGATTTGTTCTATTGACTATGTCTTTTACCTTACAGAAGATTTTCAGTTTCATGAGGTCCCATTTATTAATTCTTGATCTTAGATTCCAACCCATTAGAGTACTGTTTAGGAAATTTCCACCCATGCCAATGAGTTTGAGGCTTTTTCCCACTTCGCTATTAGATTCAGTGTATCCGATTTTATGTGGAGGTCCTTGATCCACTTGGACTTGAGCTCTGTGCAAGATGAAAAATATGGACCTATTTTCATTTTTCTACATACTGACTGCCAGTTAGACCAGCACCAGTTATTGAAGATACTTTCTTTTTTTCATTGTATATTTTTGGCTTCTTTGTCAAAGATCAAGTGTCCATAAGTGTGTGAGTTTATTTCTGGGTCTTCAATTTTATTCCATTGATTGACCTATCTTTCTCTTTCTGAAACCATGCAGTTTTTTTTTAAATCACTATTGCTCTGTATTATAGTTTGAGGTCAAGGATGTTGATTCCCCAAGAAGTTCTTTTATTGTTAAGAACTATTTTCTTGATTCTGGGTTTTTGGTTTTTCTGTATGGAGTTGAGAATTGGTCTTTTCATGTCTATGAAGAATTGTGTTGGAATTTTGATGGGAACTGCATTGAATATGTAGATTGCTTTTGGTAGGATGGNCATTTTTACTATATTCATCCTGCCAATCCATGAGCATGGGATTTTTCCATCTTCTGAGGTCTTCTTCAGTTTCTTTCTTCAGAGCCTTGAAGTTCTGTGGTACAGATCTTTCACTTGTTTGGTTAGAGTCACACCAAGATATTTTATATTGTTTGACTATTGTGAAGGGTGTCGTTTCCTTAATTTCTTTCTCAGCCCATTTACTCTTTGAGTATAGGAAGGCTACTAATTTGTTTGAGTTAATTTTATATCCAGCCACTTTGCTGAAGTTGTGTATCAGCTGGAGAAGTTCTCTGGTAGAATTTTTGGGGTTGCTTATGTATATTATCATATCATCTGCAAATATTGATATCTTGACTTCTTCTTTGCCAATTTGTATCCCCTTGACGTCCTTTTGTTGTTTTATTGCTCTAGTTAGAACTTCGAGTACAATATTGAATAGATACAGACAGAGTGGGCAGCCATGTCTGTTTTTAGTGGGTTTGCTTCAAGTTTCTCTCCATTTAATTGTTGGCTATTGGTTTGCTATATATAGCTTTTTGTTATGTTTAGATCTGTGCCTTGAATTCCTGATCTTTCCAAGACTTTTTAACATGAAGGGGTGTCACAGACTACCTCCTTTGTGGGGTCTCCTATCTGCGTGGAACGGGTCTCAGTTGCAGATGACCGAGGATTTGGCGAGTGACAAATAGTCCACGAGAGAGAGAAAGAGAGAGAGAGAGAGAGAGAGAGAGAGAGAGAGAGAGAGAGAGAGAGAGAGAGAACTGAGTGTGTTTTCACAAAGTGAAATAATACACTGAATAAT
>NC_034590.1:68759782-68778019 GCF_900095145.1 Mus pahari
TTTCACACCCTAGTCACAATTTGTGCTACTCCTTTGAGCCTTGTGAGAGCTAGCACCAGCGGGTTCTGCTCTAGCAGACCTTCTCAAGAATAATGCAATACCACAACCCCCCTATTTCCTAGGCTTTGGTAAATACTTGCATATGAAAGTAACTTGGATGGAATGAAGATTCACTGAATCCTACTGAATTCCGAGCTCCTGGCTTTAAGGACATTTTAGGACGTTTGAACACTGGTGGAGGCTCACTTACAATAAAAATTTAATCTTTAAAGGCATTATAATACTGAAAGAGAACATACACCATACTAACATGCAGATAGGGTTTGAATAAATGGGTTATTGGAAATGTCAGGGCTCCAGGATGCTGAGTTTATTTTTTCTTTTTTCTTTTTTTAAAGATTTATTTATTTATTATATGTAAGTACACTGTAGCTGTCTTCAGACACTCCAGAAGAGGGCATCAAATCTTGTTACGGATGGTTATGAGCTTCAGACCTTTGGAAGAGCAGTCGGGTGCTCTTACCCACTGAGTCATCTCACCAGTCCCCAGGATGCTGAGTTTCTTTTGAAACTCATTGTGTCTGAGGACTGCTTCCAGGTTTTTAGACCTGTTGCAAGTCACTACTGGAGTGGGCGTGGCAAAGGGGAGTTGCACTTGGTCAAATGCCTGTTTAGCACCTAATGAGATGATCATGTGGTTTTTTTTCTTTGAGTTTGTTTATATAGTGGATCACATTGATGGATTTTTCTATATTGAACTAACCTTGCATCCCTGAGTTGAAGCCTATTTAATCTTGGCGAATGATGGTTTTGATGTGTTCTTGGACTAGGTTTACTAAATTTTATTGAGTATTTTTGCATTGATATTCATAAGCAAAATTGGTCTAAAGTTTTCTGGTTTTGGGGGGATCCTTGTGTGATTTAGGTATCAGAGTAACTGTGGCTTCATAGAATGAATTTTTATTTTTTTATTTTTTATTTTTTTTATTTTTTTGCTTTTTCGAGACAGGATGTTTCTGTATAGCCCTGGCTGTCCTGGAACTCACTCTGTAGACCAGGCTGGTCTCGAACTCAGAAATCCGCCTGCCTATGCCTTCTGAGTGCTGGGACTAAAGGTGTGTGCCACCACGCCCGGCTAGAGAATGAATTTCTATTTTTGGAGTAGTTTGAGAAGTGTTGGTATTAGCTCTTCTTTGAAGGTCTGGTAGAATTCCGTTCTAAAGCCATCTGGTCCTGAGCTTTTTGTTTGTTTGTTTGTTTGTTTGTTTTTAGTTGGGAGATTTTTAATAACTTCCTCTATTTCCTTAGGGGATATGGGCCTGCTTAGATAGTTTACTTGCTCTTGTTTTAACTTTGGTAGGTGTTATCTGTCCTGAAAATCATCCATTTCATCTAGATTTTCCAGTTTTGTTGAGTATAGGCTTTTGTAGTAGGATCTGATGAGTTTTTTAAAAAATTTCCTCCGTTTCTGTTTTTATGTCTCCCTTTTCATTTCTGATTTTGTTAATTTGGATACTGCTTCTTGTGCCCTTTAGTTTGGCTAAGGGTTTATCCATCTTGTTGATTTTCTGAAAGAACCAGCTTTTCTTTCTTTCTTTCTTTTTTTTTTTTTTATTCTTTTTATAGTTTTCTTTGTTTATATTTGGTTGATTTTGACCCTGGGTTTGACTATTTCCTGCCTTCTAGTCTTCCTGGGTATGCTTGCCTCTTTTTGTTCTAGGGCTTTCAGGTATGCCGTTAAGTTGCTAGTGTATGTCTCTCCAATTTCTTTATGAGGGCACTTAGTGCTATGAATTTTCCTCTTAGCACTGCTTTCATTGTGACCCATAAGTTTGGGTATGTTGTGTCATCATTTTCATTGAACTTCAGGAAGTCTTTAATTTCTTTCTTTATTGCTTCCCCGACCAAGTTATCATTGATTAGAGAGTTGCTCGGTCACCATAGGTATGTAGGCTTTCTGTTGTTTTTGTTGTTTTTGAAGACCAGCCTTAGGGCATGGTGATCTGATAGGATGCATGGGATTACTTCAGTCTTCTTGTATTGGTTGAGGTTTGTTTTGTGACCAATTATATGGTCAATTTTGGAGAAGGTACCATGACGTGCTGAGAAGAAGGTGTATGCTTTTTTTTTCTTAGGGTGAAATGTTCTGTAGATATCTGTTAAATCCATTTGGTTCATAACCTCTATTAGTTTCACCATGCCTCTGTTTAGTTTGTTTTAATGACCTATTGGTGAGAGTTGGGTGTTGAAGGCTTGCACTATTACTGTTTGGGGTTCAATGTGTGTTTTGAGCTTTAGTAGAATTTATTTTATAAATATGGGTGTCCTTGCATTTTGGGCATAGATGTTCAGAATTTAGACTTTCTCTTGGTGGATTTTTCCTTTGACAAACATAAAGTGTCCTTCCCATCTTGCTTGATAACTTTGGTTAAAAGTCCATTTTATTGGATATTAGAATGGCTATTCCCACTTGTTTCTTGTGACCATTTGTTTGGAAGACTTTTTCCCAGCCTTTTTCTCTGAGGTAGTGTCTGTCTTTGTCATTAAGGTATATTTCTTGTATGCAGCAAAATGTTGGATTTTTCTTGAGTATCCAGTCTGTTAGTGTCTTAGTCAGGGTTTCTATTCCTGCACAAACATCATGACCAAGAAGCAAGTTGGGGAGGAAAGGGTTTATTCAGCTTACATTTTCATACTGCTGTTAATCACCAAAGGATGCAGGACTGGAACTCAAGCAGGTCAGAAAGCAGGAGCTGATGCAGAGGCCATGGAGGGATGTTCTTTACTGGCTTGCCTCTCCTGGCTTGCTCAGTCCACTCTCTTATAGAACCCAAGACTACCAGCCCAGAGATGGCACCACCCACAAGGGAACCTCCCCCCTTGATCACTAATTGAGAAAATGCCTTACAGCTGGATCTCATGGAGGCATTTCCCCAACTGAAGCTCCTTTCTCTGTGATAACTCCAGCTGTGTCAAGTTGACACAAAGCTATCCAGTACAGTTAGCTTATGTCTTTTTTATTGGAGAATTGAACCCATTGATAGTGAGACCGATGATTGTTAGTTCCTCTTATGTTTGTTGTTGGAAGTGGCATTATGTGAATGTGATTCTCTCCTTTTGCTTTTGTTATGAGAAGATTAATTTCTTGCTTTTTCTTTGGTGTAGGTACTCTCCATATGTTGGACTTTGCTTTTTAGAATCCTCTGTAGAGCTGGACTGGTAGATAGAGATTGTTTAAATTTGTTTTTTTCATGGAATATTTTGGTTTCTCCATCTATGATGATTGAGAATTTGCAGGGTATAGTAGCCTGGGCTGGCATTTGTGTTCTCTTAGGGTCTGCATGATCTTTGTCCAGGCTCTTCTGGCTTTTAGTGTCTCTGTTGAGAAGTCTGGTGTGATTCTGATAGGTCTGCCTTTATATGTTACTTGTTTTTTTTTTCCCTTACAGCTTTTAATATTCTTTCTTTGTTCTGTGAATTTAGTGTTTTGATTATGTGCTGAGAGGATTCTTTTTTTTTTTTTTTTAAGAAAAAGATTTATTTTATTTATTTGAGTACATTGTAGCTGTCTTCAGATACACCAGAAGATGGCATCAGATCCCATTACAGCTAGTTGTGAGCCATCATGTGGTTGCTGGGAATTGAACTCAGAACCTCTTAACCATTGAGCAATCTCTCCAGCTCTCTCTTGGGGATTATTCACTATCTCTGACTATTGTCCATTATCTGGAAAGTATTATTTTATATTTCCCCAGGTTTTAGTCAATTAAAATGGAAAGGTCACCAAAATTTTTGCTATTCCATTTTGGTCAAAGTAGAAGTTCAGACTTGGATTTTGTCTATTTTGTTTTGTTTTTTAAATTTTATTTGTTCCTGTGTATGTATGTGTGTGTGTGTGTGTACATGAATATGTGTAGATTTCCTGAGGAAGCCAGAGAGGATGTCAGGTCTCCTGGAGTTGTAGTTATGGGTATGTTGTGAGCCTCTCCATGTGGGTTCTTGGAACTTAATTTTGACCTTCTGGAAGAGCAGCAAGCAGTCTTAATTATTGAGACATATCACCTCCACCCCCACCCCAGACTAGAGATTCTTCAGTTCAGACACAGAATGATGTTTATAAAAACACAATGGAACATGGCTGTAATTCTTAATAGTAGAGCCTGCTGCCTAGAGTTAGCTCTTCTATGACTTTATAACTATTTTTATAATCATGTCTTATTTTTGTTTGTTTTCCTAGTGAGTGTTCTTGTTTGTTTTTAACTACTTATTTCACAAGTACACACACACACACACACACACACACACACACACACTGGCTGAATTTACATGTTCTTTGAAAGTCCTTTGCTATGAAAACAACATTCTTTGACCTTTTTTTTCTTTCATTTTGCTTGGATTGTGTGTGTGGACATGTTTCACAGTACAAAAGTGACAGTCAGAGAAGAACATGGGAATTGGCCTTCTCCTTCTACCATGTGGATACTGGGGATGGAACTCAGGTTTTTAGGCTTGGTGGCAGCTGCCTTTACCTGCTGAGCCATGTTACTAACCCAAGGAACAGCATTATCTATCATGATACACTGAGAAAAGTTAATATCCGTTCACTTACTATGCTCCCCCCTTATCTTACCAATAAGAAAATGTCTGTGAAATGCCATGCTTAGCTTCTGTAAAAATCCTTAAGGTAAGGCAGACTTCTCTTCTTTGTTCTCCTATTTTCTGCTGTAACTTGGATGAGAAAGGTGAACAGCAAAGTGGAAGACGCCCGAGTCTTAACGCCATTGCGCAGCCGCGTGCCCCTCCCTCCTCCTCCTCCCACTTCTCTCTCCCTTCAGACTTGTTTTAAAGACAGGCCCTAACTATTCAGTCCACATCAACTTCAACCTTACACTCCTCCTTTCTCCTCAGCCTGAATAGATGCATGTGCACCACCAGGACAGCTTATACTTAATTCTAATTGTATAATATCTGTTGGTGGTATTGGCAAAAAGAGAAAATAAATGTGTATTTTTTTTCATCTGTGCAGATAACCAACAGAGGAAAGTAAATCTCTGAGTTGGAGGACAGCTTGGTCTAGAGAAAGCCAGGGTTATACAGAGAAATACTGTCTCAAAAACAAAACAAAACAAAAGTTTATTTTTTCAACTTTTGCTGTTTTGAATATTCTACCATGCATCATTGAGATTGTGACTGATCCCACATGGAGAGCGTACTGGATAGGCTTATGTCTTCCTGACACAAGCTAAAGTCATACAAGAGAACTTCACCTAAGAAAATACCTCTAAGCCGGGCATGGTGGCGCAGGCCTTTAATCCCAGCACTCAGGAGACAGAGGCAGGCGGATTTCTGAGTTAGAGGCCGGCCTGGTCTACCAAGTGAGTTCCAGGACAGCCAGGGCTATACAGAGAAACCCTGTCTCAAACAAACAAACAAACAAACAAACAGAAAATACCTCTAAAGATCCTATTATAGGCAAGACTGTAGGGTGTTTTCTTAGTGATTGATGGTGGAGGACCCAGCTGTTGTCTGTTGTCCCTGGGTTCTAGAAGAAAGAACAAACTGAGCAAACTATGAGGCACAAGCCAGTAAGCAGCATCCCTCCATGGCCTCTTGCCTCCAGGTTCCTGGCCTGCTTGAGTTCCTGCCCTCACTGCTTTTGGTGATGAACTGTTATATGGAAGTGTGAGCAAACTAAGTCCTTTCCATTCCATGTTGCTTTTGATCATGGTGTTTTATCACAACAACAGTAACTCTAAGGCAGAGAGTAAGAAGGGAAAGGGACAGGACGTTGGGTTTGAATCACACATAAGGAGGATGGCATTTTTCATATGTCACCCATGCATTTAACATCCTGGGTTATTTCAAGAGAATGTTGCAGTTAGATACTGTGTGATTGATGCTTTTAGCACCTTTTAGTTGACTAGGGTAGACATGTGGTCTCACTTCAGAAGTGAGAGAACTATACCTAGTGTGGTGCAATGGCTACAAAAAGTGTTCAGTGAGTTAGTTAGGAAGTTTGGATGAAGCTTTTATTCCTCGGCTGAATCCCACATTCGATCCTTGATTGTAAATGCATGTTCGTATCTATCTATTGTGATAGAACTGTCTATGGATGGCGGGCTAAGCAATGAGCAGGGGCTGCCCTAGGTTCTGATTGTTTTATTTGTCCTTCCAGCAAAAGGGTGAACCATGGAAGAGATCCAAGATTCGTCTAGTAGCAAGCTAAAAAATACAAATGAGAATTCCAGCCCATGGATAGATCAGTACTTCAACCACAAATGCTTCATCACCTTCCTGACTGGCTGCTACAGTTGCCAATGGCAATACAGAGAGTGGGAAAAAACTGAACTTGGATCCTGTTGCTGCTCCCGGGTACAGAGATGGAAAGGAGCTAGACTACAATTACGTAGATGTGGGTGTGGGTGGGTCCCTAACCACTGCAGTACTTATTGTAAGTCCCAAGGCTAGGTACACTAGGCTTCAGTTTTCCCATCAAAGTACTGTGAATATCTAGAGCCAGAGTTGAACGGACTTGATGTCTTCTTTTCCTCCCTTCCTTTTTCCTTTTCTCTCTCTCCTTTCTTGCTTCTTTTGTTTTATAGGAGGCCAGATCTATGGGGTTTTTTATATGCTAGGTAAAAGCTGTATTGCTGAGCACCTGGCCAGCCCCTCAATTTTATTTTCTTTCTTTTTCTTTATTTATATCATTCATTTATTCATTTATTCTTTTATTCTTTCATTCACTTTTACATTTATTCATTGAATTTTGAAGAAGACTTGGATGCAATTAAATGTTCACAGGAGATTACAAGAATGCCCAAATCTTTCATTATCAATAGTAGTCCTTGTCAGAGAGAGAGAGAGAGAGAGAGAGAGAGAGAGAGAGAGAGAGAGAGAGAGAGAGAGAGAGAACACATCTGTGGTGATCAGAAGACAACCTATAGGAGTTGGTTTTGTCTTTTCATCATGCAGGTTACACTCTGGTCATTAGACACCCTTAACCACTAAGTCATCTCACCAGCACCTCAATCTTTAATTTTCTATTCCGTTAGTTTCCTAGGGAATAGTGTGTTCCTGAGGTGATGGGGTGGGGAGCAAATAGGGAACATAGTCAGTAGAAAACAAGGTTGGTTCCTGGCCAAGCAAGTGCTTGATTTTCACTAGCAGAACTCTGAGCGGTAGCATGAAGCATAGCCTAAGGAAGCCTCCCCGTCTCACTAAATATGTACTGAGCCTGGGGAGCTCTGAGTGCGATAGGAAAAGTCAGGCGCCTCCATGGGACTTAAGCATAGCCCAACTAAAGGCCAAGATTCTCACTCATTAGATCTCTAATTTCTGGTTAATGTATTTTATTTTATAAATATGTGTGTTTTCACCTGCCTACCTGCCTATCTTTGGGATTTTGATGGCTGTGAATCTAAGGCCTTGCACATGCTAGGCAAGTACTTTACTACTGAGCTACATCTCCAGTCCTGGATTTCTCATTGCTTATGTCTGGTTTGAGTAGTTATAAAGGAAAAATGTAGGAAATGGGATCTTCCCTGGAGAAACCAAGAGTGTCCCTTATATTTTTCATGCCCAGATACTTGCCTTGTATTCTAGTCACAAATGTGCTTCAGGCATGATCTACTTTCAAATAGCTCATGTTCTGCTGGGTGAAAAGTTAAATACGTTCACATTCTAGCATAGCAGCGAGTATATGTATGAACACATAGGTATATATTTAAGGGAGAGGCCATGGGTAACTATTTAGAAGGTGAAAGGTGATTAAAAATTGGTTAGATATGTGTGGTATGAGAAATTATCTTTGAGGTGCCAAAGCATGTAGGGAGTATGTAGATTGTTAGATTTAGGTGGAGCAGAAATGAATAGAGTTCTGGCAAGTGAAGTTGGAGAGGTGAATGGGTCAGTGTGTGTAATTTTAAGAACTTATCCATTTAATATAGGAAATATAGAATACCTAAAGAGAGCTGGAGATGTAACTCAGTGATAGAGCATGTGTGTAGCATGCATGGAGCCCTGGGTTTGATCTCCATCACCAGAGAGGTGCCATATTTTAATCTGAGGATATGGCCTGAGCTGTGATTTGGAATGGTTATTTGATGTATGGAGGTTGTATCAGAAGGTGCCAATGTAGGAAGGCCTCTGCTTTCAAAGGGAGACAGTGTCAGTGTGCCAAGGAAGAGGTGTGGGTGGTGTGGATTACAGTAGTGAAGGCAGCTATGGAGAAAGATGGGTACATCTGACCAGTTGTTTACTGCTCAGGAATGAAAAATACAATCACTTGAGATCTACAAATGATACAGAGTAAGAAATAAAGGGAAACAGTATTGAAAATGGTAGCATTTGTGGTAGTCTAGTATAATGGTAAAAATGTTGGATCAGAACTTTGGAGTATGTATGGGTTCTAATTATAACTGTAACTTGAACTGGTTATGTGATATACCCCACTCTCCCTGTAGCTAGGGGGTTGAGTTGGTAAAGTCCCTAGATGATTTTTCAAGTCCCATTTCTATTTAAATGGAGCATTGCATAAAGGGAAAGACCACCAGATTCAATTTATGTCTTTCCTACTGAGCATCCCTCAATTAGTGACCCATTATTATAAGAGATTAGGCAAGTCATTTAACATCTCTGCGCTTCAGAACCCAAACCAGAGAGATAGTAACAGCAAAGCCTACCACAGGAGTTCCTATGAGAATAGCAGAGATATTATTTGAATTGGGTATGATATACTGTTACTACTTGATGGTTATTATTACCATAGTGTTCTTAGGGTTACTGACTTTGGAAAGCCACATATAGAAAGCAATACATAGACAATTATTTTGAGTTTGGGGTGGAGAACAGGGAGAACTAACCAAAATTCTAAAGATCAAAAAGCACAATGATGTGTTTAAGGAGAATTAGATTTCCAGTGCTGGATTTAGGGACATTTAAAGGAATAAATAATAATTAGAATCAGAAAATAAAATTCATATGAAATTCTAACAACTTTACATTAGGCTAAAAAAATTCAAGCATTAATCTATATACAGAGAGGAACACTTGAAAAATTTCAAGCCAGAATGGTTATGAGATTAAAAGAAGATAAACAATTTTATTTAGCAGAAAATTATTAAGTATATCAGATATACCACAGTAGCCAAGACAGCTGAAGCCTTTTCTGGCTTTCTAGCAGCTAAAATTCTAGTGGAATAAGTTATGCAATAAATAACAGATGAGAAATGCTTTCAAATAGTAATAAGGTCTTTGAAGATAAAATAGAAAAATATATTAGAAAATGGGAAGGGGAGTGGTTAGAGACCTTGTGGAAAGATGAAGAGTCAGAGCCAGTCTGTGTTGGGACAAGTGCACTTCAGTCAGCACTGCCAAATACCTTGCTCCTCCTGAGTAAGAATGGAGTTTGTTGTGTTAGAGAAACAGAAAGCAGCTCGTGTGACTGGTCTTGGAAAGGAAGTCAGTGGAGAAGAGATGAGGTAGGGGATGGGCAAGGACTAATCCTATAGAACCGTGTAGGCTGTGGAAGGCTGGATGGTGACAGTATAATAGCATAGGGATCCCTGGGAGGGTTTGAGTGGGGCAGGGACATTATTTGATCATGTGCATTTTAAAGGTCCACTGAGGTTCTGCGAAGGAGCATGTATAAGATGGAGTCACTGCACTCTGGGCAGTGGTGTGCTGCCTCAGTGCCTGCAGGCCTCTTCAGTTCGTCAGGGTGCCTTTTTCTGTGTGTGCTTGCTACCTTAGTTTTTGATTCCTACTCTTTATAAGACCTCAGGTTATTCTAACCTAAGGAAGATAATGTCCAACACCAGAACAGTATTGACCTTTGGCAAATGTTTACAAGAATTATTGAGATCACAGGAACAAATGGAGCTAAGTTACACTTTTCTCTCTTTCCAGAAAGAGCAATTTTTCTATATGTGCCTGGTGATGGCATTCATCTTGTCTGTGCTTTTACTGTTCGTCTGGGTGGAAACCTCCAATGAGTACAACGGCTTTGACTGGTGAGTGCCGGTTTCTGTATTTTTATTGGTGTATGGACTCCTTCACTGGAGAGCCACTTGGGCTCTCCAGATCCGGTGGTTTAGTAGCAAGGGTGGACAGAAGTGGAGTTGGCACAGTGGGTAAGAGGCGGGTAAGAGGGCAGTAGTCAGATGCTTACACCCAAACTTGCATCTCCCTTCCACCCATGCTCACTCAACGCACTGAATGCCAAATGGTGTTCTCAGCTTTCCCTGTGCTACCAGCACCCCCAGCCCTCAGACAGGATCCTCTGTCATCTTCACTCCGAAGTCTTTGATTACTTATGTCCATACTTCTTGCTTGCACGATTATGTCCCTCAGCCCTGCTTTCTCTGCTTTTCCTATACCCTTTGCTTCCTTATTTTGTCTCTAGGGGGTCCCTTGGAACTCTCAACACAGGGACACATATCCCTTCTCAGCTCCCTTTCATAGCTAAGCCACTCCTGGACCAATCTCAGACACCCCAGCTTTTCTGGCCCAGTGTACCCTCTCATTTTTGTAAGCCTAACCCATTATTTGGTATTTGTGGGAGAAGGCATATTTGTATGTGAGGCCTTCTTTCTTTCTTAATGAAGTGCAATTTATTTTTCTCTTTATAAAGATAAATCTAGTTAGTTATTTTAAATGTAAAAAATGCAGGAAATTAGTGCTGGAGAGATGCTCAGTAGATGAAGGTGTCTCCCACAGAGCCCACCGGTCTGGGTTCAATCCCTAGGACCCATATGGTGGGACGAGAGCACTGATTCCTGCAAACTGCCCTTTGACCTCCGCACATGAGAATACCCTGGCACAATGAATGACTGTAATAATTTTTAAATGCAGAAAATTAGAAAATAATCACATTTTCAAGTGACAATCACAACCTACCTTTTTCCTGTGCTTATTTTACACCATTATGTTTATACTATTTTTATAACTTTGCTTTGTATTTTACATAAAATAAGCATTCAATAAATTATTAAAACTCATATTGAATATTATTTTTATGTGATTCCAGAATATGACATGAAAGTTAATATGGCATTAACTTTGCTTTCTGTATGGTCGGGTGGTGGGACAAGGGCAGAGCCTTGCTATGTAGCTCAGGCTGTCCTCAAACTGTCATTCTCAGAGACTCCATTCCCACTGTCTAAGAGCTTGGATTACAAGTCTCTGCTATCATGGCTAATAAGCTGGGGTGAGGTTGTTTACTTATTTTTGCCTAGGCATTATGAACAACATTCATGTCTTGATAAGCTAATGATAAAATGCAATTTTCATTTTTTGACTAATGTTCCTCAGAATAGATTAGTACAACTGGCATTGAGAGAATGAACACTTAAAATCAGTTGTTTCTTTGCCAGTGTGCTTTCTCAAAAGATTATGGCCAGTTCTGCTTACAGTAGAGGTAAAAGACAGTTCCTGTAGTAAGCTGCCAGTGGCAACATTAAAGATTCCAGTTTGATTACTCAAAAAGTCTTCTTGATGGAGTTGTTTTGTTTTAATTTGAGTCATTTGTGTTTCAAAGCAGTTTTTAAAAATATATTCTCTTTAGAAGTGTTTCTTCCTTTGTGCTGTTTATGCTTTGAGCATGTTCAATATGTTTTATCAGTTTCTAAGCAAGTTTATTATGGATCTGTTCTGAATTATTCTTCAATACATGCATTTCAATTGTTCTCTGTGTATATGGATTTTAAGATACCTGGCATTGAGATCTCTAGAGAACTAAGGTTGTACAATGTCTAATATTCACAAGCTTGTACTTCCCCCACCCCTTGAATGCTATCTAAGTCCTGTAGCTAGGCACAGCAAAAGTTGTCTGGTGGTGACATACATAAAGCCTTTGAATTTCTGTTAACAAGAACCTGCTGGGACTATTTCTGGAAGTTCCTATTTTTTGTGATGATGGATCTATTTCATCTTAATTCTTGAAGGGTATCTCACACAGACTTACAGTTCTAATTGGCAGTTTTTCTCTTAGCACAGTGATTCCCTCACTCTCCCATCTTGTTGCTTTGTTTATGTTGAGAAGTATGCTATCCATCTTTGGTCTTTTGAACCTAAGCTGTCTTTGAAAAATTTGCCTTCTTTTAAGAGTTTCCTCTTTATCTGGTTTCCATGATTTTATGATCACGTGCATGGGTTTCTCTGTTTTCATTCTGCTTTAAGCTTATGTCGCTTCTTTAATTTGCAGTTTGGTATCTGTGTTAGAGGCCCTTTATTGAGGCAGGAAAGATGGCTCAACAGGTAAAGACGGACAACATAAATTTGATCCCTAAAGCCCACATGGTGTAAGGAGAGAAATGACTGCCACAAGAAGTCTTCTGGCTGCCACATGTATACTGTGACATGTACCTCCTATGTCCACAAAATAGATAAATATAAACAATATTATTTAAAAAGAAGATGCATATTTTCCTTAGACTGCAACTCTCCAGAGAAGAAAAAAATGCTTAGGAAACATTAAGAAGCGGCTTAAATCGGGCCAGTCCACGTAGAATGAGCCCTCTGTGCAGCCCTCAGTATTACATAGTCCCAGTTTAAAGAAGTGGTGGCCAAAAAGAGGCTTCCCTTTTCAGGTTCCACTGTGTATTAGCAGTCACATAAGCAAAATCCTCTTCATTCTAAACGACACTCCTTTTGACCCATCATCCCTCCATGAAGAGTGACCACAGATGACAGGGACAGAGGAGTAGAAGAGGGAGAGAGAAAATCCCAGTTCTTCCTTCCCTCTGGTCCATCCACAGCAGAGCTGAGAGCAGCTGAGAGCAGCCCCGAGCCTGCTCAGTGAGAGAGCAGCCAGCCCTCTCACCAGTGATCAAATACCTTAAAGACAGCTTTTGGAGTTGAGAAGAATTAAAAATAAATAAAATGGTTAGCAAGATGATTGTGAAAAAAGATTAAATGTGAATTAAATGTCAATTCTTAAGTTTTTCTTGTCATTTGGAAGCAATGTCAATATCAACACTCAGTTACTGTTTGAGTAGTAATACTTTGGCCTCATGTAAACCACTTGTAAGATCATCTTTGATCTTTTTAATTTAATCTTGTTTTTAAGGTCTCTTCGTGCTTTTTAAAAGCAGTACTATTTTTGTTCTGTGAATCCAAGTGTTTACTTCTCTGAAAAGCATTTTAAAAAAATTTTAAAAGTATGTGTGTGTGTGTGTGTGTGTGTGATACATGTGTGGAAGCAAGAGTACAGCTTGCAGGAGTCAGTTCTTTCCTTCCACCACATGGGTTCTGAAGATCAAGCTCATGTCATCAGGCTTGGTGGCAAGCACCTTTACTCTCTGAGTTATCTCCCAGACTTGGATCTTAGATATATTTTCTTTAATCTTTTTTGATAGTTATATTAATTGCATTTTGTTGGGCACAATTTCATTTATTTTGAGAGCTTCATTGGGTCCCTTTTTTCCATCCAACCTCTGAATTGGACCCTGGCCTCTCATACACAAGACACACACACACACACATATATATATTTGAGGTATTTCTCTAGTTTCTGAGTGGAAATAAGGTCATTTCTGTCTTCTTGAAATAAGAAGTATAGACTCTTTGACATAGAAAACCTAGACAAATACAACACTGTCTTTCTCAACAAGTCACTAGGATAGTTCCCATAGATGGTACATTAGGAACAACATGTGTAGGACACAACTCTCTCATACAGATGAAAGCAATTGTGGAAGAAGGTGTACATGGACCTAGATGAGGAGCTTGAAAGGTAGAGACAACTAGTCTTATTGATGTAATTAATTTAGGGGGTGTGGGGTTTAAATATTCTTGGCCCAGGGAATGGCATTATTAGGAGGTGTGGCCTTCTTGGAGGAAGTTTGTCACTGTGGGGGTGGGCTTTGAGACCTTCCTCCTAGCTGCCTGTGAGTCTTCTCCTGTCTGCCTTTGGAACAAGAGGTGGAACTCTTAGCTTCTTCAACACCATGCCTTCTTGAACTCTGCATACTTCCTGCCATGATGATAATGGACTAAACCTCTGAACCTGTAAGCCAGCTCCAGTTAAATGTTGTCCTTTATCAGAGTTGCCTTGGTCATGGTATCTGTTCACAGCAATGGAAACCCTAACTAAGACAGAGGGCGATTCTTTTTCTTTTGTTATTGCAGAATTTCTACATCACAATTGATTATTAAAGATGATATAAATTTGAATCTATATTATAAATAATTTTTTAAAAAAATCTCTCTACTTATAGAGGCTTCATCAATATATCTGGTTGCTTGTAGTCCAAAATTAAAATTTAAAAAATCCCCAAGTGCTCATAGATCTGTGCACAGTGCTTCTCTTCTTTCCCCCAGCATTGGTTAATGCTTCATCTAACTCGCTCTTGTCTTCACCCTTGATGTAGATGCTATTACTGATTCCTCCTATATTTTAAGCATTGAAATGTTATTTCCAGGGTTGTTTATCTAGGGACAGGATGCTGGTTCTTTTGGTCCATTTTGATGCTGAGTGCAGCTGGGATCATGGTTGCCTACACTACCTTGCTTTTGGTGAGTGATGCTTCTCATTTTTTCCCTCCTTAAACAGCCTCATGGGCTACTCCTTCCTGTGCTAGTGTATCTATCTATAGTCCTTGAAATTAGTAGAGTTGGAGTTTACACCATCTCCTTCAATTTCATGCTGAAGGAGATTTATGCTATTTAGAGTGTGTGTCTAATCAAGCTGACCCTTGAGCAGGTGACAGAGCACCCCTACTTTATTCCCCCATTTAATATTCTATCCATTAACTTACTCAGTATTATCACTTAAATGCCAAGAGCTTTACATTCCTAATCTGGGACTTGTGCATCAAACCAGTTCTACATGCACACTAGTTGTGCAGTTCAGATGCAAATGATTTGTGTATGACCCTGTCTCTATTGCATGACATGGTAAAGCCATGTTGCATGAAGAATGCACACCATGTAAGAGAAAGGTCCATGAAAAGGGAGAACCAAACAGAAAGAGAACTTCAGGGAAAACTGTACTTACTTTAATTTCATAATTCCATGTTTCCACTGATTTCTCTCTGACACACAAGAGTCAAACCCTTAAATATGTTGCAAATTGCAATATTTTCTTCTAAAATGTATTAGTCATTGTGAAAATACTGTAATAAGTACTGAGTATGTAGAAATCAATAAAAGTAAAATGTGGTTTCTATCTTCATGGAGAGCCCTTGATAGAGATAATGTGTTCACTCTGTTTCTCACTAACAGTTGAAACTTGGTGGGGGAGGGCGGTATTTGACCTACAGTTTGAAAGGTGTAGCTTTCTGTAGTGGAGAAGGAGAGGTGGCAAGCGGCAGGCAAAAGGAGCACCTGGTCATATTAAGTCTCTTGGTCAGGAAGCCAAGGGAGATCCATGCTCACCTGCAGCTCCCTTTGTCCTTTTTACTCGGCCTAAGGACTCTGCCCAGGGAATGCTGCTGTCTGTATTCAGAGTGAGTCTCCCCTCCTCTGTCAGATCTTTTTGTTAAAAATCTTATACAAACATGCAGAAGTAGTTCCAGGGTAGTTCTAAATCCAATCAAATTGACAAGGAAATTTACTCTTCACAGATCGGAATGAGATGAAATTATGGCTGTTTCTTCATTCATTGTTTAGAATCTCTTAGACAACCGAGTCACAGAAAAATGTAACTATTTCTGATGGAACGTTGTAATTATCACTAGAAATTCCCACATGAGATTTGTCAAGGCTTCTAAGAGGGAAGAGAGAGTTTCTAGCAAAGGACATCAAATAAAACTTGATAAAAGAGGTGGTAGTGGAGGGCTGGAAGATAACATAGTAAAGTGTCTCCAGAATCAGACCCAGGGCTGCAGTGGGGGCAGAGCAGAGGCATGGAAGGTCTTGAAGCTCATGGACTAGGCAGCAGTGAACTTCAGGTTCAGAGAAAGACCTTTCATCCAAAGATAAAAGTGGCCCATATACAAAAGTGTATGCATA
Organism: Mus pahari; assembly: GCF_900095145.1. Classification (NCBI taxonomy): domain Eukaryota; kingdom Metazoa; phylum Chordata; class Mammalia; order Rodentia; family Muridae; genus Mus; species Mus pahari. Next base: position 68,775,734 of record NC_034590.1, read on the forward strand.
TACATGACCACATGTGCAAACATCCACACCAAATACACACACACACACACACACACACACACACACACACACACACACACACACACACACACACCACAGAAAACGTAGCAGCATTGGAGTGGGATCTTGAACAGATAATGGTTTTGGACATATGGGGATTGAAATGGGAAGGAACATTGTGAGATGAGAAAACATATTTTGAGAGAGTAATAAGGGTTAAATATACTTGATATTTTGTTAGGAAAAGAATAATGTAGAATAATGGAGAGTCACAATGTGTGACAGATTTTGAAAGGCTTTGAAAGTAAGAGTACTTGGCAAACATGGGTTTCCATTTTCAGAAAATCTTTCTAGAAGTTGGGATGTGAAGGTAGAGTCTTTCTCAGTGAGAAAGACGGAGCTGTAATATATGCTCTAAGCTAAATTCTGGGCCACTGAATTGTACCTCACTTATACAATTAGTGGGAAATAGGATTGTTAGCTTCCAGCATGAGAATATTAGTGCCCAGCAGTCTCAATTTCAACAGACTACTTAGCCTACATCTCTTGGACAATGGTGAGGAAGGAGAGAGGCCTGGTTCCACCCACCCCCCATCATTAGGGCACTTACTTTGAGAGTTCAGTGTGGAGCTCAGTGGAGAGAGTGCTAGGCCTGGGGTTTGATTCCCAGCAGTGAAGAACAAAGGTTATTCAGTAGTAATTTTGGTCAAGGTTACTATAACTTGACTGAACTCTCCTAAGCTTTGGTTGCTTTTTAATTGAGAATGATGTTTAATAAAATGGTATTTTTATAGGGCTGAGTAAAAATAAATAAAATCATGTACACCAAATTATTGTAGTAAAAGGTAAGTGCTTTGTACACGAGTATGCTAACACATGAGGACTCAGGTTTGCAGTTTCTGTGTTCATACTGGCTTGAAGACTGGATAGATTTAGACTTAGATTTAAAATGTATGGAGCATATTCCAACTGTAATGACAGTCAACATCATCAATACCAGTCCTGGAAAGAGCTTTTAAATGACCCTTGGGAGAGTTGGCTCGGAAACTCTCTTCTCTTGTTAGCGAATCTAAGCATGAAGTCCATCACAGAGAAAATAGTGTGCAGAAATTCAGGAAGCATCAGTGATAATGGCTGTGAGACCCCAGAGGAAAGAATAATGAATTCTTCTTAGGGTGCTAATAGAAGCTACAGACAGGAAGTGACATTTGAACTGGCTTCAAGGGTCAGTGGCATGGGGATAAGAGCCTAAAAGGGATGAGAAGTACCATGGCAAGAGAGAATAAAGGGTAGCCCCAAGAAGCAAAAGTGGTGCCCATCATGAGAGGCTCCTGAGCCACTGGGCTGTTCTGGGCTGGACTTTAGTAAGCTGGAAATAATCACCTCGCCTCCTTTGCTTTGCAGTTGCTTGGGTTTCTGTTGCTCTGGGAAAGGATTGAACTAAACTTGCATACGTCTCATAAGGTAAGACAGCGTGGTCCTCCCAGGAGACCACAGACAGGATGTCAGGGGGTGCCCAGCACTCCATGCTACGTGTGTATCTGGCCCTCAGAGGCTGCCCAGCACTCCATGCTACGTGTGTACCTGGCCCTCTTTCACTACTCCCTGGACAGATCTGCTTGTGCCTTTTAACTGAAATACGTAAACTCCTGAAATAGGAACTGAAGTGCCGAGCTTGCTGAACCGATACCACTTTTTCTTTCTTTCTCCCACTGGTTCATGTCATATTCCCCAGCTTTGTTCTTTCTGCCCCAGTGAGATCTTAGGCACATTTCTTACTTTCGCCGTTTCTTTCCATCACAATAGCATTCTCATTTAAGTCAGTAAAATTGTGGTTCACAGTAGTAACCCCATCTCCAACGTTCTAAACTTCTACTTCTAACATTCTATGTCCTCTATTTGGGCTTGACTCAGCCTCTGCCTGTCATGATGGAGAGGGCAGTGGCTCTTTTCACAATGACATTTTCCTTGGGTTAGTGCCTGCTTCCTTATGATCCCCCTGAAACTTCTTTAAGACCTGAGCGACCTTTCTTAACTAAATCCCTTTAAAATGATACCACCATGGCTTCTCTCAATCAGTTTGTACCTGGTCCTCAGAGACCAGACAACCTCATTCCACCCTCTGTGTACCAATAGCACACTTGCAACATGGAGTTTCTAACTTTGTCCTGACATTGATAGATCAGCTCAAGTAGCTGCTTCTTCTTCTTCTTCTTCTTCTTCTTCTTCTTCTTCTTCTTCTTCTTCTTCTTCTTCTTCTTCTTCTTCTTCTTCTTCTTCTTCTTC
>NC_034590.1:68778052-68787066 GCF_900095145.1 Mus pahari
CTCCTCCTCCTCCTCCTCCTCCTCCTCCTTCTTCTTCTTCTTGTGATAGACCTCCTCAAGCATGGTTGTGACCGCATGCTTATGTTTCTCCAAATCTGGGAACACGTCAAGTCTTTTGAGTGGCATCCTTAAATCTCCTCTTACTCAAATGAGAAATTCAAATTGTAAGTGTAACTTAAAGATTATTAAAATATATGGAAATTGAAGCCATGAACTGTTGCATGGGAAGAATATATATCGAAAAGAAAAGAAAAGGCCCTAGTGCTAATACTATCCATTTTAGACACTGGACACAATAAACTGATTATTCCATGAGCCCCCTTTCAACAAATCTTCAACTGAGACATGGTTGGCATCCCACTTTTATTAAGCACAGCTATTATCTTCAGCTAGGAGCAGATGAGGCATATGCTCTAGGCTAAATTCTAGCCACAGAATTGTCTTCCCCTCTTCATTCACAACCAGCAAGAAATTATTTTGTTAGTTTCTAAAGTGGGAATGCTAGTATCCAAATAAGTCATATGTTTTAGTGAACTTTATTTTTTTATTATTATACCCTACCTTTTTTGGATACATGTAATGATTATTGAATCAGTTTCAGAGATCAAAGTGCTGCTTAAATCTTAGATTCTGGTATCCCAAAGTGAAAATCTCTGATATATGTTCCTATTAGTAAAGTTAGACTGGTTTATAAAATTATGTTTTCTTCTTGTCTGGCATCATCCTTAGAATTAGTTCCTGTACATCTTCAATGGGATTTTTGTCCATCAAGTTGATAAAATCTTGCTATTGTTTTTCAAACCTTCTTGTCCTGAAGTGTTTCTGGATCTAACTGCAGTTATGACTCTGTGGCAGTGAGAAGTGAGGGAGGGTGTTTTGAGAGGATGTGACTTTCCCTTGAAAGGTAATTACTTTGGTTAGGCCTTCAAACTAGCAAGAACAAGACCCACTGAGTCTGCTTTTATTGGCAAGGGGGGATTCTTTTGGGCTTGCAAGTTTACTTTTATCCTTTTTCAGAAAAACTCAGAAGGGATAGGATTAGCAGCAGGTCTAGACTCCCTAGATTACCCAGGAAAGCCCAGAGAGTGCTTTTAGACTGCAGTGATGAGTCAAAGTCCTTGTAAACATGCTAATAACTTGACTTCCTTAAAAAAAAAAAAAACCCTAAAGTATCAGTTAGCTAGCAATAATGGGATGCCTCTGAAATTTTCTAACAAGATAGACCTAATATATCTTGGTTGCTTTTACTTTAAATAAGCCTGGAATTACAGTTTTTTTTTAATGATGGAAAAGGACTTGCTGGAGCTCTATAATTAATAGAGTGATAGATAAGGATGCTATGTATACAAAACAGCTCCTTCTGTAAGGCAGCATTTCTATATATTTGGCTCAAAACACACCTCATGTTCTAAGCTCAAAATCAGAATGCCTGACAAATGTGGATGAGTAAAGAAAGCTCTCCTGAGTAGCTGTGTTTTACAGATTTTACTAGATGTTTTACTAGATTTCCCTGAGAGAAAATACTGTATCTGTACCCTATGATTGCTTATATCCTTTAAGTCATCTGTAAAGCTTGGTGTTGAATAAGAAGTAAATTTACCAGTTCAACTGCTAAATGCATTTAGTTTGCTAATAAGCTGGTTACTTTAAGTTTATGTATTTGAGAGCTTGACTTGCACTTCTTTATTTTTTAAGTCAAAGAGGAGGAAAAGCTTTGTAATAACTGTTATTGAAATTGAGTGGATGGCTAAGGATGAAAATCATTGAACATGGCCTGGCTTAAGCATGGAGATACTAGATTGGTAGTAGCATCCAGCCACACAATTATGCAGTTCCTTCCAGTCATGCTACACTGCAAAGACTTAAGAACAATGAAAGTGAGTTACTGGAGACATCTAACAGTGAGGACTCACAAGGTAATTAGATTGAAAAGACAGGGCCTAAGGTAGTATAACTAATCATATGCAATTCACAAGGACAGTTCTGATTCAAATCTGGTGTCTAGAAGTAAAAAACAAAACAAAACAAAACACCTTTCTCTCTCCCCAGGTCTTCATTTTCCTAGTCATTATCCTGTGCTCCTTCTTACTTGCCATTTTAAACCATTTCTGGAAGGACAAGTGGCTGATAGCTGGGCTGTCACTGCAGGTGAGCGTCACTCTATAGTCCTCAGCCCAGTGTCCACATGTGGCTCACCTGACTTTTGGCTTTTCCCCAGGTCTTTGCGCCCTTCGTGCACCTGAGCCTTATAACTGTGATGATTATAATTTCCTGGCCTCTATCTATCTGTGTGGCCCGCTTGGAATCAGAAGGTACATGATGTGAGGTGGAACCTTGCCTGATCGCCCCAACTTGCACACACCACTCAAAGAAACAGCTACCCATGTACCTCTTTGAAATTTCCTTAGCATATTATGTAGGCATTTTTTTATGGTATCACTTACCAACCTCTGTAACCTATCATAGTGTTTCTATGACTAAGTTAGCCTTCCTCTGAGAAGGATTCTTTTAGAAAAAACGTCTTTTCTCCTCTGTGTTAATGCATTTATCTGGGGCAATGTGGACAGCAGAGGGCATCTTAATTCTGCTTTGACCTGAATGCTACTTATAAGACAGCCTGTTCATACACAAACGTCCCTGGTTTCAATTAATACTATGTCCTGAGAGCGCTGGTTCTATCAGGCAACCCAGAGAAGTCCTCTGTGAGTCCCTGTCCTACCCAGCAACTTAGAATCATGAATGGCTGCAGAGGCAGCCAGATTCTCCTCTATTCTTTTGCAATGATAGTGGAAACAGGACAATGAGCTCTGGATGTTGAACTGCTTTGCAAATGCAAAACAGTAGGGTCTTCTTTCTCCATCTCTCTTTTTACTATTGGTTACGTAAAGGACACTTGCTTCCTAGCTTGTGGGAGGATGCAGGCTTAATATTGGTGCTGGTGTGTGTGTGTGTAGTGATTGTAGTACATTTTAGAAAACATTTCTGGGGCAGGAACTTAAAGTGAACAGCAATAAACTATTTTCTCTATTTTAGTTAAAATAAGAAGATACAGGACGGCAGATTACGAGCAAGAAATACTGGAGAGGTGTAATGTATTCCAAAGGTTAAAAGGTTAGAGATGGAGATCTCAATTTGAAAGTCACTGAAGCATAGGTAGTAATTTAAGCAACGGACAAGTGGGCGGGAATCCTCAGAGATCTAAAACAGAAGGTGTTGGGAAGCAGTTGATAATGGGAATTAAAGATAGCTTGTGGTGTGGGAGTTGGTATGGGTGGAGGTGTGGGAAGAGGAGAAAGAAGGAAGAAACAAAACTATTATTTATCAACTATGATAAGTCAGCACTATTGTTCTACCTCTGTGAGCAGTGTTAGCTGCCAGACAGACCTAATTTACAGAAAAAAGGTGAAGACCCAGAGAAGTTACATCATGTTTCCTCAGTTACTATAAGAGGTGATAGAACTTATACCCACATTCCTGCCACTTGGTACCTTTCCCACTACGCTGCTCTGCCCTAAGTTAGAGAGTCTCTGGAGATGATCTTCGCAGCCATCAGGGTTCTTTAAGAGCCAGCCAAGCTCCTCTTCTGAGATGCTGTTTCTAATATTTCCTTCCTTCTCTTCCCTTCCCTCCCTCGTGCAGCCTCCCTTCCCTTCCTCCCACCCACCTTCTGTACCGTTTTTCCATTTTTACTTTCAAGTTCCAGCAATATTGCCTTAATAATAATTTCTTTGTCTGAAATGTAGGTCAGTGGTAGAGCACTTGCCTGGCAAATATGTGGTCTGGATTCAATACCCAGACCTGAAAAAAGCCTTATACCTGACCAATCCTGTGTTTGTCTATCCAACTCCCTGACAGAGGATGTGATAGAAATAGAAAAGGCAATGGCCTGGCTGCTTCCTTGGGAAGTTAGCTGTCTGAAATGGCTCTTCATCCCTCTTCCTTTTTACCCACTTGTCTCTGCTTCCAACTTTTTCAGCTCTACAAGTAGCTGCTGGACTGTCCTTCCTGATCATTCTTTTATGCCTTTATTTGATGCCACTGGGGATTTATTCTCCCTGTATTCTGAAGAAGGAGAATTTAGGGCCTAAGCCCACCCTCTTTGGACATAGAGGTGCACCCATGGTAGGTCTGGGAATATTGAGCTTGGACGAAGGTAGGTTGGTATGGGGCCTGTGGATGAGAGGAGGGAACCTCAGAAACATCAGCAACCCTGGAGAGGAAAGGGAATCTTGGCATAACGAGAATAAAGACTTGTATATGTTGTATTTGAACTGAGGACATCTAACTCCTGGTCAGCTTCTCTTTACTGTGCCCAGTGTTTGGCTGGATAAAGGGGATTACAGCCAGCCTCTTTGAGAAGAGAGCACAGTGAACCAAGCTCTGCTTTTCAAAGCCCTTTCATTCCCAGGCTCTATGCCTACCACAAAAGAAATGTTGGGAGGAACGACTCTTAAGGCATAGCGATTAATGTCCCTTTCTTCCATAGTTGGCGCCAGAGAATACCATGATGTCTTTTGAGAAGGCTGTTGAACTTGATGTTTCTGGCCTGGAGACAGATATATACTTAAGGTAGGACTAGGGTAGAGTGGAAGAGGGGATTTGTCCAATGTCAGGAGATAGGACCAGTTGGCTCAAGGTGTAAAGAGAATAAGCCTTAAAGAGTTTCTTCCATGTCTGAATAGCATATTTGCACATGCCACATATATTAACCATGTCTCCCTTATAAAATATATTCCTTTACCTCTGTCTTCTTTTCCAAAAGCTCACAAACCACATGCAGTTCAAGTGGCTTTCCAGTGTAAACCACTGACCCTAACTCAGGACTTACGCATTAACATTCCCTAGATATCTGCTATATTCTGGGCTGCCTTCTGAGTGTCCAGGAGATGCAGTTGAGTGAGACGCAGTCATCTTTACCTTCCTGGGGTGAAGGAGATGTGGCATAGTTACAGGTGAGCACAGAATAAGGCCATTTGTGATAACAAGCCTTTCAGAGAAGAATAAATCAAGTGCAAGAGCACCTCAGTGAAGGAAAAGGATATTTCCTATTCTGTGAAAGAAATCGTCTATATACTCAAAGTTATGTGTGGGTTAGCCTTAAAGGAAGATATTCTACTAACCAGAAATGAAGTCATTCCAGACAAAAGCATCAACCTATTTGAAGGTATCTTAATGAGCAATAACAAGTCATAGAGACCCACAAATGTGTAGTGGAAAGTCAGGGGCTAGGGAGCTTACTGGTTTTTGTTGTTGTTGATTTGTTTCTTTGTATTGTTTTTAAATTTTGTTATATTACTGTTTGTTTGCTTAAGCATGTATACATGTATGCCATGGTGTGTAGTAACAGAGGCCAGAGGATGGAGTTGGTTCTTTCTTTCCATCATGTGGGCCTCAGAGATCAAAGTCAGGTTGTCACATTTAGGAGCCATTTCACCAATTTTGTATTTGGCTTTTGTTTTGGGAAGCCAGATCTTGTGTAACAGGTTGGCCTTGGACTCTCTGTGTAGTTGAGGATGAGTTGATGTAAACTTCTGATCCTCTGCCCTACTTCCTAAATTCCAAGACTAGGTGTTTACCACCACATCCAGCTTTTTTAAAAAAATAAATTTTAATTTCAGATTTTACAGTGATCGAGCTACAAAACTCAGGGTTTTGTACGTGCCAGGAAAGCATCATTCCACTGAGCCACTCCCCAGTCCACTTTGCTGTTGTTGTTGTTTAATATGCTTTGGGAAAATTATTAAAGTGTTGAGCAGCAAGGTATATCAATATTCCACAGAAGAACAAAGGAATACTTGGATTAGAGCAGAGCCAGGAGCTAGAGGGGGTGGGGATGGGGGTGGGGAGACATTGCTATCAAATTTATGTATCTAGGCATCTTAGGAAGTTGATTTTTACTGTGAATATATTAGTATATATGCTGTGCATGTAGTCCTGCCATACTCATTCAGTGAGGAAAACAGAAAAGTGAACTTTTGATTTAGCAGAGGAGTAACCTGGCTTCAAAGAAGGGAACTGTGGGCCATAAGGCTTAAAATGATTATGGTAAGGTAGAGATTAAGGCTTGATTGCCAGACCCCCAAACTGGGACTTTTGGATTAATTGAAGCCAAATATTTTATGGGACCCTTTTATCACTTCTGGAAATGCCCAATGCTTGTAGGCTTAATGTGGTAAAGTTCTGGTCCAGTGAACCCCTAAGACATAGTCTTGTTCTCTGTTGTGATGTTAACTCTCCATATAGATTATCCTTCTAACTTCTTATTTCTCTGCTCGTTGGTTAACATCACTTTTCAAAAATTATCTCTTGCAAATGACTCTACCGCTCTAACAGTCATTTCTAAACCTTCACTACCACCTCAGGTTGCATGTCATCCAGGGTTCATCTAGGACATGAAATTCATTATCAAGAATTCTGACAGGGAAAATGCGATCGAAAGAACTGCTAGATACCAAAATGAAACTCTAACTTTACATAAAATAGCATAAAATAGGGTTTACAACAAAACCTAATGTTACCCTGTTAATCTCTGATTTGAATAATTTGTGATTCCTCCTCTTGCTTTTGTTTAATTTGTCTAAGGCTTTATCAATCTTGTATGTTTTTAAAAACACCCAGCTCTTAGATGCCTTTTTCTATTTCATTCATTCCTTCTCTGGTTTTTATGATTCCTTCCTGTCCACTGGATTTGGGTTTGGTTTGCTCTTGTTTTACCACCTCTCCAGTTTCATCATTGAGGGTTTTTTATGCTCTTTTTGATTTTTTTAAAATGTAGGCCCTTGGAACAATACATTTCCCTCATGTGGAATTTTGATTTATTTTCATTTATTTCAAGAAAGTTTTAAATTTTTCTTCTTGTTTTTTGACTCATTCCTCATTCAGTAGTGTGTTGTTTAATTTCTATGAGTTTGCGTAATTTTTAGAGATTCTTTTGCTGTTGATTTCAAGCTTTACTACATTGTGGTCAGACAGGATATATGTCGTTATTTCAAATTTTCTGAATTTGTTGATATTTGTTTTGTGTTCCAATATGTGCTCTATTTTAGAGTAAGTTCTGTGGGATGCTGAATAGAAGGTATAGTCTGTGGTGTTGGTGTGGGCTACTCTGTAACCACCTGTGTAGCTGGTCTTAGCTACTTTGTGGGTTCTCTTTTACCTACCCTTGATTTCCTCAGTTTCACCCCTAGCACTAATTAGGAGTGAAAGGACAGATGGGAGGGAGAAAGAGATCCTTGAATCTACTTTCTTTCTTTTTGTTTCTTCTTTTACTACAACTGCTAACAAACTGCAATCAACTCTCCTAAGTGACCAAAACCCACCAACAACTGCCTCTCTAGCCCTAGTATTTATATACTATTTATATTTATATACTTTTCTCTGAAAAGTTCCCAGCATTCCAAATGTCACACAATCTCAACTATCTGCAGCTGGCAAAAACATGTCTCTGTTAGAGCACGAGGCAAATCACAGCCAGCTGCTGCAGACAGTCCAAAGCAGCTCCCTATCCCTAAATATGGGATTGAAATGAAAACACATTCTTATAATATTTTTGTGGTTTTAAAAGAAACTAAAATTCCAAAATTGTAATTACATGTCTGTTGGGTCCATTTGATGTATGATGCCACTCAATTCTTACCTTTTCTCTGTTTATTTTTTGTCTAGATGACCAATATCTTGGAGAATGTAGTGTACTGACATCACTTACTGTTACTAACTTGGGGTTAATCTGTATCTTGAAGTCCATTAGTATGCTCTTTAAATGAAATTGGGTGTGCCAGGGTTTGGTTCATATATGTTTAGGACTTGTACTGGCTAGTTTTGTGTCAACTTGACACAGGCTGGAGTTATCACAGAGAAAAGAGCTTCAGTTGGGGAAATGCCTCCACGAGATCCAGCTGTAAGGCATTTTCTCAANTAGTNATCAAGGGGGGAGGTCCCCTTGTGGGTGGTGCCATCTCTGAGCTGGTAGTCTTGGTTCTATAAGAGAGCAGGCTGAGCAAGCCAGGGGAAGCAAGCCAGTAAAGAACATCCCTCCATGGCTTCTGCATCAGCTCCTGCTTCCTGACCTGCTTGAGTTCCGGTCCTGACTTCCTTTGGTGATGAACAGCAATGTGGAAATGTAAGCTGAATAAACCCTTTCCTCCCCAATATGCTTCTTGGTCATGATGTTTGTGCAGGAATAAAAACCCTGACTAAGGCAGGACTGTAATGTATTTTTGGTTGATTGTTTTCCTGATCAGAATGAAGTGTGCTTCTTTAAGTCTTCAGATTTATTTTGGCCACACATTAGGGTAGTAATCCTTGTTTCGCGGTTCTATTTGTTTGGGGTAGCCCAACCCTAACCTTTCACTCTAAGATGATACCTGTTCTTGAAGGCAAAAAGAGTTCCTTATAGATAACAAAAATATGGAGTTTGTTTCTCCATCTGTTCATCTAACTTTTGATCTTTTGATTGGAGAATTATAGTCATATTTAATATTTAAAAGTTATTATTAAAAAGTATGTATTGATAACCATCAATTTATTGCCTTTTTCCTATTTGTCTTCTTAGTCCTATTTTATATTTCAGTAATTATAACTTCATTTGTTTACTTTCTGAAGTTTTTGGGCCCTACCTATCTATAAGTAATCAATGGTCACTGAGAGTGGGAGAATCTGTTCTCTCCAGGGACAAGCTTTCTGATAGGTCACCCAACCCCAGGTTGGTCCCTAAACACATGCATATATGACCAACACCAAATAGACTTAGTTTGTTTATTTTTATACATGTCAATAATGTTTATAGAAGAAGAGGTCATAAATTCAAGAGTGAGGGCACACAACAGGAGTTGGAGCAGGGACAGAAAGTAGTGGAAATTATGTAAATATAGTACTCATGTAAGAAATTCTAGAAAAAAATAAATTCAAAGATTAAAACAAAAATCCATTACAGTAGTGTAAAGTATTATTAAAAAATAAGTGAACCACTTAGCAAATTAGCAAAAAGTCATGTATAGGTTTTTTTTTTTTTTTTT
>NC_034590.1:68787101-68804748 GCF_900095145.1 Mus pahari
TGTGTAGCCCTGGCTGTCCTGGAACTCACTCTGTAAACCAGGCTGGCCTTGAACTCAGAAATCCGCCTGCCTCTGCCTCCCGAGTGCTGGAATTAAAGGCATGTGCCACCACGCCCGGCATGTATAGGTATTTTATACTAGAAGATATACAGGTAACAAGTTCATAAGTGCAAATCTTTTCAACTTCATTAGACATTAGGAAAATATGGGTAGTACTATCATTACTCATCTATCTGAATGTCTTAGGAGAGAGCAAGATGGCAAATCTGAGTCAAAACCTCTAATGATAATCTTACTATAGACATACCGTTTTGAACAGCTAATTCATTTACAAGAGCCAAGAAAGCCAGGGAAGAGACCATACTGCATGGTTTTAGTAAAATAATAAGGAAGGATTTATTGAAGAAGCAGGAAGAAAAGAATTGCCAATCAGTCTTCCTTCAATTCTAAGAAGCATGGAGAGAGAAGAGGGAGTGATGGGAGGAGAAAATCAAGTACAGGACTTAGACCTCAAAGCCAGTGTTAGGCCTGTCAGGTGCCCATAGACCCTGTCCTCAGACCAACACTCATGACTGAGCGACTAGAATCGTGTTTACTAGCTACAGGATTGCCTCTACCACCTCTCTCCCAATGTTGACTAGCAGAGAAGAAAGCAAGACTCTCCTTTCAAAGGAAAGCAAAGCACAAAAGCTACCACAGGACTTTGCCTACTTTGGAGAAGACCTGCGTCAGAACCTAAACACCTATACTGCCAAGGTCTTAGACAGAGCCTCTAGGTATGTGTGAGCCTCAGGCAGAGAGACCTCAGACTCAGGACAGACTCCAAGTTTGGCTTAGTCCATTATCAGCCTTGGGTTGGGCTTGTTCACTCCCACTACCAAACACCCAGATCATGCAGGGCCCTGTGAGATTCAAGTACATCAGCCTTGGCAGCTTAAAGACTTCCTGTGCTACCTGTTCCCAAGCCTTGGGCAGCACAGGTGTGCCCCGGCTAATCCTCACAGATGGAGACTTTAGAATGTCCCTAGATCTATATCCCAATGGGATACATTTGTCTTCTGGCTTGATTCACCAGTAGCTGTAGTTCGAGCCTGGATATACCCCTGAAGCTGTGCAGGTCCTAATGGAAAACTCGTTATGACTTATTAGCTTTTGAGTACACATCACTGGTGACAGGGCAGATGTAGAGGGGTCCATCTGCGAGTACTGGGGCAGAGAAAGCTGTACTACCAGAGGTGAGCCACCAAGGTGGATCATAAGTTGGGATGGAGTATGTTAACACTATCCCAACCTTCAATAGCAAAACTGTGCTGTGGAGAGGATGTGGTAACAAGCATAGGACTTTGCCTTGGAGATTAATACTGGATGTATGAAACCTGACACTGGTCAGAACCCAACAGTCCCTGTCCTCGGGGGACTCTGGCTATGAGTTAGCAGTAGGCAAGTCAACAACAGTGTGGAATTCAATTCTTGACAGTCTGTCTGCTGTGACTGTGACAGTGTTGCAGTTTTGATGGCATAGAGTCCTGGGGCTGGTCCCTCCATGGTACTTCTATCCAGAGAGGCAGAGTCTTCAGTGTCTGAGTACCTCCTGGTGACTGTGGGTGAAATTGTTTGAACTAATGTAACTCTCTGCAGAGGTTTAGATTCACTTCTAAAGGTTTACAGGTTTAAGTGAACTTCTCTAGTTCACTCCATGAGCAAATTAGCATCTGGGGATTTGAAGTAAGCGTGGGCTTGGACCACCCTCTAGTGCTGAAACAGTGGAAGTGCTCCTGCAGTGACTCCAGCACACATGGCTGCAGAAATTACTGTAGACCAAGAGAAAACACATAGCCTGCATAGACTTTCTAGAAAAGTGAGCACACACAAAGCCAGAGTACAAAACTGCAGCAAGCACATCACACACTGATACGCATCAGGGATGTTCATGGAACTATAATCTCACCTGACAGTCGAAATAAGGTACCAGGAGCTGAACAAACGGTAACTATTATAGTCTTTGATAATGAACTTAAGACGTTTTAAGGAAACTCGATGACCTTCAAAAGAAAATAGAATGATTCAGTACTCAGAGAAACTTGACAGAAATGGAAGCGTATTTTTTAATAAAGCTTAGTTGAGCTGAAAATAATGCAGTAAGTCATTAAAAATCTAGGAGATAGAAGAGACCAATACAGGAAAGAAGTAATGAACTCAGAAACAGGATATTTGAAACCATAATTGGAGAGAAAAAAAATATAAAGCATGAAGAATACTTGAACAGCTTTAGAACAGAATTAGAAGAGCAAATATTCAAGCTGTTGGGTTTCAAGAGGGATTTAGTAATTCCACATGGATATGCAACTCGTCAGAAAGTTAGTGATGAAAATGGAAACTTCCAAATCCTCAGGAGGAAGCAAATATCCAGGGACAGGAAAGTCAGAGGATAATCACTCAACAAAACCTGCCCCAAAGCATGACAATGTCAAACAAATTCAAATTCAAAAGTTAAAGGCAAAAAGTATATCCTCAAAGTAATAAGTGTTGGTATCAGGATCTCTGACATCACATCTAGGCAACAGTGTGACCCACACACCTGTTGCCAAGGCAACAGCCATCACATTCCCAGAATCCACTTGACTCACCTCCCACCTTTACCTGTGGCTATGTCACTATCTATATTGAAAAGGAAGACCCCTCTGATCTCCCTCTTTCTTTCCCCCTTCTCTCTCTGCCGCCACCTTGCCCTTTTCTCTCTCAATAAACCTCAAGTGGAACTGTTTGGTCTGGTGTGGTCTTTCTGGAACCACACAAGGATCACAACAAGTGTTCCCAGAGTACCTAGGACGGTCAGATGTGTCCTTGTGGACCAGGAGAGGTGCATGTGAGTTCTAGGAGTTAAAGGTTCTCCACAGAACCACTTTGACCACAGCCACGGTGAATGTATTAGCTGTTTTCCTTGTCACTGAGGCCAATGCCTGGCCCAAGTAGCCTGGAGAAGGAAAGATTTGGTTTGGGACTCACTGTTGTGGGGGCTTCTGTCCACGATGACAGGGAGAACACAGTAGAGCCGGCTACTTTATCCTGAGCCAGAAAGCAGAAAAGAGGGAGATACTAGCATTTGTCTTTGTGACCTAAACCTAGACATAACTTGGAAGATGGGATTTAATTGAGAAGACACTTCCATCGGGTTGGCCTGGAGGCTAGTCTGTAGGGCATTTCCTTAACTAATGATTGATTGATGTGGGAGGACCCAGCCCAACGTGAGTAATTCCATTCCTGAGCAGGTGATCCTGGGGTGCATAAGAAAACAAACTGAACTAATCTGGAGGAGCAAGTCAGTAGACAGCACTCCACCATGGTCATAAGCGGAAATGGATTCATTTTCCAGTTAAAAGACATGGAATAGGGCTGGAGAGATGGCTCTGTGGTTAAGAGCACCGACTGCTCTTCTGAAGGTCATGAGTTCAAATCCCAGCAACCACATGATGGTTTACAACCATCCGTAATGAGATCTGATGCTCTCTTGTGTGTCTGAAGACAGCTGCAGTGTAATTACATATAATAAATAAATAAATAATTTAAAAAAAAAAAAAGACATGGAATAACTGTACTAAAAGTATATCCCATAACTCCAAGTTTCTTTTCTTTTTTGTTTGTTTTTGTTTTTAATTCTTTATTGTGATGTTACTATCTTATTAGTACAATTCATAGAGAAAGATATTTAACTTTATGTTTGAGAGTTGAGGAACATTTATGTTCCTCTATGCCTGCATATTTAGAATAGCTTTCAATTTATTCCTATTCCTAATTTATTGTAAAATTACCTGAATCAAAAATAACTTTTGCTATCTTTATACATTTTAATATTTATACCAAGTCACTGGATGTATTGAGAGTGTCTTGAAGCCAAGTTTTTGAAGTAGCAGTTTAATGTTTACATTCAGTTCGGAGTGGCTTGGCTGCGACTGCCCCATCAGAGCTGTGAGTCGTAGATGGTTATCCACGTGTACAGACACGGCTGGACCTCCCCAGCCAAAGCAGTGCAAGAGAAAGAAATCCCAGATGCATATTGGGAGCCAGCAGTTCATACATATTCCAGAAATAAAATCACTACCGATGTATACGATTACGAGAGACACACCCCCCCCCCTTGAAAACCTAGCTGTAAAGCACTGATGGAAACCTCTATCCCGCATACGTTACTACCTTGCCTGCGGTGTGCTGGGGCGGTGTTCATCCAGATCCTGAAGCAGATCAAACGAAGGGCCGTATTCCTTGGTCAGCACTCGAAAGTCCTTCATAGAATTTCGTTATTTTTGTTGGTACTTAAGACCAGCCTTTACATTTGTTGGTATTTAAGACCAGTCTGTAATGATCTGATAGGGTGCTTGGGATTATTTCAGTATTTTTGTATCTGTTGAGGTCTGTTTTGTGACTAATTATATGGTCAATTTTGGAGAAGGTACCATGAAGTGCTGAGAAGAAGGTATATTCTTTTGCTTTAGGATGAAATATTCTATAAATATCTGTTACATCCATGTGGTTTATAACTTGTGTTAGTTTCACTGTGTCTCTGTTTAGTTTGTTTCCATGATCTGTCCATTGCTGAGAGTGGGGCGTTGAAGTCTCCCACTATTATTGTGTGGGGTGTGATGTGTGCTTTGAGCTTTAGTAAAGTTTCTTTAATGAATGTTGGTGCCCTTGCATTTGGAGCAGAGGTCTTCAGAATTGAGAGTTCATCTTGGTAGATTTTTCCTTTGATGAGTATGAAGTGTCCTTCCTTATCTTTTTTGATAACTTTTGGTTGATTTTATTAGATGTTAGGATGGCTACTCCAGTTTGTTTCTTGGGACCATTTGCTTGGGAAAAATTTTCCAACATTTTCCTCTGAGGTAGTGTCTGTGTTTGTCACTGAGGTGCATTTTTTTTTGTATGCAACAAGATGCTGGGTCCTGTTTATGTATCCAGTCTGTTAATCTATGTCTTTTTTTTTTTTTTTTTTTTTTTGGCAATTGAGTCCATTGATGTTTAGAGATATTAAGGAAAAGCGATTGTTGCTTTCTGTTATTTTTGTTGTTAGAGGTGGAATTATGTGTGGCTATCTTCTTTGGGTTTGTTGAAAGACTACTTACTTGCTTTTTTCTAGGGTGTAGTTTCCCTCCTTGTGTTGGTGTTTTCCACTTATTATCTTTGTAGGGCTGCATTTTTGGAAAGATACTGTGTAAATTTGGTTTTGTCATGGAATATCTTGTTTTTCTCTATCTATGGTAACTGAGAGTTTTGCTGGGTATAGTAGCCTGGGCTGGTATTTGTGTTCTCTTAGGGTCTGTATGACATTTGCCCAGGATCTTCTAGCTTTCATAGTCTCTGGTGAGAAGTCTGGTTAATTCTGATAGGTCTGCCTTTATATCTTTATATGTTACTTGACCTTTTCCCCTTACTTCTTTTAATACTCTTTCATTTTTTTTTAGTGCATTTGATGTTTTGATTATTATGTGATGTGAGGAATTTCTTTTCTGGTCCAGTCTATTTAGAGTTCTGTAGGCTCCTTGTATGTTCATGGGCATCTCTTCCTTTAGGTTAGAGAAGTTTTCTTCTATAATTTTGTTGAACATATTTACTGGCCCATTGAGTTGGGAATCTTTGCTCAGTTCTATACCTACTATCCTTAGGTTTGGTCTTCTCAGTGTGTCCTGGATTTCCTGGATGTTTTGGGTTAGGGGCCTTTTGCTTTTTGCATTTTCTTTAACTGTTCTGTCAATGCTTTCTATGATATCTTCTGCCCATGAGATTTTCTCTTCTATCTCTTATATTCTGTTGGTGATGCTTGCATCTATGACTCCTGATCTCTTTCTTAGGTTTTCTTTCTTAGGTTGTCTCCTTTGTGGTTTATTTATTGTTTCTATTTCCATTTTTATATCTTGGATGGTTTTGTTCATTTCCTTTGCCTGTTTGATTGTGCTTTCCTGTAATTCTTTAAGGGATTTTTGTGTTTCCTCTTTAAGGGTGTCTACCTGTTTACCTGTGTTCTCTTGTATTTCTTTAAGGGAGTTATTTATGTCCTTCTTAAAGTCCTCTATCACCATTATGAGAAGTGATTTTTAGATCTGAATCTTGCTTTTCCATTGTGATGGTGTATTCAGGACTTGCTATGGTGGGAGAATTGGATTCTGATGATGCCAAGAAGCCTTGGTTTCTGTTGCTTATGTTCTTACACTTGCTTCCGCCATGTGATTATCTCTAGTACTAAGTGCCCTCACTATATCTGACTGGAGCCTGTCCTTCCTGTGATCCTGGTTGTGTCAGAACTCTTCCGAGTTCAGCTGTCTCTGTGGTCTTGTGATTCTGGGATCCTGTCATCCTGAGATCCTGGGTATGTCAGAGCTCCTGGGAACTCCTCTGAGTTCCTCTGGAACCCTGAGATCCTGGTGTGACCAAGTTCCTGGGATCCTGGGATTCTGTGGTCCTGGGTGTGTTAGAGCACCTAGGAGTGGAGCTTCCTCTGTGTGTTGTGGGGTTGGCTGTGGAGTTCATGCCCAAGGACTGTTCAGGGCACCAGCCCAGACTGGAAGGAACCCATGCCACTGGTTGGGCAGAGTTCCTGGGTGCCTGGGTCCCACTGGTCATAGTTACTTCCGGTGTTGGGGCAAATGTTGTGTCCTCCTCACCTCTGATCCTATGATCCTGGGCGTGTAGAGCATCCAGGAGTGGATCTTTCTCTGGGTATTGTGGGACTGCTGCGGAGTTCTCACTCAAGTTCTGCTTAGGGCACCGGCCCAGACCAGAAGGACCAAGTTTCTTACATTAAGAACTTTACCTCTGAGGACACACACAGACTGAGATCAGTGAAGGGATGGAATAAGATGTTCTATGTAAATGACATCCCGAAGAAATAAATTAAAAAAAAACAAAAACAAAAACCAACAACAACCCATACTTAGATCAAATACTATGGACTTTTCAATCAGAATCAGTAAAAAAGACAGGAAAGTTATTATACAATTATAAAACAGTCAATTCAGCAAGGTGAAATAATTCTAAATATATAGTACCCAATATCTTAAAACCCAAATAATAAGACAAATATTAATAGGCCTAAAGGTATAGATAGACACCCAATACCATAATAGTAAGAATGCTGGTTTGTATTACCAAGAATGGATGATAATCCAGAGAGAGTCAATAAAGAAATGACAGAGTTAAGCTGTGCTCAACACCAAATGTTCCCAATAGACATCTATAGAACATGACATCAAATAGCTTCAGAACATAGATTCTTCTTAACAACACATTCTCTAAGATAAATCATGTGATAAACCATAAAACAAGTCTCAACACATTTTTAAAAATTGAAAGCATATTATGTGTTTTTTTTCTAACCACCTTCCTATCTTTCACAAAATTGCAAAATACAAACTCAGTACACAGAAATCTGTAATACTGAGAGTTTGTATTTGTGAGTTCCTAGGTCCAATTGTGGGGTTCCTAGCACCACACTCAATCAATGGTAGCATTGCTATGGCTAGTAAGTGGTCAGTTACAGTAGAAATCAAGAGGTGGGGGCTGCAATAGGTAGAGTGTTTGTTGTCTAAGCACGAAGACCAAAGTTCTAATTTCCTGCACCCAAATAAAAGCTAGACATGGGATCACACATTTGTATCCCCAGTGCTGGGGGAGCGGAGAGAGGAAGATCCCCATGTGCTAGCAGGTCTTGCTAGTTGGTGATCTCCAGGTTTTTGTAAGAGACCCTATTTCAAAGAGTAAGATGGAAAGAGATAGAGGAAGATGCCTGACACCAACCTCTGCCATCCACACATGAATGCATGGGATGGTTTACTCGTGCACGCACACGGGAGCACACACACACACACACACACACACACACACACACACACACACACACACGAAATGATGACATTAAGAGCTGGGCATGGTAATACATACTTATAATCCCAGCCTTGAAAGGCAGAGGTAGGAGAATCATGAGTTCAAGGTCACCTTGCCCTACATAGTAAGAGCCTCTCTCAAACAAACAAAATCCAGAAAACATTTTCATTTTACTAGATGCAAAGCAGTATAACACTTGGCAATGTGTTTGAAAAGGTAAGGCGTCTCTGTCCCTAAACCCTATAGAACCCTGGTGAAGAAATGGAAAAGACGCACAAAACACAGGCACGCCGTAGATTTGTGAAGTGGGAGACTCTGTGCTATTAAAACCTCCATAGTACCCAAGGAACTCTATGGATTTGTGTGACCTTGTCAACAGATCAATGACAGTTTTCACAGACCTAGAAAAAAGAGTTTTAAAATTGTATGAGACTACCAAAAAACCCTAAACAACAGTTTGGAGGAAAAAGAACAAACTAGAAGGAATTATACTATGGAACTTCAAAATCTATTACTATGCTATGGTAATAAAAATAACATGGACAGCCAGGTGTGGTGGCACATGTTTTTATTCCCAGAACTCAGGAGCTGAATGATAAGCCATTCTCCTGGCTTTGAGGGCCAGAGCTTCTGGGTTCTGTGTTTCAGTGTATTGCTCCATTTTCAAATTCCCTGCTCTTTGAGTGACCTGTTACATGTGTGTGTGTGGCAGTAACAGAAGTGTCCATCTGTGTGGGCACATGTGGAGAGCAGAAGTTGCCATTGGCGTACCTTTCCCTCCCACTTTTTGCACCCTTGCCTCACATAGAATCTCTCGTTGAACTTGGATCTCATTATCTAGATTAGAATGGATGGCCAGGGAGCCCTCAAGATCTACCTGTCTCGACTTCCTAGTGCTGCATGTGGGTGCTAGGGATCTTAACTTAGGTAATCATGCTTGCATAGCAAGTACTTTACCAACTGGGCCACTCTCCAACCATAGTTGTAAATTTTATCCAGCAGGATTTTTATCTAATTACTATAGTTTTCACCAGAATTTTAGTTTCTTCTCATATCCTACACACACACACACACACACACACACACACTACCTGTAGGCAAGGTTTAAACTAGACATCTACTGCCTCAACCTCCTGTGTGTTTTATCCCTCCAAAGTTGGCTCTACAGACATATTTTCTATTCATGTTTACTTTGCATGTTAGTTGCAGAATTTATAATGTTATTCTGTACTATTTAGCGTCCTTGTCTAATCCTACCCACTCTTTTATTTTTGAGTTTGTCTCTGTCAAAGAAGCTCACTGGCATATATTGACATATTCTTGCATCTTTACATCTCTAAGTTTTTATTACATGATAGTCATTGTAATTTTACATGGATGGGGGCTACTTCTGTTGTTTCCGTAAAGAATGTTGGGCTTTTTCCAGCAGGTTGATGAAGTAGAAGTACTTCTAACTAGTTTGATGCTCTGAAGCAGTCTTAAGTACTCTTAGGGAGGTACTCAAGCGGATGTTCATTGCTCTAGGTCTAAGTTATCTTCATTTCTAAGCTATGGCTTTCTGGAATCTGTAATGAATACCCATGCAGTTACTGAGGTCTCTCCTCTCTTGTTGGATGGAATTGACTGACTCACACCTCATGTGAGTTCTGCCCTTTGGGGGATTCTGATAATTTTTTCTTTTCTTGAAAGTTGTTTGTCTAAAAAGTTTCTATTGCATTTATTTACTTGTATGTTTATGTATGTATGTGCAAGGACACACTTGTAGAGGTCAGAGGACAGCCGGTTTTCTCCTTCTACCATATGGGTTGTGGGGACTGAACTCAGGTTGACAGGCTGGGCAGTGAATGCCTTTTCCACTGAGCTGTGCTGCCAGCCCGAAAGTTGTTCTTGCTAAGCTCTAAAGAGTTTCCAGTGTGTCAACTGACCCTTAGTCAGACTCAAGATCTCTGTGTGCAATGCTCAGGAACTGTTCTTTGTTTTGGCATAGCTCCATCCTCTATGGGATTCTATTCAATACATTGCAACTTTCTTTTCCTACTCTGATTTCTTTCTTCCCATTGCAGCAAGATGGCTAGGTCCCTTTGGGCTCTCCCTTCTTGTACAAAACTCTACTATTATCAGGAAGGAAGCTTGTGTAATGTTACAGATTAGTTAATTTGCTTCTCTCTTATCAGAAGTAGAATACTCCAGTCTCAACTGTCCTTTGACTAATAGTTACTCCCGTTATTTTGTCCTTTTTTATAGCTATGACAAGTTAAACAGCCTCTCAGTACCTCACGACCATTTTAGATATTCTCTTGGTGATTATTTTAATGAGAAAGAAAGAGAGAGTATCATAAAGTCAGGGATTCTACTGAACAACTAGGAAGTAGAGGAATCGGGAATTTGCTTTATGTCAATGTGCAATGTGAAACAGGTGCTACCCTGAAAAAAGGCCCAGAAAAACCCAGAAAACTCACGTAGAAACATGTCTAATATGGTCCTAGGGACCCTATCTCATAGCCATTCCCATTCACCATACTCTTAGGTCATTACTGTGCCTTCTTCTTCCCTGGTATCAGTAATCTTCTGAATAAGAAACTACTCTTCCAGCAGCACCAGTATAAACACACACACACACACACACACACACATATGCATATATATGTATATATACATATATGTATATATACATACACATATATACACACAAATATATGTATATATACATATATACACACGTATATAATATATACACATATATATATACACACACATATACACATATATACACATTTATCTATATCTATATCTATCTATCTATCTATCTATCTATCTATCTATCTATCTATCTATCTATCTATCTATCTATAGAGAGAGACTGGAGGGAATGTGAGAAGGCTTACAAGGCTTGCCACCCTGAAGGGCTTTGGGGAGCTATGTATGCCATGGTAGCTAGGTTTATCCTCTGTACTTCTCCCCCTCTTTCCCCTCCTGTCTGCAGTTATGATAGTGTGCCTTTCCTCATGCATGACTATGACCTGACTAGAACAACTAATATCAAAGAGGTTCTACCATCAGCTGCTGGAAACCACACTTCCAACTTCCATTGGTCTTTCTTGTCAACTCTGAATGCCGGCAAATGGTTCTTAAAGGTAGGCCTCTGGTTCTATGAACTTGTGTGAAGCCCTCTGTTCAGGTTCCTGTGTCTGAAGATAAAGGTAAAAGGTGAAGACCGATTAGAGCATACAGGGTCTCTCTCAGCTTAGTAGCAGGGCTGTCACATTTTCAGGGTATCACGGGTCAGCATTTATTTACTAGAAAGATTGATAATACACTTGTAAACTCAACCCTTACTGCTTGTCCTACCCAAGCATTTCACAGCCTTTGATAGTATGTCCTACCCAAGCATTTCACAGCCTTTGATAGTATGTTTGCAACACTCATGGCACTTTCCTAGATGTTTAGAATATTTTACAGTTGTCATAAAGCAGACTTGGAAACATTTATTTTTGAATTCTTGGTATTTAAGAATGCATTAAGTACCTACAGGGTACAAGGCACATGGAAAATAATGACAAATAACCCAAATGGAGCAGTATAAGGAGTATGCTGATATTGCAAAGGGAACAATATTACAAATGCACAATTGGCATACATTGTGATAAGTGCCAATGCAAGTAAATTTCTTATTATTTCAGAAGCATGTGAGAACAACTTCTGACTTAGTCTAAACAATGAGGATGTGAGGTTCTGGAAGAAGACAGGCTAATTAAGGAAACTGTAAGATATAAAACATACATTATGTATGATATAATTTTGAGTCACCTTCTTCTTTAGAAAGTTGGAGAATACATATTTTTAAAGGTATTATTTATGCTATAGGGAGATGCTTACCAAGTAGAACCATAGATGATGGTGGTGATGTATTTCAAAGATATATTACACTAAAGCCAGTGTGTGTAGCTATTTATATTTTAATGTTAATTATGTTCCCCCAAAAACTGTTTACACAAAAACATCTACATGTAGCTTCTGGGAACCTGCCCCCAGTTGGTTCTGACTGGTAAATAAGAAGCTACCAGCCAATAGCTGGAGAGGATAGACAGGCAGGGTTTTAGGATTCCTGGGCTTGAGACTGGATGGAGGGAAAGGGAAGATCTGCCATGCAGGGAGAGCATGCCTGGAGTGAATACAAGACAAAGAGGTATGACTTCCATGTGAAGGAGCCAGGAGAGCACAGCCCAGAGCGCAGACCAGCTGGGCAGCCCTCTGGGCCCAAAACAACCAAGGAAGAATACAAAATTTAGTAAATAGAAACTCGAGATTAACCACATAGAAGTTAGACAGTGGCCCAGCTATTGAGTTACTCAAGACATATTAAAATATAATGGTTATGTGTATGTCTTTCATTTGAGAACATAAACCATGGGGCAGGTAGTGAACCCACCACTGAGATTTCATAATATATATTTCAACAAGTGTGTGTATAAGGAGGTGGAAAGAAGGAAGGAGGAAAGGATAGCAAAATAAGGCTGAGGAGGAATAGTTGGGAGATGAGTCAATAGGGCTCAAGGAGGAGAGAGTTGGGAGAGTCAGCAAGTCATGCAGAGGGGAGATTTGGCAATGCGAAAATTACAAGCTAGAGTGCTTATAATTCCCCTTTGACAATTTCAAAGAGGTAAAGAGTTTGAAAGGTTAAGACTCCTGTCTTAGGATAGGGGACATTTTCCCGCTTATCTTATGACTGAGGAAAACGAATGAAGCCCACATTCCACTCAACCGCCTAGAGTCATCAGAGGCGCTGATTTTGAACATTGCTGTCTTCCTAGGATAAATAGCACATGGTCATTCTAAGGACTGGCTGATCAGTCTTCACATAAAGAGCAGTGAAGGACTGTGTAAAGATGGACTTTACAGACTCCAGATTCACACTCTGCTATTAATGTAAGAGCTGGAAGTGGGTGTATAACAACCATGTTTCCTCAGAATGTTTGTCCCTCTGGGAGGATGTAACCTGTAATGCTATTTTTTCATATGAGAATAATGAGATGGCCTAGGTGTGGTGGGACACACCATTAACTCTCTCTCTTTTTTTTTAAATTAAGTCTCTCTTTTTAATGGCTACTTCAACCCCATGGCTCACAGAGGGGGAGCAGTATATGGTTACCCACCTTGTCTTTAGAATTTTATAAACTGCTCCAGGCACAGGGGGCCCTGTGTGAAGGCACCCCCTTCTAACCTACCCATCCCTTCCTCAGCCTTTGGAAAAAGCTCTCAGTCACGTGTGGTGCTGAAGGGACTTGGGAAGTGTGCTTGGGGCTTCTCTTGAGGGAGGGGACGTGTCAGAAGAGCAAGAGGACCTCCCAGCAGTAACCCTGCCAGATCAGGAAGAAGAAACTCAACACAGGTGGGCTGAGTATTCAACAGGTGCTGTTCAAAAGTCAGTTCAGGCCACCTTCTTCAGGGTCCTGGGGCAAACGGGCACTTCTTCCATGGAGGTTTCTCAAAGCCAGCCAGCCAGCTGTCCGGAGCCTCATCATTGTAAGTAGGAGCATGGGGCTTCAAGATGCTTTGTGGATTCTTCTCCGCCAGAGGGCGCCATCTCACTTCCCCTGTCAGCAGCAGACCCTCATGGTTCATGGAGTCCAGGTGTTGCATGTTTCCTCTTATACTCCACCAGCAATTCGAGCTGTCGAGGGTCCTCACATTTCTGGTTGAAGAAGGTTCTCCAGAGTGCACCAGCCAGGCTATGGTCATCTGAAAGGATCCCCTCATCGTATCCCAGGATTGCTGCATAGACATTGTTTGTCATGAGAGCCATGTTTGTCTTTAGGATATAGGAATTAACCCCGTGACTCGGCCTCGCTGCTCCACATCTTCCCACACAAAATGAACTATGATCCGGCACATATATTTTCCAGTTCAGCCTTCTTGCTCCATTGGACTAGACACATCCAGACGTGAAGCAGGGTTATGAGAAATCAGGAAATCAGAAAGAACTCCTCAAAGTCAGTTTTCTCTACGCTGCTCGTGTACATGCGGAGGGCCGCGATCTTGATATTCCATTTACTGTATTTCAAAGGTCCACTGAATCCCATGGCTTCTATTATCTTCGTGAAGGGACCGACCTTCTCTTCAACAGGCTGAGGGGAATCGTGGGTAGTAGGAAGCTTACTTGTGTTGTGGTATTTCCTACTCTGCGCTGTGTCCGTTCCAACAATCTGTTCTGATCCCATACGATTCTGGAGCCACTGAGAAGTGGTGCTCCGCTGTCTTTGGGTAGGAGACACTAATACCCGTTGACTTCGTACTGGAACCCTCTGAGAGATGCTAGTCTGGTTCCTCTTCTAAAAAGGTGGAGGAGCCAAGGCCAAAACAGGGCTAAGAAGTGGAAAGGTGGCTTCAGTTTCCTTGGGCAAAGGAGCTACAGCACAAGTTCCCCCTTTTCTCTCCTGCTCCTCCTGCCCCGCCCTCTCCAAGCCCCTTAACTCTAACTCTTGGGAGGAGGAGGCTGGAGTGGACCTCCGTAAGCCAGGGGTACAGCGTGAGACCATGTCAAATCTCAAACCATCATGCACATGTGTATGTGAGCATGTGTGTGGGGTAGAAATCAGAAGACAGCTTTCAGGGGCTGGTTCTCTCATTCTACCACATTAGTCTCAAAGATCAAACTCAGGTCACGAGGCTTGATAGTGGGGGGGGGGTGGCTTTGATGTAGGTGCCTTTCTCTGTTGAGCTATCTTGCTGAGCCAGTTAATGTTTTAACAATGTGCCTTCTACATGGAAGGGCTATTATGTATTAGATGTATACAGCATTGCTCCCAACAATCTTACTAGGGTTTGTAGGATTAAATATAGCACTCAAGATGAGCCAAAGTTTCATCAAACTGAGGTGTTTGATGGACCTGTAGAGTTGATGATTTGAGTGGGTGGTAATCTAATGGGTAATTTTTCTTGGTTGTTCTTATTGGAACTTTATGGTGTTTATTACCAAAAGGCAGCCAAAATTATTTTCTATGGTTTGATTCCTTCTGGGGGGGTATGACATGTAATATTTAATATTTCTATTAAATATTATCCTTGGTTTGGGTTTTCAAAACTTTCCTTCAATACTTTTCCTGGGGCTGGGAATGTAGCTCAGTAATAGAGCCCTTGCCTAGAATGTTCAAGATCCTGGGTTTGAGCCTCAGAGCCATAAAAGAACAACAGTCTCAAAAAACAAAACAAAAACAAACAAACAAAACAAAACAAAACAAAACAAAAAACAAAAAAAACCCCCCAAAAACCCAAAAAACCAAAAAAAAAAAAAACCCAAAAAACCAAAAAAACAGAAGCCCAGTCATTTTCTATTTCCAGATTCTGGAATTAGTTTTCAGTGGAAGGATTGGGTATGTTGTTATGTTAGATTCTGGTGGGTATTTTTTGTCAATGGCTTTATTTTAGCATGTTAGGTGGTATGCATATAGCTTTTAGTTTCACTATGACTGTAGCTACCATGAACTCTGAAACCTGGAGTTCACGTTTGGTTTATTTGGGAGACAGGGAACTTTAGACTTTACTGTAGGGCTTTCTTTGCTTTCTTCTGATATGTCATCAGAAGGTAGCTGAAATGACTGTTATCTGTTTTAAAATATTTAAAGGGTAATATTTTTCAGTAAATTTTTGCTGTTGTTTTTGGGTTTCTATTGCTGTAAAGAGATACCATGACCATAGCAACTCTTACAAAGGCTGGTTTACAGGTTTAGAGGTTTAGTCCACTATCATCTTGACAGGAAGCATAGCAGCATGCAGGCAGACATGGTGCTGGAGAAGGAGCAGACAGACCCATAGGCAGAGGAAAGAGAGAAAGAGAGATATACTGGGCCTGACTTGAGCTTCTGAAACCTTAAAACCCACTGTCAGTGACACACTTCCTCCAATAAGTCTATATCAACTCCCAAAAGGCCACATGTTAAGATCCTTTCAAATAATGCCACTCACTATGAGCCTGTGGGGGCCATTTTCACTCAAACCACCACAACTGTGAAAATCATTCTGGTGATTCATTGTTTGATAGTAATGACCATTAACTGGTGAAGGTTATAAATTGATCATTATTTATTAGTATCCCTATACTTAAGAGACTTGTGAAAATCTAATAGTTGTATGTTAGTCAGATTTCTATTACTGTAACAAAGACCCTGAGATAACCAGCTTACAAGAAAGAAAAGGTTCTCTTAGCTCACAGCTTTGGGGGCTTGAGGCCGTGATCTGTTGGCACTGTTGCTTTAGTCACTTCATGGTAGGGAACACATGGCAGAGCACAGCTCCCAATGGCTGAGAAGTGAGATAGAGAAAGAAGAAACCTAGATTCCACATGCTTCTCCAAGGGCACTTCCCACAGTGACCTACATCTTCCAAAGGTTGTCACTGTCATGAACCAGCCTTTAACACATGGATTTTTAGGGACATTCTAGATCTGGACTACAACAGCCCAACTGATAATGAAATAACAGATATGGGAATTCTAGGATCTGTTCCTAGAAACTTAGTGAATTCTTGTTTCTCTTGCCTAACCAACATTTCATTTCAGCCGTCTTCCTCATATTCCTTCCCATAACTCTCTCTTCTTTCCCCTCCTCACTTGATCCTCCCATTCCAGCCCTGCCCTCATGTATTCATATCTATCTATTCTACTTCCCCTTCATAATGAGATCTTTCTGTTCCTGCACTCCCTTACTTGATCTAAGCCTACCCTCTGTGGTTCTGTTGGCTGTAGCCTGGTTATCATCGACTTCATAGCTAATATCTATACATAAGCAAGTACAGACTAGTTTTGTCTTTCTAGGTCTAGGATAGCTCATTCAGGATAATTTTTCTAGTTCTATCCATATGCTGCAAATTTCACAATGCCATTTTTTTAACAGCTGAATAATACTCCACTATGTAAACATACTGCACTGTCTTTATCCATTCTTCTGTAGACAGACATCTAGGTTGTTTCCAGTTCCTGGCTATTATGAATAGAGCAACAAAGAACATGTTTGAGCAAGTGTCTTTGTGGTAGCATAAAGCATTCTTTGGATATATACCAAGAGTGGTATAGCTGAACCTTGAGATAGCCTGATTCCTATCTTCCTGAGGAACTACCACACTGATTTCCGTAGTGACTATACAAGTAGTTTGCATTCTCTCCAGCAATGGATGAGTGTTCCTCTTATCCTTGCCAGAATGAGCTATCATTTGTTTCTTGCTTTTAGGCATTCTGACAATCTCAAAGTAGTTTTATTTTGTATTTCCCTGATGGCAAAGGATGTTGAGCATTTCATTAAGTGTTTCTCGGCCATTTGAGTTTCCCCAACTGAGAAATCTCTGTTTAGATCTCTACCCCACTTTTATTGGATTATTTGTTTTCTTGATATCTAGTTTCTTAAGTTCTTTATATATTTTGTATATTAGTCCTATATCAGTAGTTGGTGAAAATCTTATTCCATTCTGTAGGCTGATGCTTTGTCTGAATGATATATATTGTCCTTTACCATACAGAAGATTCTCAGTTTTATGAGACCCCATTTGTTGTTGGTTTTATAAAAAAAATTTTTATTAGATATTTTCTTCATTTACATTTCAAATGCTATCCCAAAAGTCCCCTATACCTTCTCCCCGCCCTGCTCCCCTACCCACCCACTCCCAGTTCTTGGCCCTGGCGGTCCCCTATACTGGGGCATATAAAGTTTGCAAGACCAAGGGGCCTCTCTTCCCAATGATGGCCAACTAGGCCATCTTCTGCTATATATGCAGCTAGAGACACGAG
>NC_034590.1:68805053-68827332 GCF_900095145.1 Mus pahari
ATTCTAGGTTTCTGGGCTAATATCCACTTATCAGTGAATGCATATCGAGTGACTTCTTTTGTGACTGGAGACCCCATTTGTTAACTATTGATCTTAGTGCTTGTGTTAATGGTATTCTGCTCACCATTTTCTTGTGCCAATGAGTTCAAGGATATTTCCTACGTTCTCTTCTATTAGGTCCAGTGTATCTGGTTTTATGCTGGGTCTTTGGTCCATTTGGAGTTGAGTTTTGTGCAAGGTGATAAGTATGGATCTATTTGGAGTTTTCTACATGCAGTCATCCAGTTTGACCTGCACAATTTGTTGAAGATGATTTTTTCCAGTGTCTATTTCTGGCCTCTTTATTTAAAATCAGATACCTTTCAGTTTATGATTTATGTCTGGGTCTTCAGTTTGTTTCTATTCATCAATATGTCTGTTTTTGTACCAATACCATCTAAGAACAATAGAACAGAGGAAGGAGTTAGAAACACAGGTCAAAGGCACAGAAAATATTTTTAACAAAATCACAGAAGAAAGTTTCTCTAACCTACAGAAGGAGATGCCTATCAAAGTGCAAGAAGCATATAACTGGACCAGTAAAGAAAACCCCCTTGGCACATAATAACTAAAATACCAAACATGTTTTAGTTAAAGGACTGCAGAAGAAGTATTAAAACCTGTAAGGTGAGAAGACCAAGCCACATATAAAGGCAGACCTATTAGAATTATACCTGACTTCTCAATGGAGACTCTAAATATAAGATATGTTTGCACAAATATATAAATATAGCCCACTTAGTCCATTTTTGTTTGCTGTTTGTGTGTATATGGTTTCAGGACTGACTGCTGTGAATCAAACTATAAGGCGGTGCCATTGCTGGGAGAGAATGCTTCAAAGCTGACTCCCTGGTCCTCTGGCTCTTACCATCTAACAGTGCCTATCATTTCAGAAATTATCTCATTGTTATCATTACAAAATAATAAATTCACTCCTAGTAATTATTTTAACCTAATACTTATAAATGTACACAGTTTCCTTGATTACATGGGAGGTGGTTATGTTCTTTCTATATGTAATGCTGCATCAGTACATGATGACACACACCAGACAGTTTGCTTTGCAAAGGTTCTTAGCATTTGTTCCAAATACCAATTACATCTGTGTCTTTAATAGGGACCCAGGGCTTGTCATACTAGATTGAATAGAATATATCCTTAAATGATCCAGAAGACATGACCTTTATTTCACAATTTGTCAAGTGTTGCTGCAGGGAAAGGGAAGACAGATTACTGAATATATGTGAATGGATGCATTGCCATGTAAAGCAGAGGTGGAATAGATGCATACCTTCCTGAATTGAAGGGTCAGAGAAGCAAGACCAAATACAACGAATGGTTTACAGAAGCATAGGATTCAGATTTAAAAAAAAAAATCTGCATTATATGCCCATTAAAAAGTAGAACACAACAAAACTCTCAAATGAATGGTTGTGATTAGAGGGTATCAGTTACTTTTCTGTTGCTGTGATAAAATACCATGATGAAAAACAACTCAGGAAGAAAGGATTTATGTTAGCTCATAGTTTCAGAGAAAAAGTCTACAAGGGCAGGGAAGGCATTGCGTGGCGACAGGAGAAAGACACGCTGATCACATCTTTATCCCCACACAGGAAGCAGAGAAAAGCAAGAGGTGAACAAGGCTAACAACTCTTTTTTTTTTTTTTATTCTTTTTCTCTTTTTTTTATTATTATTATTATTTTCTTTATTTACATTTCAAATGCTATCCTGAAAGTTTCCTATACCTCCCCACACCTCTGCTCCCCTACCCACCCACTCCCACTACTTGGCCCAGGCCTTGCCTTGTGCTGGGTCATATAAAGTTTGCAAGACCAAGGGGCCTCTCTTCCCAATGATGGCCAACTAGGCCATCTTCTGCTANATATGCAGCTAGAGACACGAGCTCNGGGGGTACTGGTTAGTTCATATTGTTGTTCCACCTACAGGGTTGCAGCCCCCTTAAGGTCCTTGGGTACTTTCTCTAGCTCCTCCATTGGCGACCCTGTGTTCCATCCAATAGCTGGCTGTGAGCATCCACTTCTGTGTTTGCCAGGCACTGGCATAGCCTCACAAGAGGCCGCAATATCAGGGTCCCTTCAGCAGAATCTTGTTGGCATGAGCATTAGTATCTAGGTTTGGTGGCTGATGATGGGATGGACTCCCGAATGGGGTAGTCTCTGGATAGTCCATCCTTTCATCTTAGCTCTAAATTTTGTCTCTGTACCTATATCCTTTCATGAGTATTTTGTTCCTTATTCTAAGGAGGAATGAAGTATCCACCCAGTGGTCATCCTTCTTGGTTTTCTTGTGTTTTGCATAATGTATCTTGGGTATTCTAAGTTTCTGTGCTAATATCCGCTTATCAGTGAGTGCATATCTAGTGACTTCTTTTGTGATTGGGTTACCTCACTAAGGATGATATCCTCCAGATACATCCATTTGCCCAAGAATTTCATAAATTCATTGTTTTTAATAGCTGAGTGGTACTCCATTGTGTAAATGTACCACAGTTTCTGTATCCATTCCTCTATTGAGGGACATCTGGGTTCTTTCCAGCTTCTGGCTATTATAAATAAGGCTGCTATGAACATAGTGGAGCATGTGTCCTTATTACCAGTTGGAAGATCTTCTGGGTATATGCCCAGAAGAGGTATTGCTGGGTCCTCCGGTAGTACTATGTCCAATTTTCTGAGGAACCGCCAGACTGATTTCCAGAGTGGTTGTACAAGCTTACAATCCCACCAGCAATGGAGGAGTGTTCCTATTTCTCCACAACCTCGCCAGCATCTGCTGTCACCTGAATTTTTAATCTTAGCCATTATGACTGGTGTGAGATGGAATCTCAGGGTTGTTTTGATTTGCATTTCCCTAATGGCTAAGGATGTTGAACATTTTTTCAGGTGTTTCTCAACCATTCGATATTCTTCAGTTGAGAATTCTTTATTTAGCTCTGTACCCCATTTTTTAATGGGGTTTTTTGAGTTTCTGGAGTCCAGTTTCTTGAGCTCTTTGTATATATTGGATATTAGTCCTCTATCAGATTTAGGATTGGTAAAAATCCTTTCCCAAACTGTTGGTGGCCTTTTTGTNTTGTNGACAGTGTCTTTTGCCTTACAGAAGCTTTGCAATTTTATGAGGTCCCATTTGTCAATTCTTGATTTTACAGCACAAGCCATTGGTGTTCTGTTGAGGAATTTTTTCCCTGTGCCCATATCTTCGAGGTTTTTTCCCCACTTTCTCCTCTATCAATTTCAGTGTCTCTGGTTTTATGTGGAGGTCTTTGATCCACTTAGACTTGAGCTTTGTACAAGGAGATAAGAANGGATCTATTCTCATTCTTCTACATGATAGCCGCCAGTTGTGCCAGCACCATTTGTTGAAAATGNTGTCTTTTTTCCACTGGATGGTTTTAGCCCCCTTGTCAAAAATCAAGTGACCATAGGTGGGTGGATTAATTTCTGGATCTTCAAGCCCATCCTCAGTGACATATTTCCTTGCAAGGCTGCATCTCCTAAAGGTTCTATCTTCTCCAAGCAGCACCGCCAACTGGGACCAAGTGTTCAAATGTATAAACATGGGAGACATTTTTTATTAAAATCTCTACATTTGGCCCCTTGGCCCTAGTAAATCATGAGCATCTCATTACACAAAATGCATTTAGCTCAACTTCAAAAGTCCCAGTCTTTAACAGTCTTAACACCATTATAAAATCCAAAGTTTCTTCTGAGACTTGAGACAATCTCTTAATGGTCACTACCTGTGAAAATTAAAAAAAAAAAAAAACTAAACTAAACTAAACTAAAACCTTCCAATTTCAAATGGGAGAAATGGAGAAACAGTGAAGAAAGATTGGACCAAAGCAAGAATGAACCCTAGCTGGACAACACTAAATCCTGTAGCTGGTGTCTGGTATCTGGGGCTTAGTTTCAGGGCTGATATGGCTTTAGTCCTACAGATTTGCTGTTGTAGCATAAACTTCTCCCTTGGACCGCTCTTACTCCTTGTGTGCAGCTCTCCTTGGCAGATGTCTCATGGCTTGGGCATCCACTACCCCTACTTCACCTTCAAATTGCCAGCTTAAAACAAACAAAATTCGGTAGTTTCATGAGAAATAAGAGATAATTTATTCTCGTGCCAAATTTAAATAACCATGGCCTGGAAACACAGATTTAGGGTAACCAAAACACCATGTTTCCATATGGATTTAGCTTCATAGATTTACAGAACAAAACCATCATAAATCAAGTCAATTTTAAAATATAGTGGAGGAAGTGTCAGAGAGGTGCTTACAGCAGGATGGGTGAGCAGCTCCTTCAGACCTCAGACGGTATTCTTGATGGAAGTCACTAATCTTCCAAGCAGATTCCAAAGGGAATCTATTAATTATAAGACGTTAGTTCTGGCACAGAGGTGGGCAAGGAATGGCCATTTAGAGAGCTTCAGTTAGCCCACAATAAGGTCATTGGTCTCTGGACCTACAGCTTTTTAATCTCTCCTCATCCCTGCAGTTCTAATCCATGAATCAATGAGTTATTGCAGACATGGATTCTTTCTAGGAATTCTCATTGACAATGACTTCATTCAATGGCCTCTCCAGGCCTTCTTATAGGAACTCTGACCTTACCACCCATTGCCTGTCTCTACAGTTCTCCAAAACCAACCAAGAATCCACAAACCCCTCAGTCTTGATCTTTCTTACCTCCAAAACCAGCACCATATGGCTAACGCTGTTAGGTTTGGCTGACATCTTCACCTACTTAGACCACAATAGTAAAAGCTTTTTCTATGCTGTTGCTTCAAAAATATTTTTTACATTTTAAAAAATTTATTGTTGTGTGTATGTGATTCATAAGGTGAGGAGATTGCCTTCTATATCTTGTAAGAGACTTCATAGAATTGGTGTTTATTTTTCTGTATGTTTAGTAGAATTCAATACTAAATAAGATGGGGCCTGCAGTTTTCTGGAAGGTGTGTGTGTGTGTGTGTGTGTGTGTGTGTGTGTGTGTGTGTGCAAGCATGCGCACGCACTGGCAGCCTCCTAGAAGTTCTTTCTATTGTTACACAAAAGGAACCTAGAGCAAGTCAATTTCTGAATCATAAATCTTCTTATCTGATCTAGGGGTTTTCTCAAAAGACCCATCACCTAAGCAGTTCTCAGCCATAGAAGAGTTCCTGGCTTGCCAGTTATGCAAAGGCTCTGAGAATCCTTTAAAAGAATAACCCCATAAAATCTCAGATAACAATCACTAACAGAAGGCTACTTCAAAGCTTAAGTGTCATCACTCTAGGTTCATGCTAGATACAGCGGTTCTTCAAAACTTCTGGTACACTCGAGTGTGCCAATTTTGCCTACAACCCCAGTGCTCTGGAAGCTGAGGAAAGAGAGAGTTGAAGACCTGTCTGGGGTGCATAACAAGACCCTGTGTCAAAATTTTACAAAAAATTAATGAAAGTGGGTACCTCAGATGCTCACCATGTGCAAAGCCCTCGTTTCAATCCTTGAAACAAAAATAAAAACATAAACATAAACGTAGTTACAGAGTATATATTCTGTAACTATTGGGTAGAATGTTCTATAGACATTGTTATGAGAGCTAGTGGAGTAACAGTGACTACATTATCTCTGATTTTATGGATTTCCTACTGGTTTATTCTGTCAGTTATTAACTAAGGCATGACAAAGTCATTTCAATTGTTAGTTTGTTTTTCTTTTCAGATCTGTTAGGTTTTACATCATGAATTTTGGAACTCTGCTGTTAAGAATATACATATTTAAGATAGTTATTTCCCCTCAAAGAATTTCACACTCTTTCATGATGAATAGCAGGCAGAATGATGACTTTCCAAAGATGTGCATGTCCTAATTTTTGGAATTTATTAATATCACTAGGCATGGTGAAAAAAAAAAGGCTTCTGCACAAACAGCTGAGGTTATAGGCTTCAGGAAAGATTGTTCTGATTTTCAGATGACCTCATTTAATCAGGAAAGTCCTTAAAGGACTGACTTAGATACGACCAGAAAGATTTTATCAATGGAGACACAAGAGACAAGAGAGGTTTGAAGTGTGACGGGGACTCAACTATCAACTGCAAGTTTTGAAGGTAGAAGAAAGAGCCTTCGGACCAAGGAATGCAGATGGCCACTGTATTGGCTATTCCTGGTTGTCAACTTGACTATATTTGGAATGAACTACAATCCAGAATTGGAAGACTCACCAGTGATCCTAATCTGGAGGTTGGGAGATGGAAGTTTCTGATCTGGATCTTGGTATGGAGATCTTGAGGCATAGTGGCTATGGATTCCAGAAGATTAAGACAGGGAAATCTCCGAGTTCAAGGTCATCTGGGATTAAAGGTGTGGTGGTACACACCTTTAATCTGGGCTACACCTTCTGCTGGAGACCATATAAGGACATTGGAAGAAGGGACTCTCTCTCTCTCTCTCTCTCTCTCTCTCTCTCTCTCTCTCTCTCTCTCTCTCTCCTTCTCCCTCTCCCTTTCGCCTGCTTGTTGTGTGGGACTGAGCAACTGCTAGATCCTTGGACTTCCATTCACAGCTACTACTGAACCATTGTTGGGAATTGGACTGCAGACTGTAAGTCATCAATACATTCCTTTACTAAATAGAGACCATCTATAAGTTCTGTGACTCTAGAGAACCCTGACTAATACAGCCACTAAAACATGGAAAAGGCCCTCAACTAACAGAGGTTTCCCAAATCACAGGGAACTGAATTCTGCCAATACTGTAACCAAGCAGGAATGTTCTCTAGAAGCTCGGGGATGGTGTGGAATTTGGTTGACACCTTGATTTCAGCTCCAGGAGACCCATAAAGAACTTCTGATCTATAAAACACACACACACACACACACACACACACACACACACACACACACTCACTCATAATGATCTGTGTTGTTTTAAGTCACTAAGTTTATGACAGTGTGTTATAGTAGCAGTACAAAATTGATCATGATCAGGTGTGGCAGTGTATGCTCTAGTCCCAACACTCAAGACCTAGAGGAAAGAGGATCACAATCGTGAGGCCATCCTGAGCTACACAGTGAGCCTCAGGCTAGGCCAGAGAAATACCCTGTCTCAATAGCAAAATAATAATATCATGATGACAGTGGCATGGTCAATAAAAGTCTCAACTAAATAAAAGTTCCTCAAATCTATAAACATTGCTTCAACATGAAAACTCTTGTTTCCCCCTTGTAACAGGCTCCCTTTATATAGTCCTTGTTGTCCTGGAACGCACCATGTCGATCAGGCAGACCTGGAACTCACAGATATCTGTTTGCCTCAGGTACCTGAGTGCTGGAATTAAAGGCATACATGCCTGGCATGAAAACTATTTCAGTGTAATTTAAAATGGTAATAATTAAAAAAAAATTCTAGAAACACATAGATTACTACACCACTTTCCTGTTTTACAGTTTGGGATACTAAAACTAAGAATATTGACCAAGAGTAGTATTGTTTGTTAACTTGACAAGATCTATAATTACCTAAGAGATGAGCTTACTGACATGTCTACGAAGGATCATCTAGATTAGGTTAGCCTATGGTCATGCCTGTAAAGAGTTATCTAGATTAGGTTAGTTGTGTTGGAAATAACTACATTAACAGTTGACAGCACCGTTCCCTGGGCTAACATCCTGGACTGAATAACAAGGAGAAAGCGAGCTGAACACTGGCATTCATCGTTCTCTGCTTCCTGTCCTCAGATATGATGTGACCAGATGCCTCAAGTTCCTGCGGCCATGCCTTCCCCCAAATGATGGACTGTACCCTCAAACTATGAGCCGAAACAAATCCTTCCTCCTTTGGATTGCTTATTGCTAGGAATTTTGTCTAGCAATGAGAAAAGTAACACAGAACATTGGTACTGAGAAATGGAGCCCATTGTTGTACCATGTGGTCCACAGGCCTTTGGACTTGGTTTACAGGATTGTGGAGAATTTTGGAACTCTGGTCTAGAAGTCTTTGAATGTTGCAAACATAGCTTAATGAGTGGTTCTCGTAGGAGCTTGGAAGACAAGAGTGTAAAGAGAAACGTGGACAGTGGAGGCCCAACTCATGAGAGAAGCAAGGGCTCTATTCAGAACTGGGCTAGAGGCCATTTATGTGATATTCTGGCTAAGAATCTGGCTACATTATGCCAGTGTCCTGAAAACTTGAGTAAGGTTGAATTTAAGTGAACAACAAGAAACATACGGAGTGAGGATTTTAACTGTGGTCTAAGATGTGTATGAATACTATCAAAAGCAGCACAAGATATAAAGTTATAGAAACACAAGTATGGACCATCAGAATTTATTGCTATCAAAGTCTCATTAGTTCAGGTATAATTAAGAAACACTTTGTGAAGGAGGAAGCATTTGAACAGGTAGATAGGATTTTAGCAGGCTGACATGGTAAACAAATGAGGGAGTGGTACAGCTAGGACTAAACACAGTGAGCCCTGAAACCAAAGCATATATTCTTTCCATTATACAGAACTATGACAGCAAGAGCCCATGTGGCAAGGCAGTGTGATAGAAAGGGGTTGAGGACTGTGAGTTGCAGAAGAAAAGACTAAAAAGGAAAGTTAAGAACATGGAGAACTGTTGGTACATGTATAAGAAGTCTAGGATATCAAAGAAATCATTCCAAACCCTCGGATCACCAGTGGAGATGACATTGAATTCCCTTGTATTGTACGAAGGTGTAGTGAGTTGAGTGGTAGTGTAAGCAATATGGAAGCAGAACCACAGAGCAGGAAACCTGGGAGTGCTTGACCAGAACCAATGTTTTCTTTGATATGTTTATTTTTAGCATAAGCCGTTTTTTGGCATGAAACCTCTATCAGAGGCTGACAAAAGAAGAGCAGGCAACCAGTCAATTCCACAGCTGTCTGAGTTATTGGCACTTGCAAAACGGGAACAGAAGATTGTGATATTTGATCTGTTCGGCCCTCGACCAGGACATCCTCTCAGAAACACTTTTGTCCGAAGAGTAGTAAGGGTCATCCTTGACTCTAAAATTGAACAACGTCTGGTATGTGTTTCTTAGTATTTATGTCAGAGGTTGGGCGGCGGTAACCTGGTCAGGAGTAGCTGAATTTAACTGCCATATGAGTCCTCTCTGAGATCAATCAGTAAGTGACATTGTGTCCTTTGGAAATGGAAATTACTGTTTATACAGCTACAGAAGGCAATTGGAGAATGATCCAGTTAATATGCTCCCAGTAGGGAAAAATATTGAGACTGTTTCCTATTTTAAACCAAATCTAATATTAGTGCATTGTTAAAGAATGATTTAGGAGTGGAGGAGATGGCTCAGTGCATGGACCACTTACTCACAAACACGAAGGTGGGGTTTGGATATTCAGAACCCATGTAGAATCTGTACAGGCATGGCAGCCACTGTAATTCCAGCACTGAGGAGGCAGAGACAGGAAAGGGCAAGATTGCTAGCTAGATTAACTGGAATTGGCAAACTCCAGGTTCAGTGAGAGACCCTGCCTCAAAAGTAAAATGGGAACCAATGAAGAAGTTATCTCATGTCAACATTTGGCCTCTACATGTATGCACACACATGTGCACATGTATACATTTGTGTACATGTGAACATTTGCTTATGCATGCTACACATGCATACATGTGCTGGAAAAAAGAATAATGTATATAAGCCAGGCTTGGTTATACATAACTGTAATTCCAGCTACTCTGGATGCTGAGGTCAGACGAGGGCAAATTTAAAGTTTGCATGGATATAGAATAAGTTCAAGGCCAATTTATACAACTTAGCAAGACCTTGCCTCAAAATAAAAAAAAAAATTAATAAGAGGGCTGGTGATATAGCTCACCAATTGAACCCTTGCCTAGCATGCTTGGGACCACGTGTTCAATCCTAGGACCACACCAAAATATAATAGTGTATATAGTAACACTGAGGTGATCTACCCAGCACTCGACATAGACCTAATATGACAGTATAGCCATGGTCTTCATGACAGTACAGCTTTGAGGGCATTGGTTTTAAAGAATGACGTAGAAAGGTCGCTGGGTCTTCGTTGAGTACAGCTTTGCTCCTCATTTGGTTTTGGTTTCTTCTTCTAGAATCACTCTTTATTTGCAGTTATTTTTTCAAATCACCTAATTTCCCAAAATACAGCAATGCTATGAGTAAAACAAGTACGTATCTCCTTGCAAATGGAGTTCTTTCCACAGCTGAGTCAGAGCAGCATCTCTGTTGCCAGGAAACAACTATGTAGCTCCTCTCAGGGGTGACTTTTGGCATCAGAAACTAGGGTATAGTACTTTTATGTTCATATCTACCAATTTTTTCTCTGTTATTTTTTATCTAATTTATGGTCCTGAAAATACTAGGAAGGTGCTCTACCACTGAGCTACATCTCTAGCCCTCAATTTCTTTTTTGTATGACTCTGTGTGCTTGGGCCTTTTACTTACTGTTAACTGGAGGATGGAAAGGTCTGGGGCAAAACTCAGTTCCACAGCAGCCTTCCCCATCTTTAAGAGATCATTAGACAGTATAACTAATTTGATTCTTTCACCAAGGGCTAGCCTCTTTCTCTGCTTCCTATAGACCACTCCCAGAGCTGGAATGGAGGCTCGCCCTTTCATTCTTCCTGAGCTGTTTGTATCAGGAAAGTTGAGCATCCACTGTCTGTTTCTTCTTGCAGATATTTTGGTTGCCCGGTTTTGATAGAGACTATGTCAGGTACATGGCTCCTGGTTTTCAGCAAGTGGGCCGTTTATGGTCCATTAAAGACCTTAAAAAAAATAATATTAGTATAATAAATGTTGACTATAAGAGATTGTTCTACGCTGGGTTGAGGTAAGTGTTTACCCCCGCTCTTAACATACATTATTGCTGTAACATTCACAAACTATCAGTACCACTTAGCTTCCTTTTGCCCCTTTATCTGATTTTCTCTCATCTTTACTCCTCTGCTTTCTCGTTGCTCTTCCTGCCTCCCTTCTTTTGTTAATAAGATTTATTACACATTTATACATTTATGATGTGTAGATGATGCTCTTCTTTGTACTCTAATTCCTTACTACTTAATACTTATTTTAAAGGTCCATCTATTATTTTATGTGTGTGTTTCCCTGGTGTGTGTATGTGCATATGTACAAAACCCACAGAGGCTAGACGAGGGTATAAGATTCCCCTGGAACTGGAGTTATAAGATGACTGTGAGCCTCCATGTGGTTGCTGGGATTTGAACCAGGGTCCTATGGAAGAGTGTACTTTGACCAGCTGAGCCATCTCTCCAACCTCTCCACACATTTTTATATGCTTGGTTTATAATTTTACTCTACACTTTTGTAAGGTTGACTATTTAAGATTCCGTATTTAAGTGCAGTCACACAATATTTGTCTTTCTACCTCTGGCTCATTTCATGCAGTATAGTGTTTTCCAGGATCACCCATATTGGGACAGCTAACAGAAATTCTTTTTTTTAAAATACTGAGTAGTATTCCATTGCATATAAGTACCATATTTTCTTAATCCATTTCTTTTTTTATTTTTTATTTTTGTTTTTTTGAGACAGGGTTTCTCTGTATAGCCCTGGCTGTCCTGGAACTCACTTTATAGACCAGGCTGGCCTCAAACTCAGAAATCTGCCTGCCTCTGTCTCCTGAGTTCTGGGATTAAAGGCATGTGCCACCACGCCTGGCTTTAATCCATTTCTTAATCAGTTTTATGAATCTGTTGATAGATACTTGGGCTGATTCCTTATCTTGGCCATTGTGAACAACGGCGCAGTGAAGCTGGGAGTGAACACCACTCCATGAACCGTCGTCACCAGCATCCGTTGATACTGTCCTTCAACAGCTACTCTCCTTCCATCCTTTCCCCTAGTCTAAAACCTTAGCCCCCAGAAAAATGTCTATAATGTGTTATATCAAGAATGAGCAAACTCATATTATTTGGGGACTTTTTTTTTGAGTTTGGTATTTTTTAAATTTATTTTATTAGATATTTTCTTCATTTACATTTCAAATGCTATCCCAAATGTCCCCTATACCCTCCCCCTACCCTGCTCCCCTGCCCACTCACTCCCACTTATTGGCCCTGGTGTTCCCCTATATGGGGCATATAAAGTTTGCAAGACCAAGGGGCCTCTCTTCCCAACGATGGCTGACTAGGCCATCTTCTGCTACATATGCAGCTAGAGACACGAGCTCTGGGGGTACTAATTAGTTCATATTGTTGTTCCACCTATAGGGTTGCAGACCCCTTCAGTTCCTTGGGTAATTTCTCTAGCTCCTCCATTGGGGTTTCTGTATTCTATCCTATAGATGACTGTGGGCATCTACTTCTATATTTTCCAGGCACTGGCATAGCTTCACAAGAGATAGCTATATCAGTGTCCTTTCAGCAAGTTCTTGCTAGGCATATGCAGTAGTGTCTGCGTTTGGTGGCTGCTTGTGGACGTTGTACATCGTGGTGCGCACTAGGCTCCGCACCACGATGTACAACGTCCACAAGCAGTTTTATATTCTTTGTGACTATTGTGAAGGGTGTTGTTTCCCTAATTTCTTTCTCATCCTGTTTATCCTTTGTGTAGAGAAAGACCACTGATTTGTTTGAGTTAATTTTATAGCCAGTTACTGCACTGAAGCTGTTTATCAGGTTTAGGAGTTCTGTGGTGTAATTTTTAGGGTCACTTATATATACTATCATATCATCTGCAAATAGTGATATTTTGACTTCTTCCTTTCCAATTTGTATCTCCTTAATCTCCTTTTGTTGTCGAATTGCTCTGGCTAGGACTTCAAGTACAATATTGAATAAGTAGGGAGAGAGTGGGCAGCCTTGTCTAGGGGGACTGGTTTATTTTTCACGCATAGTAATTCTCTTAAATTCTCTCCAGGGCATTTATTTATAATTTGTTCCTTTTTATTGCTGAATAGTGTTCAATGGTGTGTATACCAAAGTTTGTTTAATCAGTTACTAGCAGAAAGACATCTGATTATTTCCATCTGTTTTCATATGGGCTTTCATGCAAATATAAGTTTATTTCAGGGAAAAGATGCCTCAGATTTCAAATTCCTGGGTGTAGTAATTGAAAATTTTATTAAAAGTCACCAGACTTTTCCAGGAAGACTGTAACCTTTTACATTCCTGCCAGCACCATGACCCAGAGTTTCTGCATCCGTGGTAATGTTTGGTGTTGTCACTTTTTAATCTTATCTCTTCTGATAGGCATGTGGTAACATCAATTTGTTTAAACATATTCTCTAAAGGCTAATGATGCTGTGTTTACTTATAATTTTCTTCCTTGAAATTGTTTTCTTTATTGTTGAATCTTGAGAATTCTTTTCACCCTGTGTTAGATAGTGTTTGAAAGCATTTCCCTGGGGCTGGAGGGATACCTCAGTGGATAACAATATGAACTGTTTTCCAGCATACCCAGAGCTCCCAACACCATGCTGGGAGGCTCCGAACCACCCATAACCAGAGCTCCAGGGGATTTGATGCCTTCTTTTA
This sequence comes from Mus pahari, assembly GCF_900095145.1. Classification (NCBI taxonomy): domain Eukaryota; kingdom Metazoa; phylum Chordata; class Mammalia; order Rodentia; family Muridae; genus Mus; species Mus pahari. The sequence continues at coordinate 68,818,606 of NC_034590.1, forward strand.
GAGTCCATGGGTGCTTGCACAATAATTTCAGGCACAGCCACACATAAGTAAATACGAATCATTATAAAAGGGAGCACATTCTCCCAGTCTGTCTCTGACTTTCTGCGGCATCTGCTTAGCAGGGCATGAGGTCTCCACAAAGCAAGCGCAGTGTTTCCATTTTGATGAGGCTGGCATATGAGTTCTCCCTTTAAGGAAGTGAGCATTTAGCTCTAATCTAAGAACTCTTTGCTCAACTCAAGAGCGGACAGTGTACTTTTCTTCTATGTTTTCTATAAGGTTTATATTGTTACATTATATACTCAAGCATACAAATCATCCTGAGCTCATTTTTATACACCGTCTGAGGCTTGGTTGAGATTTTAATGTTCTTTTGGGAGAGGGTCTCTGGCCTTCCAAATTGGTGACGTTTGTTTAAATCTACTGTTCCACTCACTTGCTTTGACAGCTTTGTCACAGGTTATTTGAACAAATGTATCTAGGTCCTTTTCCAGAGTTTCTATGCAGGACCACTGACTGGTGTGTCTGTCCTTGCTCGGATACCTCTCTGTCCTGATTAAATGTAGCTTCACTCCTGAGGACAGTGATTAATTCCCTTTCACTTGTTATTTTTCCAGACTGAAGTATGTTTTCCCCAGCATATGGGAGACTGAGGATTGTCAGGGCCAGCCTGGGCTACATAGTGAGTTTAAGACCACCTTGCGCTATGGAGCGAGACTCTGACACTCCCTCCTCCCCACGTAAGATTTGCTTTTCCTGGAACTGTGCCTTTGCACGTGTGTTTTGGACCAGGTGACCTAACTGTGTAAACAGACCTTTGTTGGCCTTCTCTAGGATTCATGTTGACCTTACAGATCAGCTGGGAATAGCTGGCAACTCTGCCCTGACCCTCTCCAGTCTGGGAGTGAGCATCACTCTGTGGACTTGGTTTCTTTGCTTGCTTTCATCACTATTTCTACATTTTTCAGGGTTACATCCTTAATGCGTCCTTAAATTCATACCAAAGTATTTCATTTTCTTTGAGGTAATACTTAAGGGTATTTTGGTTTTTTGTTTGTTTGTTTGTTTTTTGAGACAGGGTTTCTCTGTATAGCTCTGGCTGTTCTGGAACTCACTTTGTAGACCAGGCTGGCCTCTAACTCAGAAATCCGCCTGCCTCTGCCTCCCGAGTGCTGGGATTAAAGGCATGCACCACCACGCCCGGCGGGTATTATGTTTTTAATTATAGTTTCTATAGCCCTTATCCATATTTTAAAACATTGAATTTGAATTATAGTTTTAAATAGTACAAAGAAGTCTTTTTCACTTTTCCCCTACAAATTCTTTCTAAGTCTCTCTTTACGTGACCTGCAGAACTTAGAGGCAGTTCTCCCTGTGAGCAGGAAATTGGCAGCACCTCCTGTAGAAAGGCATGGTTATTATATTGTGTCTGCCCCAAAGCACAGAGCTTGCCATTCTAGTGTGTGGCAGACTTGGACTTTCCTGTGTGGCTACTGGGTCAGGGTTTGAAAGTTCTTGGGCAAACCCTTGCACTTGACCTCAGTCCACAGACCGAGCAGCCGAGGGGCGCTTGGTGCGCTTTCTGAGAACTTGAGTTCTGCGATGACACTGGCCTTGCTTTGTGAGGCCTTTGCTTATTCTCTTTCTTCTCCAAAGATCAGGCTGAGGCGTCCACTGACTTAGTGCCTCATAGACAGCTGGGTTTCTTTTCTCCCACCCAATCCTTATTTTAAAAAATACTCCAAAACTCATGATATCTAAGTGTTACAATGGTCACCATGCTGGTGTTTGCTTTGTTCTTTCAACTAACACTTGCACGTATAAAACCAGGTGCTAAGCTAGGTCTGGATACACAAAAACTGTGGGATTACAGCACTTTCTGCTGGAACTCGATTTCAGTCAAACAGAAAAGTCAGGATGGGTGGTGCCGGGATAGAATCCCATGGGACCCACACGCCTAAGGTGACAGGCAGTGAATGGCTTGTAGAAGCAGCCATTCAGGAGCCTCATACTCCTCCGCAAACTGGCTTCCTCAGTTGTAGTTTGAAACTGACTGTGGTGGGAAGATTTGTAAATGCTGTAAAGGATTTTGTGTCTGTTGTTGTCCACCCTCCCTCTGCCCCCATTCTTTCTCTTTTTCTCTTTCCATTTTCTTTGTCTTGCCGCATCCCCCGTAGGATGTTTAGTTCACCAGAATTCTATGGTACAGCAGGAGCCCATTTGGTCTCAGCGAATCTGAAGCTGTCTTTTGACCAGCTGTCTGATGATTTAAGCAGTAGCTTTTCACAAATGTGGTTGTTGCCCTTTAGTTATTGAGAGTACAACTGAGCTGAAACCCTCTGTGGGCTCTGTTTTTGTTCCAGAGATTATCAGAAAGCTAAAATCTACATCCATGTGTATGTTATCAATGAGCCTTGGCTCTTCTCACTGGCCTGGTGTTCTAGTGTCAACTCTGTGACCACAGACAACATTGAGCTCCTCAATCAGCTTAGTCACCCTCTCTTCTTCATGGTGAGCTGCTTGTCTAGATCATTCTAAGCCTGGTGTCATTGTGCTCTCCTCATAGTCCCCTGTTAAGCTACCTCAGAATACAGACATCTGTGAGTAATGGAGATGTGCCTTCTCCCTTGCCATCCAAATTCTTCCAGGTTCTTTATTTGTTGAATCTTTACAATGCACTTTACATACTACAATGTAATCTCATTGGAGATTATTTTTATTATCCCCATAGAAAACTGGAGCTCACAGGTGTCTTGGTCCATGTTCTCTTAATGAGAGGTCTGTCTGACTCTATTGCAGGCTTAAGCATGTGCAAGCACATCCACACACACACACACACACACACACACACACAGTCACACTCACACTCACACACTAGCCCTATGGCAGCAACAACAGTCATAGGGTATATTATGGGAAGAAAGCCAGCACCCTTTCTCTGCCAAGTGAAAACTGTTTCTTGAATACAATGCTCTTAAATAAATGAGCCAGCACCCTGGTGGGACTTGGTGAACCTGAACACCTGGTTTGCAGCCACTGCTAAATCCAGTCGCTTAGTACCTATGGATAGAGCTGTGGCTAGCCAGCTACTGCAACAGAGCCTGGGTTTCTTGTCTGCCTAGAATGATTTGACTGAGCAGCATGCAACAGAAAACAGGCTATAGTAAGAGAGTCTCCATGTGCCGTTCATGCTAGCCTCAAACTCTTGGCCTCAAGTCGTTCTCCACCTTAGTCTTCTAAGTGGCTGGGACTATAGACACACTCCACTATTCCTACTAGGAAACAGTCTAGGAACTGGAAAGATGGACCCTTAAGAGTGCTTGCTGTTCTTCTGAAGGACCTATGTTCGGTCCCCAATGCCAATATCAGGCAACTTACAACTGTCCAGAAGTCAAGTTCCAGGGGATTCAGTGGCTCCCTCTGGATTCTGGAGACACCTGTATGTATACTTGTGGTACGAATAAAATAAATATTTTAAAAGAGAAGCTTAATTTCGCTCCCTTGAAAGTTAAGCATTGTGCAGAAAAGCTTAAGAAAGACTAAAAGCACCAGTTTCTGTAGCAACAAGATTAACACTGGGAAGGAGCAATGGAGTAGAGGAAAAAGAATCAAACCAGAGATTAGAAAATCCATTTGAATCAGTGCAGGAGTCAGAGTGCTGGGGAAAGAGCTGGTCTTTGTGAAGTCTGGAGGAGTGGGTGTGTGAGTCAAATTACATGTAATTCTACATATAATTCAGCATTTCTGTGAAGAATGTTGATTCAGACCAATGGTTTCCCAGGTACTAGTTCATAGACAGTTGCATTATGAATGGCTTCCCAGAACTATATGGAAGTAGCTAGGTACTGGAGACCATGTTACAGAAAGAGAGCACAAGATGTCAGATAACCTGGACTGGAGTCCTGGGTCCAGGACAGACTTGGTGTGACGTGTCTGTAATTCCCACAGATGTCTGCCTTGAGAGTCAAGGGAGAGGGAGAGTGTGGCACCCTGTATGTCTTACATATCCCCTGTATGTGTGCAGGTGACTGTTAGAATAGCTGCAGGTAGTCTCACCTGGCCCCACTTCCTATGGGCCTCAGCCCAAGTAGAGGAGCAAGGGACTTCAAACCTTCTGCTATAGAGCGACCCACCTTTGGTTGGTTCATGTTTTGCAGACACCAGGATTCTACATGTTCATGTGGCTTTTCTTGGATATTGCTTCTGCGGTTATCATTGGTTTTGTATTTTGTTATCACTGGTAAGTATGTACTTATAATTCTAAATGAACAGTTCCTCTAAATAAAAGTAATAAGTGGGTTCTTATAGAGAATTGAGGAAAAGGTTGTTTTCTTCTGCTACCTCCCATGCAAAGTGGGCTGGAATATCAGCCTCTCATTTCATTCTGCCTGCAGCTTACTCCCTCACCCCCCTGTCTTAGGGTTTCATTACTGCAAAGAGGCACCATGACCAAGGATACTCTTGTAAAGGACAACATTTCATTGGGGCTGGCTTACAGTCTCAGAGGCTCACTCAGTCCATTATCATCACGAAGCATGGCAGAATCCAGGTGCTAGAGAAGGAGCTGAGAGTTCTATATCTTGATCTAAAGGCAGCCAGGAAGAGACTCTCTACACTGGGCAGAGCTTGAGCATGGGACCTCAAAGTCCACCCCCCCTCACAGTGACTCACTTCCCCCAACAAGGCCACAACTCCATCTCCAAGAAAGCCACATCTCCTAATAGTTTCACTTCCCATGGGCCAAGCATATTCAAACCATCACACACCCTTTTCATATAAGGACTCTCACTCAAGTCCAATCAGAAATGTACTATGAATTCAGTGTGATCTGTTGAGGAAGGCCTGAGATTGTAGCTGTCCAAACAAGGGCCTCCATCTCCCCTCCTGGGAAGAAAGGACAGAACAGGTACATAGGCCAAGACGACTGGGGTGTGGCCCTGGCTTTGCATTTTAGTTGCTGGATGACCTAGAGGAAAAAAATATTCTTTCTCTTTCTGGACCATACTCCTTCCCCCCACCCCAAGGTTTCATTCTTTTCCTTTTTTCTTTTTTTTTTCTATTGATTATTTTATTTATTTACATTTCAAATGTTGTCCTCTTTCCCCACCTCCCTTCCACAAACCTCCCTCCCATCCCTCCCATCCCTCCCATCCCCCCCCATCCCTCTTGACTCCTCCTTTCTAGCATCTCCCTTTGCTAACCATACTCCTTTTTATGTCTGCCCAGAAAAGGACATTTGAAAATCCTTGCAGGACAAATGCTACAGGGTTTTGGTTTTATTTGTTTTTGTGGTTTTTATTTGTTTGTTTTGTTTTGTTTTGTTTTGTTTGGGGGGATTTTTTTTTCTGTTTTCTTTTGTTCTTACTACTCCCTGTGTGTGGTTGTTTTGGCTGCATGTGTGTCTATGTACCTCGTTAGTGCCTCATACCCACAGAAGCCAGAAGATGGTGCCAGATTCCCTAGAACTGGAGTTACAGACGGGTTATGAGCCATCAGGGAGGTGCTGGGAATCAAGGTCTTCCGGAAAGGCAGCCAATGCTCAGAGCTGACTACTGAGTCATCTCTGCATCCCCAGGATTGTGGTTTTAAGATGAGAGAGAGAACTAACAGCCTGGAAGAAGGATGTAAGTTCGGGTAGACTATGGTTCTCTACATCCATCTTTCTGATTGGTAACTTACCCTTTAAAGGGAGGAAGCACAGGCCTTCCTCTCAGGTGAGAGCCTGCCTGGATAATACATCTCTTCTGGCCACAATGCTGTTTAAAAGAGGCCTGTGAGCTGATACATGGTCTGCTTCCTTCCAGGATAAAAGAGCTTAGAAGAGAAAGGTGGCTTGAAGCTGCTGCATCTTCAGGTAATGTCAAAAGCCTTGCTCATTCCTTCCTCTTTGTCCTTCCCCATTGCCTGGAGAAGATAGAGCCTGCCCTTCACATCCCTGCTGAGAGCTGAGGGTGTGTGGAGACTGAGGGTTGGGGACCAGGGAGAAGCAGAAACATTTAGTCAGTCCCCTTGTCCTTGAGTTCCCATCTGCAAACTCAACCAAGCACCAATGGAAATGGAAGTTATGTTGCTGCTGATATGATTCATGTAGTTAGGCCCTATAAGGTGTGCTGGCTATGAAATGCATAACAGCTTTATTCTTGTGGTCAGTCCTTATCACTGCAGAATGGTGGTGCTTTCCAAAAAATGCTTGCTTACCTGATTTTATCGTTGTGCAAACACCACAGAGTACAACTACTGTATCTCTCTCTCTGTGTCTCTCTGTCTCTCTCTGTCTCTTTCTCTCTGTCTCTCTCTCTGTCTCTCTGTCTCTGTCTCTGTCTCTCTCTCTCTCTTTGTGTGTGTGTGTGTGTGTGTGTGTGTGTGTGTGTGTGTGTGTGTAAGAGCATTGCTCTTAGGGCCATAATGAATGGAACAGTATGGTATTAAATAAAGCACATGAGCAAATGATATAGTCTAGAGACTTGAGAACATGAAAGTTAGCTGCCTTGCAAGACCTTTTGTTTTATAGAAACCCTTTTTATCTCATAATTTAGTTATTTTTATTCATATTACATCCCAGTCACAGTCCCCTCTCTCCTCTCCTCTCAATCCTGCCCTTACCATCAGTCTCCCCACATTACCCTCTCCTCTTGGGTACCATCCCAGCCTGGCACATCTAGTCCCAGCAGAACCAAGCACCTCCTTTCCTATTGAGGCCCGATCAGGCAATCAAGGTAGGGGAAGGGGATTCAATGGCAGGCAACAGAGTCAGAGACAGTTCCCAGTCCAACTGTTACGAGACTCACATGAAGACCAAGCTGCACATCTTCTACAAATGTGGGGGCCTAGGTTCAGCCCCTGTGTGCTCTTTGGTTGATGGTTCAGTCGCTGTGAGCCCCCATAGACCCAGGTTAGTTGACATTGTAGGTCTTCTTGTGGTTTCCTTGACACCTCTAATTTGCTCAATTCTGTCCCACACTCTTCAAGAAGATCCCTGAGCTCCTCCTGATGTTTGGCTATGGGTGTCTGCATTTGTTTTCATCAGCTGCTAAATGAAGCAACTCAGGAGATGCTAGGTTCCTGTCTGCAAGCATAGCAGAGTATTAGTGTCAGGTTGGTTCTCTCCCTTGGGATAGGTCTCAAGTTGGGCTGGTTATTGGTTGGCTACTCCCTCAATCTCTGCTCCATCTTTATCCCTGTGCATCTTGTAGGCAGGACAAATTTTGGGTTGAAGGTTTTGTGGGTGGGTTGTTGTCCCCATCCTTCCACTAGAAGTCTTGACTGGCTACAGGAGGTGGCCACTTCAGTTTCTATGTCCTCTGCTGGTAGGAATCTTAGGTAGAGTCACCCTCATAGTCTCCCCCATCCCAGATCTCCAGCTAGTCTCAGAGATGCCCCCCACTGATTTCTCACTCCAAGCCCTCCCCTGCCCCCCCACCTGATTGCCATCCCCATCACCCTCCTAATCCTCTCTTCCACCCAGTTCCCTCTCTCCATCCACCTCTGATGACTGCGTTTTGTTTCCCCCTTGGAGATTCCCACATCCTCCCTTGGGTCCTCCTTAATACCCAGTTTCTCTGGGTCTGTGGATTGTAGTGTGATTATCCTTCACTTTATGGCTAATGCTCACTTATAAATGAGCACATACCATATGTGTCTTTCAGGGTCTTCGTTACCTCACTCAGGCTGATATTCTCAAGTTCCATCTATTTGACTGCTAATTTCACAATGTCTTTGTTTTTAATAGCTGAATAGTATTATATTGTATATATGTACCACTTTTCTTTATCCACTCTTCAGCTGAGGGATATCTAGGTTGTTTCCAGTTTCTGGCTATTATGAATAAAGCTGCTGTGAACATAGTTGAGCAAGTGTCCCTGTGGTATAGTGGGGCATCTTATTTTTTAATTGGGTTATTTGATTTGTTGATGTCTAAGTTCTTGAGTTCTAATTTCTTGAGTTTAAAAATCCCTTTTTAAGTAGCGTGTGAAAATAACATTAAATACATAAAAATCATAATGTAGTCACCTGTTATCATGGTCATAAATTGTAAACTATACCTGTTATGTAACTGGCATCCCTACAAATGTGTACTAGCTACACTGTGCTCTAACTCAAGATGGTAGCAGTGTCACCAAGTAAGAGTTTTCAGTTCTGCTGTGACTTTTTGTGACCAGTATCAGGTGTTCAGTTCATGACAACTGAAACATCATTATGGGGCACATGACTGAATTTCCTAAACAACACAGTGTACCTATCTATACAGCATTTAGTCATTTAGTCATTACAGATCATCTAAAAATGATGTCAAGTCTATGGGAAGGTGTGCACAGGTTTATATGAATCTTACAGAGGAGATGTGTATATCTGCAGATTTTGTTTTCCTAAAGAATTCCAGAACCAGTCCCCTATAGACACCAAGGGACAGAACTATATAGACTAGCATAGGTTCTGGAGAACCTTTGCTGGGTCCAACCTGGCCTTTAACAGCTAAACCATCTCTCCAGCTCTGCCAAGGACCAGCTTTGGCTTAGAGAAGGGTTCTGAGAGACAGGTTCATGAGAACAGTAAGACAAATGACTCGAAGTCAAATTGTGGGTCCAAGTTGGTGACCTATGTTCTTTGTGAGACAGCTTTCCAGACTGCTTCTCTGTCTCTGTCTCTGTCTCTGTCTCTGTCTCTGTCTGTCTGTCTGTCTGTCTGTCTGTCTCTCTCTCTCTCTCTCTCTCTCTCTCTCTCTCTCTG